>NW_020954672.1:7272349-7616448 GCF_900497805.2 Vombatus ursinus
TTCTTCTTCTTCTTCTTCTTCTTCTTCTTCTTCTTCTTCTTCTTCTTCTTCCTCTTCTCTTCACAATGTTGTCATTCTACAAATTGTTTTCCTGATTCTACTCATCTCACTCTGCATTCGTTTATTCAAATCTTTCTAGGCTTCTATTAAATACTCCTTTTCATCAGTTTTAAAGATATAATGATATTCCATTACATTCATATATAATAATTTTTTTCAACCATTTTCCAATTGGTGGAGAAACTCTCTTAGTTTCTAGAGCTTCAATTTTTAAAGTGTGAATATAAATATTTTGTGTATATAATTGTCCTTCTCAGATATCAGTTTTTTGCATTTCTTAAATTAGGGACCAGAGGAGAGGAGAAACTAAAAATCTGATAGCACTGGGGACAGGCTCACTCTGGGGAACAAGGCTAAAAGAATAGAGATCAATAAATGGAGAAGGCTGAGAAGGATTTGGACCAAGGTCTAATTCCATTTTCTATTTTGCAACTTTCCAGTTGTGTTTATTATTTTGATCCCTAAAGGTGTCCTTCTGGTTAACAGTAAGGAAGATTTCCTAGAAAAGCTACTTAGTTTAGTTAATGAGGAGAGTTAGATATACCTGTTTTCCCTTCTCTTTTAATAAATAAATTTTAATTGATATTATTTGGTTTTATGTCATCTAAATTTCCCCCATTTCCCTCTATCTCCCTCTCTTCTAGAAAGCCATACCATATAAGAAAGATTTTTAAAAAAGGAAAAGAGAAAAAATATCAGTTAACCTGATTGATACATCAAACATTTTGTACAATTTAATCAAAGTTGTGCACTAATAGACCCTTCCCCCCACTTCTGCAAAGGAGTTGGGGGAAATCTCTCCTCATATCTTATTAAATACTTACTATGTGTCAAGCACTGTGCTAAACTAAGGATGTAAGTACAAAATTGAACAGTCCCTGATTTGTCTTTAGGAAGCTTATATTCTAACCGGGGCGGGGAAGCAACACATATAACTCTTTCCTCTCTCTTATTCCCAACATCTAATCAATTGCCAAATCCTATCAGTTCTATATCTCAAATCTGTCTCTTCTTCTCTGTTCCCACAAACATCAGTTTAGTTCAAGCCCTTATCACTTCTCTCCTGGATTATTGTAATAGTCTCCTGACTCTCAAACTCTCCCCTATGAGCCTGAACATTTTAAGTGACCAACATAATCTTCCCAGTGCAGACTTATTGCCACGTCACTTTTTTTGTTCAAAAACCTCTAATGGCTCCCCATTGCCCTAAATAAACTTGTAAGCCAGACATTTAAAGCCTTCAACAATTTGATTCCAATCTGACATTTTAGCTTTATTTCATATTATTATTCCCCTTCTTGCACTTTCCTTTTTAGCCAATTAAACTACCAGCTATTTCCTAATGTTGTTCTGCCATCTCTCACTTCCATTTGTAACCCTATGTCAGAATTGACATAGAAAGGGAGACACTTTCTCAACGTGATGTCATGAGTCTTAGGGTATCTGACAATGTTGATGTTAATCTGGGAGAAAAAAGAAAAAAAGAAGCCAGGTCAAGAAGTAGAGAATTTGGAATTTCATCCTCCATCCTCAAAGCATGTAGATTTTTTCCAGAACTGAGCACTTAGCCGGCCAGCCACAGATTTGTGTTCCTGTGGACATCCCTACAAAGACTTGAGAGGTAGGTGCAGCTATGTCTATGGCCATGATCATGGCTGTCATTAGCAATGTAAATGATGTTGGGTAGAGAGACATCATGACTATCAGGTTTCATATTGACTGGTAACAGCTTGGTGATATGCCCCCACCTACCCCTAAGGGATACCATCCCTTTCGTGGAGCTCTGACATAGAGAAGGAAATAACTGTTCCAACCTCTCTCCCCAGAGGAGAGTTGTTTGCCTACCTCCAGGCTACCTATAGGCCGCTCGCTTTCTCTCCATCCTCTTTTGTTTCTCTTGAAGTAGACCATTCCCACTATTACATGAAGAAATCAGCACCGCTAGCCCTTCTTTTGTGGTCACTATCGTTTGTGGTGATGAGATCTGAGAAACTGGTCAGTCTGGGAAAAGCAGGGACAGAGGATTGTTCAATCTGGAAAAATTTAGCACCTAGTGTGAGGCAAAGAGCAGAAGATGGGAGAGCACTAATGTTCATCCTGGGAGTAGAAATCACAAACCCAGCTGGTGCTTCTCTGCTATAGTAGTCCTTAACTAGCACAAGATGATAAGCAAGAGAGATAGTAAGTAGAGAAAGGTTGTTAATCTAAAGCAAATAATGAAATCAAAATGCTCCAGAAGTAGAGATATTCCATAAGCCATCCTGGATTGAAAAGGAAAATTGGAGTCATTTACTTACGTACACCTGGGTTTCCCTCCTATCTCTATCTTCCCTTTCTGAAGCAGTTCACTAATGAGTAAAGCTATAGAGTAAGGCACATCCCTCACTTTCTTCACTCAGTCCTGATACCCATGATCAGTATTTTATATGAAAGGTAGAGCCAACTTTCTGTTGAACTGCTATGTCTTTACCAAAGAAACCAACCAGTCTATGCAAAATTTACATTTAGGACATTGGGCAAATTTAATTCCCCTAATCTCACAATAATTCATATTGCATGTAGGAAGCAAGCATTTAGGTTGTTACCATGCATTGATCTCAACGAGCCCCCTCTCATACCTGAGATGCATTTTCACTTCATTTCCATCTGATGAAATGCTTTTCTTCTTTCAAGGCTTACCACAGGTTCCATCTCCTCCATAAAATCTTCTCTGGTTTCTCCATGTGAGAATGTTCTATCCTTTAAATTTTCCTGGAATATTTTGCCTAGATATGCCCTTTTTATGCATGGCACTGTATTCAGATATCAGGGTTGTGTTGGAGTCAACTCACATGAACTCTGGAGAGGTGATTGTTAAATTTTCAGTGTAATTATTAATTGCACATAAATCAGCAAATGCTACTAATCAGGTCTTGACTTATTGTTTTGTTGATCATTTAGACTTCAGAAACTGATGGAAAAAATGTTAGGAATTCAACTTAAACTTTAAAATGTTGTGCATACTCTTTTTTCTTTTTTTCCTCCAGAGAGCCAGTTGTTCAACATTTACCAGCATGTCTCTGAGTAGACTTATGTGCGTTTCATATCAACATAGTACTTATATAACATAAGTTCTTTCTGGGCAGAGACCATGTGATTTTTCATTTTTGAATCCTTGGTGTTTAGCACAATGCCTTGAACATAGTAGGTACTTGCTAAATTTTTCTCAAATTGAATTAGTGCAAAACTAAACTTCCTTCACTTTGTGTTTTCCCACTATTTATATGACCATATGCAGTTTTGCATGTTGGTGATCAGAACTCTATCATTTTCACGGGAGATGGAAGGAAGAGGAAGTGGGAAAAACTTTGACATTATCTATTGCCATCATCAACTGTCAATTTCAAACACTGTTGAAACACAAATGATGTCAATTCCATGAAGTATATACCCACCTTCTTTCAGATACCAGGATCAGCTGAGGATCAGGAAGTGGGCAAGTATGAGTATATAATGGTTTAACCATACCTGAATCATCAGAGCAAGACTGGGAAACTAAATACCAGAAACTGAATCAGGTCAACAGGGATCAGGATAGGGCCAGACAAGATGGTTGTTGTTAAGCCTCTAGGGTACATGAGTGGCCTGACTAGAGGTAAAGGACAAAGGAGGGAGGTCAAGAGGTCAGGCAAATGCTGCCAGACACTCCCATCAAGTCTTTGAAAGTCACATGAAGAAATATTCTTGTACTGCTATACTTTTAGGAGCTCGGACATCCAGGGCCCATCTCCAGTCGTCCTGATCTATAGCTTGCCACCAGACCCAGATAACTCCAGAGGAGAGAGTGAGTCTGGTGACTCTGAAGAGCCTTGCCTCACTTAAATTCAGTTCACTTCATGATGTCATGGTCCTCTTTGAAAATGAAGGACAAACAACATCCTATGAGTAGTAGTAGTTGCCCCGCTGGTGAACCAACTGGCCAGTTCCAGATGGGCAATGCAGCTCTGTTCCTCCTTCCTTCCTTCCTTCCTTCCTTCTTTCCTTCCTTCCTTCTTTCCTTCTTTCCTTCCTTGCTTCCTTTTTTCCTTCCTTCCTTTGTTCCTTTTTTCCTTTCTTCCTTCCCTCCTCCCTCCTCTCTCTCTGTCCACATAGGGTATCATCCCTTACCTGCAGGTGCTCTGCTCAAAGGAATACATATTTTTATCACTAAAACTCGGAATGATATCTTGGGATTTACCAGCTAGATTTCTTTCTTTTTTTTTATCAGTCAACAAGCATTTATTAAGTGCTTACTATTTGCCAGGTATTAAGTGTTAGAGATACAAAGAAAGGTATAACCACTGCCCTTCAAGGATCTGACATTCTAATTGGGGTAGATTTCTTTCTTAAGGTCCATGCTTTCAACCCCAATCACCCTGGTTCTCATTGATTGGCCAACAATAGGTCCCAGTCCAAGCTTCACTTGGTCATTATTTGGGCCCTAATGGCTCAGAGTAAGTATAAATAGCAATTGTTTCTGTTTTGGCCAGAAACCCTGAAGGTCTTTCCTTCCCAGATTTATTTATTCATTTGTTTTTTGACTAGGTAAAAGATGCCATTCTTTGCCTCATTTCTTATCAAGCCTTAATCACTGAATGGGCATTGCCTCAGTGAAACTGAGACCTGGGGAAGACCTTAACTTATAAAGGCCAAGATCTCCCTCTGCATCCAGGGTCATCTCCAGTGGTTCTGCTCAATCTCTTACCACTGGACCCAGATGGCTCTGGAGGACAGAGTGAGTCTGATGACTTTGCACAGCCCTTCCTCATTTAAATCCAATTCACTTGCAAGTCATGGCATCACCTTCCTGATGTCATGGTCCTCTTTGAGAAGGAAGGACAAACAACAACATCAAGGGGCTAATGTCCTTTGGAGTCATTATCTCATTTGCCTTCAGACCTGCCTGGGCAGTAAGTAGGTGTGCTTATCCCTACTGATCTTTTGTTCAGACTTGCTTTCTGAGACTTGGTTCCAGTCTCAAAGGTTTGCATTTCTATTGGCACACAATGGCTTAGCTAAGATATTATTGTTGTCAGTTGGGCTTTCAGGCTTTGTCACCCTCTGAAAATGTGTATCCTATCAGGAATCTCAGACACCTGCCAAAAGTGTCTGAACTATTTCTTCCTTCACCAGTCCAAGATGATAAGCAGTAGAAGTAACATTTCAGGGCAGCCCTGATTGTTCTGCATTTACCTCAAGTGGAATGGGGAGTGGGCATGAGTTATGGATATTGGTATGATATTCACCTACCCAACACAATAGAACAAAGTGGTGAGGCAGATCATTACGGGAGGGTGGAGCAAGGGGAGAGGGGACAGAGGAAAAGGAGGTCTTTTTTCTTTGAGAGCTTCCAAGCATTAGAAAAAATGGATTTGGAATTTTCATAATATGCCTCTCACTTGTTGTTTTCTAAAGTAGAGTCACAGAATCTGAGAAGAAATCTCATAGATAGGGGCATGCTAGAGCCAGCTCAAACTGACTCACAATTATGAAATTTTCAGTGTGAGCATTTTTACCTTAGAAGTTGGCAAACACTACAAATGAGTATTTGATTTGTTGCTTTGTTGACCGTCTGGACTCAAGAAAGTGATGGAGAGAAATATGAAGAATGAAGATTAAACTTAAAAGTGTGTCATAGCACATTCCTGCCCTCCCCCCCACCCAGAGCTGGTTATTAAATATTTACCTGCTTTTAGACTATCCAGCCCAACCTGTACCTAAACCAAGGATTCTTTCTATAAAATACCTAAGGACTAGTCACTTTTTGAAAACCTCCAGTGAGGAGAAACTCGCTATCTCCAGAGGCTTCCCATTTCATTTTTGGGTGGCTCTAATTTTTATGAATTTTTTAAAAAATAAAATCTAAATCTGCCTTTCCATAAGTTCACCTATTCCTTTTGATTCCGTCCTGTGGGAGCCAAGTAGGAAAAAAAATCTCTTCTACCTGAGAATCATTCAAACATTTGAAGACATACTCTATTGAATACAAGTTTTTTGCGGAAAAATGAGTGACTGAGTCAAAGGGAACTATAGATTGGAGGGGGTTAGGAAGAGTTAGTGGAGGTGGTACTGGTTTGAGGAACAGCCTGTAAATACCAAGACCACCTGTCATTAGCACCCACACCAGCCCTATCAGTCCCTTGGACCCTCAGTAATTATATACTGACAATGACCAACTAGATCTGTAACCTTTCTCATTCAAAAAGGTAGCTTTGTTCAGCAAAAAGAGTGCTGAGCCAAGTCACAAGACTTGGATTGATGGACCAATTCCTGTGTGTCTGTAGGCAAATCAATAAGTTTTTCTGTTTCATTTTCTTAGTAGTACCTGATATTTGTGTAGACTTTATAGTTACAAAGTACTTTATATATAGTAACTCACTGGACATTACTGGCACTGTTGTGATGGTGCAAAAAAAAAAAAAAAAGCAAAGAAAAACCAACCTGTCTGCTTTTCGGGGCTGGGGAGACTAGTATTTCTTGTAATAGGTTACTTCTCTATGTCCTAACCCATCCTAGCACTTTTGCCCTAACCTTTGCTGAAATCTTCAATGATAGAAACATCCATGCTCCATGCATTCTCTGCTTCACTGCTTGTGGCATCAGATATTCCAAAGATGTGCTAGAGCTGGTTTATTATACCTGCCTATTGTTAAATTTTTCAGTGTGAGCATTTACACCTTAGAAATCAGCAAGTGCTACAAATCAGAGCTTGGTTTACCGTTTTGTTGGTTGTCTAGTCTTGAGAAAGTGAAGGAGAAAATGTTAATAATATAAATTAAACTTAAAAGTATGTCATGTATACATTTTTTTTTTTGGAGAGCTGGTTGTTAAACTTTTACCAGCACAGTCATGGACATGCCTGTGAAGTGAGAATCTATGATCCTCATTTGCAACAAGAAGTTGCCTGTGTCATTGGGCAAGTTGGCCTGGCTGCATCAGCAAGGCATCCTGAGGTATTCCCAGCACTTAGCATAGTGACTTTTATGTAGTAAGCACTTAATAAATGCTTCATTCATTCATTCAATCAGCTTCTTTATTTGGAATTCTTTAATGTACCTCTTCTCTGCTTTGGTTCTGAAGGTCTCAGCTGCTGCTCTCATTTTGGTGATGTAAGTTGTTTCATTCCCTCATTTTCACCCTTGGGTCTCTTTTTAAGTCTTGAACTTTACCCTATGTGAATTAAACTACTTGTAATAAAGACTTGCTGCTTTCAGCATTCACTTGCCAATCTCTTTTGTGAAACTTCCTTTATGTTTCTGAATGGCTACAACAGTCAAGTTTATCATCAAGTAGCTGGCTTCTTTGTAAATCTGGAAATGCTATATAAATGTGAGGCCTTTTTGGAGGAGTACTAGGCAGCCACTTGATTTATAGCATATCTGGAAGGGCTGTAGGTGCCTTCACAACTGCTTATAAAAAAAAATCCACATAGAGGGGTACAGGTGAGACGCCAATGGGACAGGCCTTTAGAAAGAATTAACTTGACTTCAGTAGTGAAGAGAGAGAAAGAGAAGTAATTGTGGATCATAGGGAAGCATGGATGAGAAGACATTGACTTCCGAGCAGCATTATTATTTGGAAAAGAGGAAGCAAAAGATAGGAAAAAGATAAATGGGAGTGTGGGGAAGGGCGTATGGAAAGGAGTAGTTTCAGGTACCTAACTAATCCTTAGATCAAAGGTCAAGGCATAAGCACAGGGTTAACCAAATAGTTGAATCAGCAGGGTAGAACTCAAAAACAAGATGCCCAGCGCTAGCTATGGGGAAAGCTCTGCTTGCCAGGACATGCCACTAAGGTCTCTATGATATTCAGGCGTGTCTTAATCCACTGGTTGAGAAATAGGGAATTAAAATGTCAGATGCTTGAGGGCAGAGATAATATAACATCTAAACAAAACCAAATGAAAATGACCTACTACAATGCCACATCTGATTTGGGTACTTAATCAAAGCTGGATGATGAGGGATGTGAGGGCTGAGAATGGTCAGCCCTAGGCAGAATTATGGAGACAAAGTTCGTCTTTAAGGTTTTCCCATCTATCCTTAGAGCATCTTACCCTATTTCTCTATTCCTGATGAGCTCATACTCTTCTCTTCATGTCCAAGATGTGCCCAGTGTAGCTTCCGTTTTTCCTCTGCTAACACATCATGCTCTTACTGTAAGTAAACATACTGTTGGAAGAACTGAATCTTATGTATTTTGATATCCTTGCTATAAACAAAAACAGAAGACAAAACATGGTGAAATGGAGAGATTAACTCTCAGGTTCTTGTTGGAGAAGCAGATGAAGAAGTTGGCAGACCTGGCTTTATAATTTCATGGTCACCTCATATTGTAATGCTTATGAGAAGCATTTGCAAAAAGGCTAGCATGAAATAGTGGCAGGGTTTATGGGCCAACATATCTTGGAGAGGAAGGAATACAGACATCTACAGAATATCTCAGTAAAAGCGTCTCTATTCAACATATATTTGGTAATTTCAGTGGATAGATGGACATAGGGGAAGATGACAAAAATATATTGGAAAATAGAGTTCAAGAGTAAGAAATGAGAGTGGCTAAAGATTGTTCAAAAGATGCATGTCTACATATTATGAACACTTCTAGAAGAATCAGGAGACATTGAACATGGCAAGCACCAAATAGTATAAAATTCAAATGAATTATTTTTAATAATTAATTTTTTCAATTAACATACATTTATTTTCTTTCTTTCCCACCTCTCCTTCCACCAACTCCTTTGATGTGGGGGGAGGGGGAGAGAAATGTGAAACCCTTCTTAACAAGTCTGTGTAGTCAAGCAAAACAAATACCTGAATTGCCAATGTCAAAAAATGTATGTCTGGTTCTGCATTTGAACCACTATCACAGGTAGCATTCTTAATCATTAGTACTCTGGAATCGTGGTTGGTCGTTGTTTGGATCAGATATTTTAAGTTTTCAAAGTTATTTGTTTTCATAATGTTGTTACTATATACCAAAAGTTTCCAAACTTTCTTAGTTTGTGGCACTCTTAATGTCTCAGTAATCTTTTCAAAACATCTCTATGCCAAAAGAAATACCTACCTATTCTATTTATTAAGTAGTTAATGCCAAACAACTTAACA
Organism: Vombatus ursinus; assembly: GCF_900497805.2. NCBI lineage: Eukaryota > Metazoa > Chordata > Mammalia > Diprotodontia > Vombatidae > Vombatus > Vombatus ursinus. The sequence goes on from NW_020954672.1 coordinate 7,281,535, forward strand.
GAGATCTGTGTCCTAATAATTTAGTAGCTATTTGAAAAAATAATACAAATAAATCATTTGTTAATGAGATATGTATGCCTGTTGGGCACTGCACAACTTCTCAAACTTTGAAATCAGAATGGACATCAACACCTTAGTTTTTGTTCTACATCATTTTTTGTGTTGTACTTGCTTTTTATCATAAAATGACATCACAAACATGAAAGTTCAAGAAGTTACAGCCATAGTAGAAATTACAAGTCAATAAAACCACACGTCAAACATTTGAGAAGCCCATCAAAAGGAATTTAGTACTGATGTTGAAACTCTGAACTACCTCAAACTAGTAATTTGAGTGGTGTCCAAGAGATGTCAAGAGTCACAATGTTTCCCTGGAAAGTATAAACTATTCTGTGGGCCCCTGTGGGCTCCCTGAAGAGCCCTGTGGTACGTAGCTTCAGAATCGTGGCCATCTACTTGATTTTGGTTCTACTCCCTTCACTCTGCATTGCTTCCTAAAATCTTTCAGGTTTCTTTGAAACCATTCCTTTTGTCATTCCTTTTTTTTTTTTTTTAATTAAAGAGGTCATCCCTTGACTCACTTCTTAAATAGGCTTACTCACTGAGTGCACATTGCCTCACTCAAAGTGAGAACCTGAAAAGACCTTAGCTTAAAAAGGCCAAGGTCTCCCATTGCATGGAGCCATCTCCAGTCATCCTGATAGATATCTTGCCACTGGACCCAGATGACTCTGGAGGACAAAGTGAGGCTGGTGACTTTGCACAGCCCTCACCCACTCAAATCGAAGTCAATTGCAAATCCTGTCACCATCTCCCTGATGTCATGGTCCTCTTAGAGAAAGAAGGACAAAACAGCACAACCTGAGGACCTATATGGTCCTCCTATAGGTCCTTTTTTTGAGGACCTATGGCTTAGTAGTATTCCATTACATTTATATACTATGATTGTTACCATGTACCAATTAAATGGGCATCCTTTTAGTTTCTAGTTCTTTTGCATGACAATAAGAGCTGTTATAAATATTTTTGTACATATGAGTCCTTTTCTTATTTCTTTGATCTCTTTGGTGTTTAGGCTTAGTGGTAATGTCTTTGTTTTTTGTTTGTTTTTTGTTTTTTAACAAATATAGGACAGTCTTTGTTTTTACCTGGTGAAAAATGCAAAATACAAAGGATTGGTACTTGATCTTGGTGCCTGGCAGATACACAGCAGACACTTAATAAATGCTTGTTTGATTGGCTGGGCCCATAAAAGTCAACACAACTCTTCTTCCCTCTCCAATGGTCTTGTCTGTCTCCACAGGGTGTACCCTTAGGCTGAGGTCTCTCATCCACTAAGAAGAAAACCCTTGGGATCAGCAGAATCCACCCATCTCCCCCAGTTGGCATCCACCTTCCACCCTATTACTCTCTCTTAGGTCTCTATGTTTCCATGATGATGCTTGGGATTGGCTCGTAGATAGGACTCTAGCCCGAGAAGTGGATTTAGATAAGCTTCCACCTGGGGGCTTGGGCTGCTTCTGTTGAATATGGTGCTTATGTTTCAAAGCTTCTATGTAGCTCTAGGCTTTTTATCAGGAATAGTTGAATGTCTTCCATTTCAATAAAAGTCCGTGTTTTCCCCTGTGAGATTCTACTATTTGACTGGATTAGTTATTTTGTCTGTAATCTTATATTCTGTGTTTTGAAATATCATATTTCAAGGTCTCAACTCCTTTAGGGCAATGGCTGACAATCCTATGTATTCCTGACTGTGGCTCTTTGGTACTTGCCTCCTTTCTTTTTTTTTTTTAATTAATTTATTTTGATTTATCAACAATCACTTCCATAAGCTTTTGAGTTTTAAATTTTTCTCCCCCTCCCTCCCCAAGATGGCACTCATTCTGATATAGGCTATACATATATATTCCTATTAAACATATTTTCACATTAGTGATGTTGTAGGTAAGAATTACAAGCAATAGAAGGAACCATCATAAAGAGAAAACGAAACACAACAGAAGAAAAAAGATATCAAATAGTATGCTTCAATCTGCATTCAAACTCCATAGTTCTTTCTTTGGATGTGGATAGCATTTTCCATCATGAGGCCTTTGGAGATGTCTTAGGGGGCTGCTAGGTGGCGCGGTGGATAGAGCACTGTCCCTGAAGTCAGGAGGACCTGAGTTCCAATCCTGCCTCAGATCAAACACTTGACACGTACTAGCTGTGTGACCTTTGGCAAGTCACTTAATCCCAATTGCCTCACCAAAAAAAAAAAAAAGAAAAGAAAGATGTCTTAGAAGTGATAACATTTTAACAAACATAAAATGCCTTTTTACCAATATGGGAATCGTTTATAAATCAATTATCTGTCCTAGGTTTGAGGCTGAAGAAATAAAATTTTTCAGTTTTCTAAACGGATGGTCATGAAATAAGTTAGCAGCTAAGACAGTCAGTCAGTCAATAAGCATTTATTATGCACCTACCATATGCCAGAGGACAACTAGGTGGTGTAATGGATAGCACACTGTGCCTAGGGTTAAGAAGACTCATTTTCCTGAGTTCAAATCTGACCTCAGACACTTACTTAACAGGATGACCCTTAGCAAATAGCTTAACCCTGTTTGCCTCAGTTTCTCATCTGTAAAATGAACTGGAGAAGGAAATGGCAAACCACGCTACTACCTTTGTCAAGAAAATCTAAATGGAGTCACAAAGAGTCAGATGCAACTGAAACAACTGTACAACGATGACAGCGATGACAACAACCACAACAACAAAAGGCAAAAGACAGCCCTTGAGGAGCGTACAATCTAATGGGAAAGACAATATGCAAATAACTGTGTACCAACCAGCAGCAACAGAATAAATGGGAAATAATCCGCAGAGGGAAGACACTAGAATTAAGAGAGATTGGGAAAGGCTTCATTTAGAAAGTGGGATTTCAGCTGGGACTTGAAGGAAGCCAGGAAGGCTAGGAGGTAGAGATGAGGAGGGAGAGTATTCCAGACCTGGAGGGCAGCCAAAGAAAATTCCTGGAGCCAAGGGACAGAATGTCATGGTCAAACAGCAAGCAAGGCGGCTGGTGCCACTGGACTGGAGAGTACCTGGGGGCACTAAGGTGAAAGCATAACCCAATGTACGATTCACGTATTCAAGTGGGTTGTGTTGCAAGATATGCTACAGGGGACTGGATTTAAAATAGTGACCTCTGGCAATGCACCCGCTGCACGGCCAGCTCAGATGTTTCCAGATGAGGCCACATTTCTTCAAACCAAAATAGTCTCTGTTCTCCCAACGATTACCAATGGTCCATCACAAGAACCAGTGTCAGCAGGAGTCATGTGGTATAAACGTGAGCAGCAATATGGTTTGGGGCTCAGTTCTTCTCTAGTTTGTGGAGGAAAAGATTTTGCTTCTAATAATGTAATTAGCAATGTTTTGTATTTGATCAATGCCTTAGAGGTTTCAGGGATCCTGATTAACCATGGTATGAGCTCACGTGTGGTCTTTCTGAGTTCAAGATGTACCTTTTAGGCTGCTTGACCCTTGGCATTCACTCAGAAACCTTGGACATAGACTCACAAGTAGTTCTATTTGGACAATGGGGGCCTTCTTGTGGTGTTGTGTTTTTGTTTATTTGTTTGTTTGTTTGTTTTTTTTTACAACATTCTTATGGATGATCTGGAGAAGGCTACCAGCTCGGGGTGGGAGGTCTATAGAGTATCATCCTACAAAACCCAGGAATATTAGAGACACCAAAAACCAAAAAAAAACAAGAAAACAAAAACAAAAACAAATCTACTAAACTTTTTATGTGTGTGTGTGATTTCATCTGAGGGATCTTCCATCATGTAAACTCCCTCTATTGTTTAAGATTGGCAACTACTTTCAATTTATGGGCTTAGAGAGTTGCCTGAGGGTACTGACAAGTTGACTGATTTGCCCATGGTCACATACCCATTATCTCTCTGAGGTAACTTGAATCCTTCCTAACTCCAAGGCTATCTCTCTAACTGCTATGCTCCCTTACCTAGACTTCTAATAAGCAGAAAAGTTACAAGAGGTTATAGTATATTTCCCAAAAAGCTCTTAAATTTTTAACTAGTAGGCAAAAAGGTTATTACATTCTTCACTTAACGCAAACATTTTTTCTATTAGAGTTGAAGGGAAAAAGAACTCTCAAAATAGGAGTCATGCTGATTGTTACAGTATACATAACAATAAATGCATACAATCCTACAGAGACTTGGTTGGTTCAGCAGCTAGCTTAATACCACAGATAGAGATCTGCACATCAGTGACAACTCACCTTGTGGTATGGACAAAAGCAATTATGTAAGTAATTGTCAGAAAAAGATGATCTATAATCCTGTTTGTGTACAATTGGACCACTAATTCTTTGGTGCAAAAGTAAAAGTCAATACAAAATAGGAGAAAGAATAAAAATGACAAGAAACATGGTGCGCAGCTGAAGTAAATAGAATTTGGCTTATTTAAACAAGTTGTTTATACTGAAAGATAGGAAATTGACGAAAGCACAGATATCAGAATAGTCTGGCTCCATTTCTTAAGGAGATTGAACTAAAATTCATCACCAAAGTGAAAAGATCAGAAAAAGCCTAGAAACTAACTCAGACGGTAAACACTTGCCAAATGGAAAGATACAGCAGCGAAAAGCAGCATTGACTTAGAATATAAACTTGTTTGTCAAAATCTCACAAAGGTGGCTGTTGGAAGATTATGAGTAGTGTCATCTCATGAAACAGTGAGCAGCAGTGGAAGGGGGTAGGGGTGGAGGGGAAGAAAAGTTGACAAGAAACTTAACTAAAGCAAATCATCGCAAAGGCAATTAAAGGAAGGAAAACAAACGATTGGAAATAGGAAAAGAATTGTAAAGGTTTCTATGACAAATTGTCTTCTCCATCTGTGACAGTGGAACCACCATATTTGTATTCTGATAAAATAGTTCCTGCTGTGTCACATGAGGAAATAGCATAACAGTAAAGAAAAAAATATGGAAAAAGCAAATGGAATAGTTGTAAGTCTACACATAGGTATACTAGAGGTGACACAATTTTTGAAGGTATTAGGAGATTGATTCTCAAGGTATCTGAGAGAAAGGATATCAAATGTCAGGTGGTAGTAGTGCCATGAGTTCAGGGGGTGGCAACACCAACAATATAAACAGCAAGGAGAGTCAATCGAGTGCTACTGCCCTCTCCAATCTGGTACCTGATATAATGGGTAGGGAGGAGCCCACCTTGAAGGGAGGGAAGTCCTGGGACAGAGACTAGTGACCCATCTGGAAAACACACAATTTGAATTGGCCAATAGCAGCAACCGTAAGGATAGCTTTAACAGCTCTCCATCCAGCCTTAAATGGCAACAGTCCCTCCCCTGGAACAGCCCCTCACCTGGAAGAGCAACCTCTTCAAGTGAGGAAAGCAAGTCAGAGAAACCCACTTCTCAGGCCTTCCAGTAAGAGCTCTACCTGCTCACCAGCATCCCAAAAATTAATCCTGTAGTTACCCATCTACCTACAGAAGGTACTAGAAAATGATGGGAAGTAGAGAATGGTTGACCTTCAGGAAACATATTGAGATTTCCCCTTCCCTCCACTCCCACCAGGGCTGTGATATCTTAATGCTTAGTTTTTGCTCCCCTAATCCCCACCCCCTACAAATCTCCCAGGGAAATTGTGCCCTTGCCCACAGTCCTTAGTGACACTATTGGAGCATAGTAAGAGCTGCCCACCCTTGGCTAGGGGTGGGGGAAGAAAAACTGTCCGCAAAACCTTCCTTTGCCTTCTTCCTTCACCTTTTTCAAACCCAAACTTTCTTTGCTTACTCCCAACCAAGGGGCTATACTATGATCCTTTCTACCACTTTTGATCTCCAACTTTAAGAAAATAATTATGTTACTTAAAATGTAAGTTTAAAAAAGTTTGGAAAAAGTATGGACCTTATTTTACTATGCTAAAATAACTCACAAAATTATTCCATCTTTATATGTGCCTTAGACTCTGTGAATGGACAGAGAGGTGGGTCCTGAATTGAATGGAATAGACTATATTGCTTTTGAGAAATTAGGAAATGCTTTTAGTGACCTTGAGTTTTCCCCTAAAAACAAAGCAATGTGTTTTAATATTATCCTCCTTTTATATGAGTTATGAAAAACCACAGTCTCTAAAAAATTTAAGTTACAGGATCACCTATAAGACAATAACAGGCTAACGAGGGATGTGATTAGTTTACAATATATTACCAGTGAAGAATTTTTTTTCAGGAGAAAAAGTATAATGGATGTCATTAGGGAAATATCTGATTGGAAAAGTTAGTCAACAAGCATTTGTTAAGTGCTTACTGTGTGCCAGATACAGTGCTAAATGCTGGGGAAACAAAGAAAAGTAAAAACATTTCCTGCCCTCAAGAAGTTCACTTTCATTTTTTTGAATTAAATTTTGTTTCTTTCAATTAACAAATATTTATTTTCTTTCTCTACAACCCCATTCCCTCACTGTGGGGAAAAACCCCAGAACATTTGTAACAAATATGCACAGTTAAGCAAAACAAATTCTCATATTGTCCATGTTCAGAAGTATGTGTCTTTCAGCATATTTAGTGTATCACATCTCTGTCAGGAGGTGGGTAATATGCTTCATCATTCATTCTCTGAAATCATGGTTGATCATTTTGTTGTTCAGAGTTCTTAAGTCTTTCAAAATTGTTGATTTTTACAATGTTGTTGTTCTGATGCAAATTGTTCCCTTCATTCTGCTCACTTCACTTTGCATCAGTTCATATAATTATTCCCAGGTTTTTCTGAAACCATCCTGTTCATCATTTCTTATAGCACAATAGTATTCCATCATAATCATATACAACAACTTGTTTAATAATTCTCCAATTGATAAGCATCCTTTCAATTTCCAATTCTTTGCCACCAAAAAATGATCTGCTACAAATATTTTTGTATACATGGGACTCTGTTTTTTGTTTTTGTTTTTTTCTCTGTGGGGTTTAGGTTTCATAGTGTGATTGCTGAATCAAGCACTGTTTAGCAACTTTGCGGGCATATTATTTTCCAGAATGGCTAAATCAATTCATAGATTAAATGTATCATTGTTTTCTTCAGACCTTTCAACATCTGTCTTGTTCCTTTTTCATCAGTTTTGTCAGTCTGATAAGTATGAGGCAGATTCTTAGAGTTGCTTTAATTTCTCTAATTATTAATGATTTAGATAATTTTTTCATATGGCTACAAGTAGTTGGGTTTCTCCACTTGAAAACTTCCTGTTCTTACCCTTTGGTTAATCAATTGGCAGATGATAGCTGTTACTCTTATGAATTAGAGCTGGTTCCTTATATGTCATGGAAATGAAATCTCTGTCAGTGAAACTTGCTAAAAAGATTTTCCCTAATTATTTGTTTCCTTTCTAATCTCAGCAGCATTGAATCTGTTTTTGTGTAAAAATTTAAAAATTTTATGTATTCAAATCATCCATTTTATTTTCTATGGGACTGTCTATTCTTTGTTTGAAGCTACAAACAAAGCCAAAAAGAAAAATGGGAATTGGATACGAGCTCAACAAGAATTTCTGGAAAAGTTTCATTAGGAATGGTAAAAGAAAAATTAAAAAATTAAAGTAAGAGAAGAAAATCATAAAAAAGATGCTTAACAGCCTGGTAAAAGAGGTACAAAACAATACTGAAGAAAATAAATACCTTAAAAAACAGGTTTGGAACTTCTGGTGCCAAAATGGCAAAGTGAGGAAGGAACACTCTGAAGCCCTCCCTAATTCCCCTCCAACAGTTAGAAAACTAGGAGCAGGGAAGCAGCTTAACAGCACATGAGGAAAGGTCTGTCTCACCAGGGTTGGAGGGGAGCGAGGGCCAAGAGCAGTCACAGCAGGGGGCCTGCAGCAAGGCTCCAAGCCTGGGGCAATTCAGAGACCCTCCTCTTCTACAAACCAGCAGCCTCCTAGGAAAGTGAGCAGTATGTGCAGGGCAGCAAGGCCCCACCCCAGTGACCCCACCTCCAACATAAGCCGCCAGAGACCTTGACCCCATTGATGACTAGTAGTGAAGCCTGACCCATGGCTGGCCAACAGTGAGACTCCACCCCTGGCATTTACCAGCAGAGAGACTGTATTTCCATAGCAACCGAGGAACAGGACCCCAACCCCTGAAGTAGACTAGCAGCTAGATCCCACACCCAGGGGAGGCCAACAGGGAGGCCCCATACCCCAGTAAAAGCCACAAGGGAAACCTACCTTCCAGAGAAAGCAAGTAGCTAAGTCCTGAAGCCCAGTGTAAGTTGGCAGTAAGACCCAGAGCCCCAGCACAAAAAGCTTGAGACAGTACAGGACCAAAACCCTAATCTTACATAAAAACACCAAGTCATATATATATATATATATATATATATATATATATATATATATATATATATATATATATATATATAAAAGGCAGAATAAATAAGCAAAAAATCAAAAAAAGTGCTTGACTGTAGAAAGTTATTATAGTTATAGGGAGGTTCAAGGCATAAACTTAGAAGAAGACAATAGTGTCAATATGGCTACATGTGAATCCTCAAAGAAAAATGTAATTTGGACTCAGGCCCAAAAAGAATTCCTGGAAGAGCTTAAAATTAGAGAAGTAGAAGAAAATTTTGGAAAAGAAATGAGAGTAAGACAAGAGAATTATGAAAAAAGAGTCAATAGTATGGGGAAAGATATACAAAAATTTATCAAAGAAAATAACTCCCTAGAAAAATAGAGTTGGCCAAATAGAAAAGGAAATACAAAAGCTCACTGAAGAAAATAATTCCTTAAAAATTAAAATTGAACAAATGGAAATAATGACTGTGAGACATCAAAATATGAAAAAACAAAATAAAAAAAGTTTAAAAAAATAGAAGAAAATGTGAAATTTCTCATTGGAAAAACAACTGACATAGAAAGTAGATTCCGGAGAGATAATATAAGAATTATTAGACTACCTAAAAACTGTAATAAATAAAAAGCCTGGACAACATTTTTCAAGAAATTATCAAAGAAAATTGCCTTTATATATTAGAACCAGAGGGCAAAATAGAAATTGAAAGAATGCGCCAATCACCTCCTGAAAGAGGTCTCAAAATGAGAACTCCCAGGAACATCATAGCCAAATTCCAGGTCAAGGAGAAAGTATTGCAAGCAAAAATAGAAACAATTCAAATATCATGGAGCTACAGTCAGGATTACACAGGATTTGGCAGCTTCTACATTAAAGAACTGGAGGGCTTGGAATATGATATACTGGAAGGCAACGGACTTATGATTACAACCAAGAATCACTTACCCAGCAAAATTGAATATAATCTTTCAGGGGAAAAAATTAACATTTAATGAAATAGAGGCCTTTCAAGCACTTTTAATTAAAAGACCAGAACTGAATAAAAAATTTGACCTCCAAATGCAGGACTCAAGGGAAACATAAAAAGATAAAAAAAGAAGCAAGAAAGAGAAAGCATAAAAAATTAAATAAGGTTAAACTGTTTACATTTCTACATGGCAAGATGATATTTGTGACTCTTAACAACTTTATTACTGTAAGAGCAATTAGAAGGAGTATTTGCACACAGAGGGTGTGGATGTAAGGTGAATCTGATGGTACCCCAAAAAACAAAATAAAGTGGTGAGAAAGAAAATTGTACTGGAAGAAGGGAGAGGAGATAGAATGGGATAAATTATCCTACATAAAAGAAGCATGAAAGAGCTATTATAATGGAGGGGAAGATGGGGGAGAGAGGTGGCAGGCAAATCTTAAACATTACTCTCATCAAAATTGGCTCATAAAGGGAATAACATACACACACAGTTGGATATTGAAATCTATCTTACCCTATAAGGAAGTAAAAAGGCATGAGAATAATAGAAGGGGGTAGGAGGACTGATAAAAGGGAGGGTATATTGGGAAAGGTGGTGATCAGAAGGAAGGGAAGGGTGTGAGGTAAAAGAGAAATGGGGATAAATAAGCAAAAAGTAGCATGGAGGGAAATAATACAGTTATCATAATTATAAATGTGAATGGGATGAACTTACCCATAAAATGGAAGCAGACAGCAGAATGAATTAAAAACCAGAATCCTACAATATACTGTTTACAAGAAACACATTTGAAGCAGAGACATACACACAGGGTAAATGTAAGGGGCTGGGCAGAATCTATTATGCTCCAGTTGAAGTAAAAAAAGCAGGGGTAGCAATCCTGATCTCAGACAAACCAAAAGCAAAAATAGATTGAATTAAAAAAGATAAAGAAAGAAACTGTATCTTGCTGAAAGGTATCATAGGAATGAAATAATATTAATATTAAACTTATATGCACCAAATGGTAGAGCATCTAAATTTTTTAAAAAGTTGAATGAGTTACAGGAGGAAATAGACAGCAAAACTATAGTAGTGGGGGACCTCAACTTTCCCCTCTCTGAACCAGATAAATCTAACCAAAAAATAAACAAGAAAGAAGTTAAGGAGATTAATAAAATCCTGGAAAAGGTAAATATGATAGATCTCTGGAAAAAACTGAATGGGAATAGAAAGGAACCCATCTTCTTCTTAGCAGTACATGGCACCTATATAAAAATTGACCATGTATTAGGACATAAAAACCTCACAACCAAATGCAGAAAAGCAGAACTAAACACATCCTTTTCAGAGCATAATGCAATAAAAATTACATTCAATAATGGACAATGGAAGGAGAGATAAAAATTAACTGAAAGTTAAGTAATTTGATCCTAAAAAATAAGTGGGTCAAAGAACAGATTATAGACAAAATAGATAATTTCATTAAAGAAAATTACAACAGTGAGATGGCACCAAAATTTATGGGATGCAGCCAATGGGGTACTTTGGGGAAAATTTATAACTCTAGTTGCTTCCATCAATAAAGTAGAGAAAAAGTAGATCAATGAATTGGGCATGCCACTAAAAAAAAAAAAAGAACAAACTAAAAATCTCCAATCAAGTACCAAAAAGGAAATACTAGAAATCAAAGGAGAGGTTAATAAAATTGAAAATAAAAAATACATTTAACTAATACGTAAAACATGTTCCAAGATAACTCTGAATGACTTATGATGAAAAAATGCTATCCATCCCAAGAGAAATAACTATCTGAATACAGATTGAAGCATACTTTTTAACTTTATTTTTCTTGAGATTTTTTTTGGAGGGGTCCTATGTTTTCTTTCACAACATGACTAAAATGGAAATATGCTATGCATAACTACATGTATATAATCTATATTGAATTGCTTGCCTTATTAATGAGGGGGATGGGGAAGGAGGAAGGAAGAGAATTTGGAACTCAAAGTTTTAAAAATGTATGTCAAAAATTGTTTTTACATGTAATTAGGGGAAAATAAAATTCTAAATTAAAAAAAAAAGAATTGGACATCGAAGAGATGCCTATCGATTGGGGAATGGATATGGTTGAAATGGAATATTATTGTGCTATAAAAAATGACAAAAAGGATGATTTCAGAAAAACCTGGAAAGATTCACATGAACTGATGCATAGTGAAGTGAACAGAACCAGGAGAATATTGTACACAGTAACAGCAATATTGTTTGATGAAGAATTGTGAATGACTTAGCTATTCTCAGCAATACAATGATGCAAGCAATACAATGATCCCAAAGGACTAATTATGAAGCAGACCATTCACTTCCAGAGAAAGAACTGATATTGATTGAATATAGACTGAAGCATGCTATTTTTCATTTTCTTTCATTCTTTTTTTTCTTTTATTAGAGTCTTTTTGTACAATATTACTAATATGAAAATGTTTTATGTAATTGCACATGTATAACCTATATCTGATTGTTTACTGTCTCAGGGAGTGGGGAGGGAAGGGAGGGAGGGATAGAACTGGGAACTCAAAACTTGACTTAAATATGTTTAAAAATTGGGGGAAAAAACCAGATTTGGTCAAATGAAAAAAGAGGTACAAAAATTCACTGGATAAAAGAACTACTTAAAAGCAGAATTGGCCAAATGGCAAAAGAGGTATGAAAGCTTGCTGAAGAAAATAATGCCTTTAAAATTAGAATTGGGTAAGTAGAAGCTAATGACTCCATGAGGCCATCAATAAATAAAAGTCAAAAGAATGAAAAAAAATAGAAGATAATATGAAATATCTCATTGGAAAAACAACTGACCTGGAAAACAGATTATAAAAAAAGATAATGCAAGAGTCATTGGATTACCTGAAAGTCATGATCAAAGAAAGAGCCCAGACATCATATTTCAAGAAATTTGCAAGGAAAACTGCCATCATGTCCTGGAACTAGAGGGTAAAATGGAAATTGAAAGAATCTACCAATTAGCATCTGAAAGAGATCCCAAAATGAAAACTCCCAGGAATACTAGAGCCAAATTCCAGAGCTCTCAGGCCAAAGAGAAAATACTTCAAGCAGCCAAAAAGAAACCATTCAAATATCATGGAACCACAGTCAGGATCACACAAGATTTAGCAGCTACCACATTAAAGGATTAGAGGGATTGGAACATGATATTCCAGAAGGCAAAACAGCTAGTATTATAATCAAGAATAATCTACCCAGAAAAACTGAGTATAACCCATCAAGGTAAAAAAAAAAAGGATATTCAATGAAATAGAGGACTTTTAAACATTCCTGATGAAACGCCAGAGCTGAATAGAAAATGTGACTTTCAAATACAAGATTAAAGAGAAGCATTAAAAGTTAAACATGAAAGAAAAATAATCATAAGGGACTCAATAAGGTTAAACTGGTTAACTTTCTATATGGGAAGATGATACATAATTTTCCTAACAATTTTTATCATTATTAAAGCAGAAAGATTCTACATAGTGTGAGTGAGTTGATTATGTTAGGATGATACAAATAAATGTGTGTATATGTGTGTGTATGTGTACTCAATTGTATAGAATTTTAATAGAAATCTCCCTTACCCAACAGGGATACATAGGCAGGGAAGGGGAAAAGAGAAAGAAGGGGAGATAAAAGGGAGGGTAGACAAAAGAAGACAATGGTCAGAAGCAAAACAAACTTTATAGGATGGATAGAATAAAAAGAGTGAGAGAAGTATAAACAGAAGAAATAGGACAGAGGGAAATGCATAGTTAGCAAATCATCACTGTGGATGTGAATGGGATGAACTCACCCATATAACAGAAGTGGATAGCAGAATGGATTAGAAACCAGAATCCTATAATGTGTTGACTGCATGAAACACACTGGAAATAGAGAAAGACACTCAGAATTAAAATAAGGGGCTACAGCAGAATCTATCATTCCTCAGCTAATGTAAAAAAAGGAAAGGGTAGCAATCATGATCACAGACAAAGTAAAAGCAAAATAGATCTAATTAAAAGGAAAAAGCAGGAAAACTATACCTTGTTAAAAGGAACTATAGACAATGAAGTAATATCAATAGTAAACATATATGCACCAAATAGCATAGCATCCAAATTCTTAAAGGAAAAGTTAAATGAATTACAGGAGGAAATAGACAGTAAAACCATACTAGTAGGGGACTTCAACTTTCCCCTCTCAGAGCAAAATAAATCTAGCCATAAAATAAATAAGAAACAAGTTAAGGAGATGAATAGAATCTTAGACAAGTTAGATATGATAGACCTCTAGAGAAGACTAGATGGGAATAGAAAAGAATATATCTTTTTCTCAATTTTACCTGGCACTTTTTTCGTTTTGCTTTGCTTTTTAATTTATTTATTTTCAGTTTTCAACATTCACTTCCACAAGATTTTGAGTTCCAAATTTTCTCCCCATCTCGTCCCTCCCCCCACCCCAAGATGGCATGCATTCTGAACACCCCTTCCCCTAATCTGCCCTCCCTTCTATCTCTCCCCTCCCTTCTCTTCTCCCGTTCCCCTTCAATTTTCCTGTAGGGCAGGATAGATTTCTATACCCCATTTTCTGTATATCTTATTTCCCAGTTGCATGTGAAAACAACTTTTTTAAACATATGTTTTTAAAACTTTGGGTTCCAAATTTTCTCCCTTCCTCCCTCCCCACCCACCCTCACTGAGAAGGTAAGCAACTCGATACAGGTTATACATGTATAGTCATGCAAAATACTTCCATTGTAGTCATGTGGTGAAAAACTAAGTATATTTCCCTTAATCCAATCCTGCCCCCCCATTTATTCTATTCTCTCTTTTGACCCTGTCTCTCCTTAGAAGTGTTTGCTTCTGATTACTCCCTTCCCAAAGCTGCCCTCCCCTCTATCATCCCCCTGCTCTATTGTCCTCTTCCCCCCCTATTTTCCTGTAGGGTAAGATAGATTTCCATACCTAATTAAGTGTGTATGTTATTCCCTCCTTAAGCCAAATCTGATGAGAATAAGATTTACTCATTCCCTCTCACCTTCCCCCACTTCCCCTCCACTGTAAAAGCCTTTTCTTGTCTGTTTTATGTGAGATAATTTACCCCATTTTACCTCCCTTTCTACTTCTTCCAGTATAATCCTCTCTCACCCTTTAATTTTATTCTCCAGATATCACCCCTTCATCTTCAACTCATGCTGTGCCCTTTGTTTATCTAATCTATCTATCTATCTATCTATCTATCTATCTATCTATCTATCTATCTATCTATCTACATATAATTTTTTCCCTCCAACTACCCTAATACTGACAAAGGTCTCATGAGTTACAACTATCATCTTTCCATGCAGGAATGGAAGCTGTTCAATTTTAATAAATCCTTTATGATTTCTCTTTCCTGTTTACCTCTTCATGTTTTACTTGAGTCTTATATTTGAAAGTCAAATTTTCTATTCAGCTCTGGTTTTTTCATCAAGAATGCTTGAAAGTCCTCTATTTCACTGAATGACCATTTTTTTCCCCAGAAGGCTTATACTCAGTTTTGCTGAGTAGGTGATTCTTGGTTGTAGTCCTATCTCCTTTGCCCTCTGGAATTTTATATTCCAAGCCCTCCAGTCTCTTAAGGTAGAAGCTGCTAAATCTTGTGTTATCCTGATTGTGTTTCCACAATACTTGAATTGTTTCTTTCTGGCTGCTTGCAATATTTTCTCCTTGACTGGAGAACTTTGGAATTTGGCTACAATATTCCTTGGAGTTTTCCTTTGGGTAATCTCTTTCAGGAGGTGATCAGTGGATTCTTTCCATTTCTATTTTGCCCTCTAGTTCTAAAATATCAGGGCAGTTTTCCTTGATAATTTCTTGAAAGATGATGTCTAAACTCTTTTTTTGATCATGGCTTTCATATAGTCCAATAATTTTTTAAATTATCTCTCTAGATCTATTTTCCAGGTCAGTTGTTTTTCCAATGAGATATTTCACATTGTTCTCTATTTTTTCATTCTTTTGGATTTGTTTTACAGTGTCTTGATTTCAATCATAAAGTCACTAGCTTCCAATTGCTCCATTCTAATTTTTTTTTTTGGTGAGGCAATTGGGGTTAAGTGACTTGCCCAGGGTCACAGAGCTAGTAAGTGTCAAGTGTTTGGTCTGAGGCCAGATTTGAACTCAGGTCCTCCTGACTCCAGGGCTGATGCTCTATCCACTGCGCCACCTAGCTGCCCCTGCTCCATTCTAATTTTTAAAGAAGTATCTTCTTCAGTAAGCGTTTAGACTTTCTTTTCCATTTGGCCAATTCTACTTTTGAAGGCATTCTTCTCCTCATTGGCTTTTTGGACCTCTTTTGCCATTTGGGTTAGGCTATTTTTTAAAGTGTTATTTTCTTCAGTATTTTTTTGGGTCTCCTTTAGCAAGCTGTTGACTTGTTTTTCATGATTTTCTTGCATCACTCTCATTTCTCTTCCCAGTTTTTCCTCTACTTCTCTTACTTACTTCTCAAAATCCTTTTTGAACTTTTCCATGACCTGGGACCAATTCATATTTTTCTTGGAGGCTTTGGATGTAGGAGTTTTGACTTTGTTGTCTTCTTCTGGTTGTATGTTTTGATCTTCTTTGTCACCAAAGAAAGATTCTATGGTCTAACTATTTTTTTTTGCAAGGTGTGGTCATGATCCCAGCCAATTACTTGAGTTATAAACTCTTTGTTAAGGTAGGGGTCTGCTTCCAGTGTGGAGCTCCCAAACTTCAGAACTTTTGTGCAGCTGTTTTCAGAGATATTTCGAGGGACCTGTAAATCTTCAGTTCTTCCAAGGCGGTATGATCAAAGGCAAGGTGTTCACTCCTTTCCTGGCCTGTGCTATGGTCTATGAGTGACCACAAGTACTCTTTTCTGTCTTGGAACTGTGAGAAGGATTTCCTCTCCACCACCACTACAAGTTCCACCACACCAGTGCTCCTCTTCTCCCCAGGACTGCCACCCAGAACTGTGACCCAGATCCAAGCACAGGAAAAGCAAGAGAATCCTGCCTCAGTGCCAACAAAGAGGCCCCTGCAATCCCCCTCTGATCAACCACTCAATTCCCCCTCAGTCTGTGGGGTGGAAGCTCAGGAAGCAGCTGCCACCCTCAGCTTGGGGACTGGGACTAGAACCAAGCTTCTCTCTCACCGCAGTCACAGACTTTTCCTACTGACCTTCTAAGTTGTCTTTGGCGTTCATGGGTTGAGAAGTCTGGAAACCGCCACAGCTTCCCATGATTCCGTCCTCTGAGGCCTGCTCCAGGTTCACTGAGACCTGTTTTACCTGTGCACCCCCTCCCCCCCACGCTGAGCTGTGTTCCTCTCACTTCCCGGGGCGATATACCTTTCTGATCAAGCATCCAGACTGTCTTGGGCTGAAAATTTGTTTCACTCTGTCTTTTTGTGGTTCTGCTGCCTTAGAATTTGTTTACAGTCATTTTTTACAGGGATTTGGATGGGTTTGGGGAGACCTCAAGCAAGTCACTGCTTTTGCTCTGCCATCTTGTTTCCACCAACATCTGGCACTTTCACGAAAATTGACCATGTACTAGGACATAAAACCTCACAACCAAATGCAGAAAAGCAGAACTATTAAACGTACCCTTTTGGGATCATAACACACACAAAAAAATGCATTCAATAAAGGCCCATGGAAACACAGATAAAAGCTCATTGGAAGTTAAATTATTTAATCCTAAAGAATGGGTAGGTTAAAAAAAAATCATAGAAATAATCAATAATTTTATTAGGGAGAATGACAGCAATGAAATAATATTCCAAAATTTGTGGATGCAGTTGTACTTAGAGGAAATTTCAAATCTCTAAATATGTACATCAGTAAAAGAAAGAATAGATCAATGAATTGGGCATACCACTAAAAAAAAAAGAAAAAAGAAAAAATTGAAAATCTCCAATTAAGCACCGAAAAGGAAATACTAGAAATCAAAGGAGAGATTAATAAAATTGAAAGTTAAAAAAAAATTGAATTATTAAATAAAACCAGGAACTGGTTTTACAAAGAAACCAATAAAATGTATATACCATTGGATAATTTGATTTTAAAAAAAAGAAAGAAGAAAACCAAATTACTGGTATCAAAAATGAAAAAGTTAAATGCACCCAATGAAGATGAAGTTAAAGCAATTATTAGGAGTTATTTTTCCCTATTATATCCCAGTATAACTAAGAATATAACTGAAATGGCTGAATATTCACACAAATATAAACTACTCAGAGTAACACAAGAGGAAATAGAATACTTAAATAACTTTATCTTAGATGTAGGAATTGAACAAATCATCAGCAGTTCTATATACTATTAAAAATGTCCTGCTGCAAGAGATAGAAAGAGAAATTCCACTTAAAATAACTTCAGACAATGTAAAATACTTAGGAACTTACCTGCCAAGATAAACCTGGGGATTATATGAACACAATTAAAAAACATTTTTCACACAAATAAAGATAGATCTAAGCACCAAGAGAAATATTAATTGCTCCTGGGTAAGGGGAGCCTATATTATAAAAATAATAATTCTATCTAAATTAATTTACTTATTCAGTGCCATACCAAGCAAATTACCAAAGAATTATTTTATAGAGCTAGAAAAAAATAGAAACAAAATTAATTTGGAAGAACAAAAGGTCAAGGATATCAAGAGAATCAATGAAAAAAAATGTGAAAGAAGATAGCTCTAGCAGTCCCAGATTTCAAACTATATTACAAAGCAGTAATCATTGAAATGATCTGGTGCTGGCTAAGATATAGAGTGGTAAATCAGTGGAATAGATTAGGTACACAATACACAGTAGTAAAAGAGCATAGTATTTGATAAACTCAAAGATCCAAGCTTTTGGGATAAGAACTCAATGCGTGACAAAAATTGCTGGAAAAACTGGAAAAATATTCAGCAGAAACTGGGCATAGATCAACATCTCACACCATATAGCAAGATAAGGTCAAAATGGATTAATGATTTAGACATTAAGGGTGATATCGTAAGTAAATTAGGGGAGCATGGGAAAATGTACCTGTCAAATCTATGGATAAGGGAAGAATTTATGACCAAATAAGAGATAGAAAGGATCAGAGGAAGTAAAATAGATAGTTTTGATTACATGAAATTAAAAAGCTTTTGCACAAACAAAACCAATATAGCCAAAATTAGAAGGAAAAATTCTTTTACAAGTTTCTCTGATAAAGGCTTCATTTCTCAACTCTATAAGGAGTGAGCCAAATTTATAAAAATAAGAAACAGTATCCTCAGTTGATAAATAGTCAAAGGATATAAACAGTTTTCCAAAGAAGAAATCAAAGCTATCAATAATCATGTGAAAAAATGCTCTAAATCTCTACTGATTAGAGAAATGTAAATTAAAACAACCCTTACACCTATCAGTTTGGCTAACATGACAGAAAAGGACAATGACAAATAGGGGTGGGTGAGTGTGGAAAAATTTGGGCGCTAATGCATTGTTGGTGGAACTGTGAAGTGGTCTACCCATTCTAGAGAACAATTTGAAACTATGCTCCAAGTGCTATAAAACTGTGCATACCCTTTCACCCAGCAATATATCCCAAAGGGATCAAAGAAAAGGGAAAGGCACCTATTTGTACAAAAATATTTATAGCAGTTCTTTTTCTACTAGTAAAGAATTGGAATTTGAGGTGATGTCCATCAATTGGGGATGGAACAAGTTGTATATGATTGTGATGGGATACTATTGTGCTGTAAGAAATGATGAGCAGGATGCTTTCAGAAAAACCTGGGAAGACTTATGCAAAGTAAGGTGAGCAGAACCAGGAGAACATTGTACAAAATAACAGCAATATTGTAAGGATACTCAACTGTGAAAAACATAGCTACTCTGATCAAGACTGATCCAAGGCTCATAATGAAAAATTCTATCCACCTCAAGAGAGAACTGGTGAAACTCTGAATGCAGATTGAAACGCTTTTTTTTTACTCTATTTTTATTGCTTTATTTTGTTTGTGTCTTCTTTTGCAACATAGCTAATATGGAAAAATATTTTGCATGATTTCATATTTATAATCAATATCAATTTGCTTGCCTCCTCAAGGAGTGGGGAGAGGCATGAGGAGGGAAAGAATTTGGAGCTCAACAATTTTTAAAATGTTTGTTAAAAAATCTAATTCTTGTTTGATCACAAAGTCTTCCCCTTTCCATAGAGCTGAAAGGTAATTTTTTTTTCCTTGCTCCTCTAATTTGTTTGTGATGTCACTATTTATAACTAAGAAGTATTCATTCAGACCTTCTCTTGGTATATAATATGAGGTGCTTATCTAAACCTAATTTCTGCCAGATTGCTATCCAGTTTTTCCAGCAATTTTTGTCTACATAGTGAGTCCTTCCCTCGGTAGCTGGGACTTTGGGGTTTATCAAACACTAAGCTATCGAATTTATCCTAGAATCACATTATGGATAAGGCCAACCCTAAGGCGAGAGAGATGAGTTCCACATCTTCAAAGACCAATCATTTACTTTGATGAAAGTGTCAGTAGACTTCAGCGGATAAGCTCAGTACCTCAGGGTCTGGGAATCAGGGGACTCAGGGCCCAGAACACTAAGCCACTCTCTAATGGAAGTCAATGATGTTAGAAGGCACAAGTGGGGAGCACTCTTAGAACCACTTTCCTTTTCTGCTTTTCTCCTTCCTCTTCCATTTCACAGAAAACTAGTAGCCAGTGTTGACTTTCCTGTTAGCCTTTTTGAGTAGCTGCTGTAACCATACTCTGGCTTAAAGGGCACAGCCAGTGATTTAAAAGAAAGAGAAAACAAATCAAGTTTTGCTGCCTTCTACAGCTCATAAAGTAAAAGTAAGCGAACTTGATTATGCTAATGGAAAGCAGTGCAGCGTGACAACACCCCCGGTGTCCTGGCATTTTTGAAATCAGAAACACATTTTTCCTCCATCCTTCCCAACCTTCATCTCTGCTACTCACAGACTGCTTTGCTTTTTCAAGTCAACCTTAAAAGCTCATGGATTCTTAATTTTTAATAAATGAGATATTGATTTATTTTTGTCAAATACCCCAGCAGGTAAACTTTAATTGACTGCTTTTAAAGACCCAGGCTTTTAAAAGTCCTCAAATCCCAGAATTATATTCCCTGGTTTCCTCTTGTTTGGGGAGGTTTTAGAAAGCACTCATACCTTGGAGACATTCTTTGGATTTAGCTTGTCAAAGGCATCCAGAAGCTCGCTTCCTGCCCAGAGGCTGAGGACAATGGAGCACTGACCTTTTAGCCTCTTAGCTATTCTGATCCTGAATTCTTGCCTCAGAAACTGCATTTTGGCTTGAGTCTCAGCTCCATGCTGGAGCACACATGGGGAAAGATAACTTGTTTTCTAGGAGTCAAGTATTTCGTGCTGATCAAGGCAGGGGCAAAGTTACTGAATGCAATGGGCTGTCATCTGCCTTCCAGACAGCCCACTTCAGCTGAAATATCTTCAAAAAATGAAGAGCCTTAATTGTGGTGGGGGTAACTGGAGCTTTGCCCTAAGACAGGGAGTTTTGAGGACACCCAGCTCCAGTGGTGTTTCTTTCCCTGCCTGCCCCATCCCTTTCTGTAGTAACGGTAGCAGGACTCTCATCCCAGGGGTACCTTCTTACTTGCCTGGTCTGCCCCTAGGGGTGGTAGTACCATTGCCCTCACCCCAACTCACATCATCCCATTTCAGCAACAACATCCTATACCACCACCGTTTACCCAAAGTACAAATATCATTAGTTACAGCTGTGAAATACATAATCTCATCCTTGCAGAGGGAAAGTTGGAATGGCTTGCCAGATCGTTGACAAGAGAAGTGCAAAGAATAGATGGGAGGGAAGAAAGCTTATTTAAGCCCTTCAGTCCAGAGTATGCAAACTATGTTTTCATGTGAGATAATTAAGCATTAACCTCTGACATAACAATTAAAAACATGATTATTAATCTAACAGAAGAGACCAACAAGCTGAGCAGAAAGACCAATTTGTACAAAGAATCTTAGTCTTTGAGCTACATACACCTTTGGGTTTGCAGCCTGGCCTGTACCTATCATTTTTCAAAATAAGGCAGCAAGCAAGACTTCTCTCTAACAATAAGGTATAAACATCTCATCGTAAAGTCCATCCAGGATGTTCTACATTCAAAATGCAGTAAAAATCAAAGCTATGTAGGCATTGCTAGAGGCAGAATGCTCTGCAGACAACCTGATAGGATTAGCCACCCTGTTTGGTGATGATGCAAATGTTATTGCCTAGTTACTGTTCTGCTAATTCCATTACCCCATTACCCCACCTCCCTCAGATTTGTCCTACCTACTGTAATAATAGTTATCCTGTCAAAAGAGATTATGTCCTACTGCACAAAGGTAGAGACAGGATAGCATATGGTGCTATGCAAATCAGGAGGGATGATGAAAATCACTTCAGGTGGAATTCATGTTGGGGAATCTCAAAGGGAAGAGAGGGTCTGACCTCATTATCAGGACCAGTGTAGTCCCATTCACCAAAATGTCCAACAAGCTGACTGCTATTTTACACTAAGCAAGACTAGAAAATTGTCCAGCATTGCCGGGAAGGATGGCATGAAAGAATATCCGATGAAAGATTTAACACCAAACATTTAAATTTATTCAAATAGTAAACTAGCCTGTAGATAAATTCCCTTTCCATGGATTGCCTCACATATTAGTGAGTTATTTTGTTCTGTATAATTGTAAATTTTGTGGAAAGACACCCAAGGATCTGTCAGCACAGGAAGCTCCTGGCATGGGGATTCCTTCCACCAGCATTCAGGCTACAATTTAAAAGATTTTTTTTTTTTTATTTTTACAAAGTTGCTTGAGGCACTGAGAGTTATTGGCTTGCCCAGGGTCACACAGCAAATAAATATCAGAGAGGGATAGATGAATCCCGATGTCTAATCATTAGTCCATTCTATTTCTATAATTGCAATTTATATACATTTTAAATGTACACTTTGCAATTCACAACTCAGAACACATTCAACAGTACTAGATACCTCTCGGGAATAACCAATCCCTGAGTTAAGGTATTACCCTTCTCAAGATCATTTACATCTTAATAGATGACTCTTAAGAGATCAAATTCCTTTCATGTACAAAAGAATGAGTCCCTAATAGAATTTCAGGGAATAGTGATGGGGAACCTATTTTAGGAAAGCAAGCCCTGTTGATACTTATTACCTGTATTACCCTGGGCAAGTCACTTAACCCTTTTGGCCTCAGTTTCCCCATCTGTAAAATGAACTGGAGAAGGAAATGGCAAACTACTCCAGTATCTTTGCCAAGAAAACCCCAAATGGGGTCACGAAGAGCTGGACATGGCTGAAAACGACTGAACAACAGCAAAAAGCCATGTTGAGTATTCAAATGACACTGCGAAAGCCGCGCTATTCATACAGCCATTCCTATCTTTGGTTTTTGCCAAGAGTTTGAAGAACTGATTCTCATAAACCCAGAGAAGACAAATGTGGGAAAAGAACATCTCGCTCGCACATTTTTTTTAGACAATCAGCCCAATCTGAGTATATTTGAGAACTCCCTGAGAACAGGAGGCAGCGATGGACCAGTCATGTATATTGTATATTTGCTTTCAAGTATTTCCCAGGGATGGAGAGGAGGAAGAGATCAGGGAACCGAACTTTCACTACCTGCTGTTCCCCCTAAATGTACTCAGACTAGGAGTGAATGTCAAAACTAGCAGCCTGCTATTGGCAAGAGATTCTCTCCTAAAGCCCAGAATAAGTAGTATTCTAGAAGAGAACAGAAATGGGGCAGAGAGAGAGATGCTTGGTTCCTCCAAGCAAATGCTGAACTGTTCCACTTTGGTGATATTTTCTGTTTGTTTGTTTGTTTGTTTGTTTGTTTGTTTCTCCCTATTATTAGTACTGGACAAATGTGATTTTGTTGGTATGAGGAATCCCGATGCAGATCAGTATCCATCATTCTGCGATCGTCCTAAACAACTGCCTGAGATTTGCCCAGGGTCACAGAGCCTGGGGATCCTTAAAACCAGAGTTCAAAAAGGTTTTGATTGTTCTATTTCAATATAATTGGTTTTCTTTAGTCCCATTTTACTCATTTTTTATGCATCTAAAGACATTAGTTTGAGAAAGGGTGCATAGGCTTCACTAGACTGCCAAAGAGGTCCATGACACAGCAAAAGTTAAGAACCCCTGCCAGTATATGTAAGAGGCAGGACTTGAACCCAGGTCTTTCTGACCCTGAAGCGGCACTATCCTAACTATGCCACAGTGCCCAAGGCTTCTTTTTTCCCTTGCATCATTTACCTTTTCTTTTGATTTTTTGGTTTGTTTGGGTTTTTTTTGGTCTGGGGACACTGTTGAGTGTAGGTAGCCACCAACACAAGGGGAAGAGGGGAAGACTAGAAATCTTTTTCATCATTGCTGTTGCTGCTATTTTAATTGTCCTGTTTATGATTAAAATGTAGGAAATGCTGCCTTTTAAAAAAATTCATCAATAAGGAAAAATAGGAAGGGGAGAGATATTTCACAATGGAACTTCTTGACCATAAAAGGAGGCCAACAGAATCCTTGTTCTGGAATTTTATTGCTTGTCCAACTGATAGACAACGCATTCAATAGTATAAAGAACCATCCATGGTAACCAATGGTGCTTTTCTCTCTTCTTTGCTTCTCCCCACCTTCCCCACTCTATCTTCACTCCCCAACTGCTACCCAGCTTGTCTTTATATTTTATCCCCTCCTCCCAGATGGCCTTTTAAAAGCCCTGGGCAGATTGTCTGGTCCTTGTAAGCACTTATTTTTTTTCCAATGACTGTATGAACTCTTATTAAGAAATTTCCTATGTGGCTAGATACAAGTGGTGATGGTAGTCAGATTCTCTGGAATAGATTTTTTCAGATCGTTGGGGAAGAAGAAACAATACAATATGGAACACTGCAAAGAGCCCTAGATGAGGAATCACTAGAACTGAGTTTTAGTCCTGGCTGTACCAATATATGATGTTGGGTCAGTCACCAAAACTTTCTGGCCTTGACTTTCTCAATGGTAAAAGGAAGGGAATTGACCTCAAAGGCTTCCTGACACAATCCGTTACTCTATGTCACTGTTTAGAATTAGACTCATTCTATTTCCAATATTTTCCCAGAAGGAGAATATCATGGCAGGGAAGGGGGGAGTAAGAATCCAAATGATTCATTTCCTATATTTAACAGAAGAAAAGATTCACCAGAGGAGAAACATACGCATGCTTATTAATTGATG
Source organism: Vombatus ursinus (assembly GCF_900497805.2). Lineage (NCBI taxonomy): Eukaryota > Metazoa > Chordata > Mammalia > Diprotodontia > Vombatidae > Vombatus > Vombatus ursinus. The sequence goes on from NW_020954672.1 coordinate 7,306,195, forward strand.
TCTGGTTTGAATGAAACTTTCCATTCTTGGTGGGAACCAGGCAGAGAGAATACATTTGGCTTCTGCTACCACTTAACCCTTGATTTTTCTCTGTCTTTTCTTTTACATTCTTTTACATTTACATACACTACCAAGGGCATTTAGTGGAATGAATCCTGGGGGTAGAGTCTGAAGACCTGGGTTTGAAACCCAGATCTGTCACTTACTTTGGACGTGACTTTGGACAAATTACTTAATTTCTCTGTGTCTCGGTTTTGTTATTTATAAAATAATGGTAATGAATTTGATGATCTTTAAGGCTCTTTTCAGTTCTAAGTCTGTGGTGTCTGAACTAATCATAATTAGTGTTTATCACTTTACATGTTACTTTGCAAGACACTTTCCTATCTGTCATCATAATATAAAGGCAAAAGCAAGACAGCCCCTGACCTCAAGGATTTTATTATTCTAATAGAAGGAGACAACATGTATGAGGAGGTGGCAAGAGAAGGGAATTTTTGTCTAGGGAGTCACAGGAACGGTGAATGTATCTGCTTTCATGTCCATTACAGAAGAAATGGGGGCAATGGTATTGAGGATGGCAAGATAGACCAAGATATTAAGGGTAGATGAATATGAAGCGTAACACAATCTTGCTAGATGGTATCATCACCAGTAGACAGATGAGGAAATTGAGGCAGAGAGACATTGGGCAAGTCCCTTCATTTCTTTCTATCTCAGCTTCCACCATCAATCAATCAGCTAGTTTGTATTAAGAGAAGGCTGTGTACCGGGCCCTTTAGTAGTCACTAGGTATACAAGGACAAAGAATAAAGCAACTCCTAATTGAAATGAGCTTACATTCTAATAAAGGAGAGAGTAGTACAACTAAAATATGTACAGCATAAATATAAAGTTAATATACTTTATATCATAAAGTTAAATACATATATATTCAAAGTAGCTAAATGCAAGGTAATTTGAGTGGGAGATCAGGAAAGCTTCCATGTAGAAGATGGTGTCTATATTTCCTAGTAAAGGAAAAGAGGGACTCTATGAGGCTAAGGGTAAGGAGGGAGTATATTCCACATGTGAAGGATGACCAGTGAAAAGGCATGAAGATGGAGTGAGGACAGTTTGGCTGGATCACAGAGCTTGGGAGGGAGACTCATATACAACAAGGTTGGGAAGATAGATTAAGGCTAGATGGTGAAGGGCATTAAAAGTTAAACAGGTGAATTTATATTTTGTCCTAGTTAGGCAAAAAGCAAAACCCTGGAGTTGGTTGAATAGTAGAATCATATGGTCAAATTTGTACATAAGGAAAATTACTTTGATAGAAGTGGGGAAAACAGACCGGAATGGCAAGAGAATTGAGGCCTGTATTGCCGCTGCTGCAATAATATGGGCAACAGGTAATGAGGGCCTGAACTAAGATGGTACCTGTGTGAATGGAGAGAAGAGGTTGGTTGTGAGAGATGTGATGAAAGTAGGAATAACAATATTTGGCGATCGATTGGCTATGTGGCATAAGAGAGAATGAGAAGTCTAAGATAATGCTGAGATTATAAACTTTAGACACTAGAAGGATGGTAGTACCTTGAACAGAAATAGGTAAGTTTGAAAGAGGGAAAGATTTGATAGGGTTGTAGGGTGAAAGGGGAAAAGAATAATGAGTTTAGTTTTAGACATGTTGAGTTGACTATGTCTCTAGGACATCCGGTTTGAAATGTCCTATGGACAATTGTTGATTCAGGACTCAAGCTTCAGGGAGACTGGGCCTGAGTGTATGAGCTGGGACTTATCAGCATAGACACAATAATTAAACCTTTAGGAACCAATGAAGTTACCAAGATAGTAAAGATTAGACTGTCTAATCCTTCTCTTCTGTCTCCATGATTTTATGATTTGCCAGTCATTGATAGGGCCAGGAATAACATTGAGGTATCATGATTCCCAGTCCTTTGCTTTTCTCATCAAGCCATATTGCCCCACTAGATCATGTTGTTTATTATTAATCACAGACTACTGAGCCTGGAAAGGATTCTAGGAGATCATTTAGGAAGGGTGGAAACAAGCATTTATTAAGTGCCTACTGTATGTCTGGCACTGTGCTAAGAGCTTTAAAAATAATCTCATTTGAGCCTCACAGTAACAACCCTAGAAAATTGGTGCTTTTATCACCCTATCTTACAGTTGAGGAAACTGAGGCAGACAGAGATGAAATGACTTGCCAGGGTCATATGACTAGTAAGTGTCTGAGGCCAGATCTGGACTTAGGTCTCCCTGACTCCAGGTCAGGTCCCTATTCACGGTGTCATTTAATGCTTTTATTACAAAGATAGAGAAACTGAGGACCAGAGAGATGATGACTTGCTCAAGTTCCCTTGAACCCAGATCTATTGAATCAGCGCTCTTTCTACTACAGTGTACTGTTCAGTTTGTGTGACACTAACTCTGAAAATTTAAAAACATTTAGGGTGACATGTACATGCAAATGTATGTATAATTGGATGTGTGTGTGTGCATACACACATATATACATGTTTTGTAAACTTTTCCTCTGGGCATCTGCCATCACATAGACACAGTCACAGAACATGTAGTCAAAACAATGTCGTCTTTTTCTGAAGAGAACATTGCCCTAATTGTGAAATATTATGTGTGATGTCTGCTTTTGAGGCCCTGGGACTTTAAAACGCTTCCCCAAAGGTCTCACTGGCTGCTTTTTTGGCAATACTGATTGTCATCCCACCTTCTCAGAAGAAGACAAGAGAATAACATCAGGGCTATGATTTAAAAAAAAAATCCACCTGATTCTGGCTACTTCGTAAGTTATGGCATGTCAGTCATGTCCTAAGATATAGACTTGGTGTCCTGAAGGATGTTCCTGCCCCTTTTCTCCTTCAAAGTTCATTTTCTCCCAAATAAGCTTGAAACCCTCCAACACTCAGGCCTTCACCCCCAAAGAATCTAGCTATGGCTTTGGTGCAATCTTTCAATACTTTACTCCTAGAGTAAGTGAGGGAAGAACAGGGAACAAAATATATTCACAGGCAACATCTATATAGGCATACTTCAGAGATATTGTAGAGTCAGTTCCAGACCACTGCAATAAAGTGAATATCACAATAAAGTGAGTCACGTGAATTTTTTGGTTTCCCAGTGCATATAAAAGTTATATTTATACTAGACTGTAGTCTACTAAGTGTGCAATAGTATTATATCTTTTAAAAGCACATACCTTAATTAAAAAATACTTTATTGCTTAAAAATGCTAACCATCCTCTGAGCCTTCAGAGAGTTGTAATCTTTTTGCTGGTGAAGGATCGTGCCTCAGTGTTGGTGACTGCTACTGATCAGAGGGTGGTTGCTGAAGACTGGGATGGCTGTGTCAAATGCCTAAAATAAGACAACAGTGAAGTTTGCTGCATCAATTGACTTTCCCTTTCACATGAACACTTAGAGGCCATTGTAGGACTCCTAATTGGCCTCATTTCAATATTGTTGTATCTTAGACTCATAGGGGAAGCCTGAGGAGAGAGAGACAGAGACAGGTTGGGGGAGCCGTGTGGAGAGCTTTGAGCTTTGTCAGGCATCAAAGATGCCAAGGTCATCCGCTGCATCCCAGGCTATCGCCACTCATTTTGATTTTTGTCTTGCCTTGGTCTTTGACGACTCTGGAAGAGAGAGTGAGGCTGGTGACTTTGTGCAGCTCTGCCTTACTTAAATCCAATTCACATGCAAGTCAAGAAATCACCTGTGATGTCACTGGTCCTCTTCAAAAAAAAGGACAAACAACAACGACAAAAAAAGAATGTACAATCACACTTATACACATATATATGTGTACTATATATAGTGTGTATGTGTATATATACACACATACACACATATATATACACATACATATATACATATACATACATATAGATGTGGCTATCAATATTTGTATAGATACACAAATATGTAGTAACTTTTTGGAGTTAGAGGGGTCCTTGGAGCTCATCTAATCTTATAAACACACTAATACATACAAGTATACATATTGAATGTGTGATTCAGGATTTGTCCAATCTCTCAGATATTCTCACAAACAAACACACCAAACCCCTCTACTTCTCAATCTGCTACTGACTTGTCACTTCATTAATTCTTTATCTCTCTGGATTCAAAAGACAATCTAGGGACTTACATGGTTCAGAAATTACAAAAAAAAATTTTTTTTAATGTCTTGTCTCAAGCTCCCATAGTATATAAAACTGGAGAAATCTCTTCTCCTATGAACTATCGTTCCTCAATCTTGTCTCGAACCCCAAATTTATAGATTTGAACAAATATCACCATTACCAAACATGAGGTATTAAATAATAAGGAAATATAGATAAACATTTAAACAATGCATCAGCTATGATGGGGGTCACAACTCAAGTCCACTCATACAGGGGCCAGAAGATGCTGACTTGGAATGCCTTTCACTAATCATTCCCAGCTGCAATCCTCAAGCTTTGTCTCATGCAGTCCTTTCTCCTCTTGTTCTCTTAACTGCAGCCACCCATTTGCAATCTCATCTATTTGCTTCTCTCTACCTCTTTGCGCATGGCATGGCCAGCTTCAGCCTCAAACTGCCAGCTGCCAACTTTTCTCAGAACTGTCAATAATCTAGCCCTAGGATTCTCTATGAGTTTTGGAAGGTCAGTCTAACCCTCAATCTTTGTGATAGCTAGGAAAGTCATAGGATCACAAATTTAGAACTAGAAAGGACCTTAGAGGTTATTGAGTCCAACCTTTCATTTTACAGATGAGAAAATGGAGGCCTAGAGAGAGGTCAGTGATGGACAAGGCCACACAGTTTGTAAGTGTCTGAGTCAGAATTCGAACCCGGGGTTTCCTCACCCTAAGTCCGGTGCTCTATCCATATATCTTTCTGGTTCTCTACAGAGTTTTTGTGGAAGGGAATATTTAGACTGGGTTAAATACAAAGTGTCAAGGGGAGAGTTGGTGGCCTGTGTCCATTTTTCAGATGAGAAAATGAGAATTTTGTGACTTGTCCAAAGTTATATAGCTTATAAATAGGACAGATAAAACTAAAATTCAGGTATTTGGTCTCCATCCCCAACGTTCCTTCTGTTACATCACGTTGCCGCATGCCTACACATTGGGGTTGGGTTTTTTACTTGTTTGTTTGTTTTTGTTTTTCTTGGAGTGGGTTTATTATTTCATTGATATAAGGAAGTCCTGATGAGGGAATCCCCTGGCCTTGTGTAGATGAGCACCTGCCTAGCAAGTTTTAGTCTTGGAGAGCTGCCTGGGGCTCTAACAGATTAAATGATTTGCTGGGGTCAGATTGCCGGTAGGTGTCTGAGGCTGAACTTGAGACCAGGTCTTTCTGACTCTGAGTTTGGCTCCCTATCCATTGCACTATGATGTATGCAAAATAAGGGTAACAAATATCTGAATCCCAGCTCTCTGAGTGTCTCGTAGTGATTTTGATTAATAGCTAACCTTTATATAGAATGTAATCTCATTTGCTCCTGACAATAGTCCTGTGATGTTGGTCCTATGATTATTTCCATTTTACTGATAAGAAAACTGAGGCTAAGAGAGAAATGTCTTGCCCCATAGTCATGCTACTAGTAAATGTGAGGCAGACCCTTCTCCAGACTCGATGTCCAGCTCTCTGTCCACTATGCCGCCTAGCTACCTCAAGCAGCTTGCTTGTCCTCTAAATGACAGGGTTCACATTCCCTAGTCACAAAGGCAAGAAGGGCCCCTTTTGTCCATTATGCCAGGCAAAGCAGAGACTAGACTGGTTCTCCCCACTGCGTGTAAAAGCCAACTAAGTGTCCTCTGCTCTCCCTACTCAAAGCCCCTTTTATTCTGCTCTAGCCCTGTGCATAGCCACTAACAGTCACAAATGACATCACCGAGATTGCTAGTCGAGCCACTGTTCCAACCCAAACCATGACTGCTTTGGGTCTTAGGTGGAGGGAATCTTAAGAAGGGTTCTTCCAGTCTTACAGAGTGGGGTATAATGATGTTCCTTTTTCCATTATCCACAGGTGCTCACCTTGACTAGTTGATATTTTCATATGAGCTTGAGAAAGTGGAGCAAACTGGATTTAAAGTCTGTGTAAGCTCCTATGAAGGGTGCAGGACTAGGCTCTGCCCTCCACATTAAGAAGACCACATTGCTATCTCTCTATTTCTACTGAAAGGTTATCTTAAAATACCTACTCTAACCTGCTTCTGTTTTAGAGTAAATTTATGTCTCCTCCTCAAGCTTCCTGAATCCTGGTCGCAAAATGTACTCCCTGCTGAATTGGCACCTGGAGCATGTGACATCCAGGCTAACCAACCTACCCTAGAAAACTATGCAAATGTAATTCCCAGGTCCTCTGTGAACAGTGTGGTGTGTGGTGGTTACCTAGGAGCCATTGTTTTCCCTCGAACTTTCCTAGAGACAGCTGGCCTTCCAGGGAGGCAGGATGGAAAAGTGGAAAGGGCACTGAATTGGGAATCAGAGGTCCTGAGTTTGAATCCCAGCTTTGACACTTACTAGCTATGTGACCTATCAGGTCCTCAATTTCCCTTCCTGTAAAATGAAGACATTATTCTGGATGATCTCTACATTTCCTTCCGGTTTTAACATTCTGTGATTCCAGACATTATCGATTAATTATTTCTAAAACAGACTAACAAAATACCTCATTCTCAGGTACCACCTTCTTCACTGGTCTTAAGCCTGAATAGTACAGATTATTTTCTTTTTTTTTCTTTTTCCTTATCTCCTTCCTGTCTTCCTTCCTTCCCATCTTCCTTCCCTCTTTTCTTCCTCTTTCCCTCCTTTTTCTTTCTCTTCTTTCCTCCCCCTCTTTCCCTCCCTTCTTCCCTCTTCTTTAATCTTCCTCTTCCTTTTTCTTTTTATTACTCTTACTCTCCCCTTCCTCCCTTCCCTGCTTCTTTTCTTCCTATCTTACTTCCTTTCCTTCTTTCTGTCTAATTTTTCTTCTTTTCCTTCACTTTCTCCTTCTTTTCCTTTTTTCTCTCCTTTCTTCCTTCTTTCTTCCTTTCTTTTATTTTATTTTCCAAAGCATGAAATACTTTCAGATGGAGAAGACTCAATGATCTGATAATAGATACATTTTTGGTAAATCTCAATAAATATATCCTTGTTTCCTCGTCAACCCCATTAAATTGGGCTACTGAGAAAACCACATTTCTAGTTTTCTTCTCTGTGATTTTTTTCCATTATGGTATCCAGCATGCACAGAGGTTAGTGCATTAGTCTCATAATGCCCCCAAAGGCATTGCCTACCTGCTAACCACCCCTGTGATCCTCTCTGGGTGCTTGGAAAGCAGGCAGCAGCTTAATGAGGCAAGTCCCCTCTGGGGACACCACTTTCCTCTGGGAATTTAGTAAGTGCTTTGTATAAAACAGTAATAGGATGGTTCAGCCAGACTCCCTGGCTCAGAGACAGTAACTGGCACTCCCTTTGGGAAAGAGGAGTGGGTAGCTGAGTGATAAGGCCATTAGGGCTGTGAGCTGGTAGTCCCTGAAGCCACTTTTCCTGCCCAATAGACATATGAAAAGGAGTCTATGAAAGGCTGATCAGAACAGACTTCCTGGTGAGATATATCACTGTCCATGGAAGGGCTCCTGATGATAATGGACAGAAGAGTGATTTAATATCATGATTATAGCAGAAATGGAAGCACAAAGCACAGAGCCCCCCAGATGCATTCCAAGAAAAGGGAGAGGGGGAGATCAGCTGTGTCTACCCCTCATAAGAGACAATGCCTATTCCCACCATTTGTTCCCGCTAGGCACTCTCCCTAAGAGGCTGCGTGGCATATTGGATAGAGAGCTAGCCATAGGGCATGGAAGACCTGCTTCTGAAATGAGCTGGGTATATGCTGTGGGAAAGTCATTTAACCTCTTAGTGTCCCTAGAGCTTGCTGTACCCATATACCTTAGTACTTATTGTGGAGAAGGTGCCTATTTGTATTGGTCAAGGGAGTCCCTCTTCAGAAGCTTCTTATGACCCTGAAATCACAGATCTGGAGATGAAGGTAATGGTGGGTAATTGTTTTTCCTAGAGCCAAACCCAAAGTATGAGGAAGAAAATGGTGTTGAGTGAAGTCCATTCTTCCAGATAATCTAGGAATGTTTTTTCCGCCTAGGGAAAAACATGATCAGAACCCAAGCATAAGCAACTGAGCCATACCCTGAAGTGATTCACAGGATTTCTGATTTTTTAATTGCATTGTTGACTGCTCCATTCCACCCCATTGCATAGTCTGGAGCTTCTGCTCAACTGTACCCATGCAAAATGTATGGTAGTCGCCAATTAAAACATAAGTTGCAGAAGGCCAGTGTGGAGACCACACCAATGTTTGTCCAATTAATGCTTCAACTCATCAGCCTTTGTTTTCCATAAACCCCCAAAACTCTGGAAGGAAAAATAAAGCAAACTGTTCCACTTTGAGCTTATATTTACTTAATTACAACTGCTATTTGAAACCACATGTTTCAGTGGCTTATTTGTCTACCTTACCAAAGGCGAGGTGAACAAGACCTAAGCTTGAAGAGATATTTAAAATTATAGCTATGAATTCACACAATCACATTTTAAATGTAGTTTAACAAATTGTTTTCTTTAGGTTAAAAGATTATTGTCTGAAGAAAGAGGAATAGGTGGATGATGGGAATAATAGATAAGAAGAGGAAGAGAGAGAAAGAGAGGAAGAGGAAAGCTAAGAGGAGAGAGAAAAGAGAGAGATGGTGTGTGACAAGACGAAAGGGAGAATGTAAGAGAGGAAGAAGAAAAGAGAAAAGGGGGATGAAAATTAAAAGCATAAAGAGAGAGGAGGCAGAGAGAAAGAGGGGGAAAAAAGAAAAATATAGACAGAGACAAAGACAGGAAGAGGAGGAAGAAAGAGAGACAGAGAGAGTCAGAGAGATGGAGAAGAGAGAGACAGACAGAGAGAGAGAAGAAAAGAAGAGAGAGACATGGACAGAGACAGAGATCATATTAGGCAGTCAGCAAAGCATAGACTACATCAGGAAATCCCAGATGCATGAGAAAAAGGTGTCCTCCCTAGATCCTAGTTTCTATGAATTTTGTCCCTAAGCTTTTCATACTCAGCTTGATTTATTAGCCTTACTCAGCATTTTATCTTGTAGACCTGCCAGAGGAACACAGTGAAATGAAACATCTGGTAAATTTTCTCAGATTCTATTATGAAATATCTTCCATTTTCAATTCAATGAAGAGTAAACAAGTCATTGTCTTTCCTAGAAGTGATTCACTTTGCTGTCACAGCCCCTGGGCCATAAGCAATGAAGGTTTCATACTCCTTCCAGCTGATGGAAGAGCAGAGTGTGCTTCAGTTGCAGTCTGGGGTTCGCTGGAGGGGTCAGGTGACTCTTGGCTGCTTCCACAAAAACAAATACATATGCTTGCCCAATGCTGTGCTGTTTTTCATTTCCCAGAGACATCTTTTGATGCTGTCTGGGGGTCATTTATGAGTTCGCATGATATGCATTCATAGTAATTGCTTAATTTGTACAGAAATGCCCTGCTTCCCTCCATCACTCGGTGCCTTTGATAGGTTTAAAAAAAAGACAAGCTTAGCTGGCGTAACCAAGTACAGCTGTTTGTAATATTGTGTAGCCTAGATTTTTTTTCTTTAGTAGTTCTCTGACAGCAACCTGTCTGCATTGGACTTTTAAAAGATGGTACACGTCTAAGCAAATGTTTGTGTACATTAAAGAGACACCTACTATGAATGCCTGGCAGATAGAGTCTAGAGATTGTGAGTCTTGCCTGGTTTTTTTTGATGGATAAGGAAAAGAGCTATGCAGTCAGATGAATTATTGAGGCTGTGAACATACATGAAAGGACAGATTGAGAGGTATTTGAACTAGGGGGACATGAAATTAACACACACCTGCTCTCAAAGGCAGTTAGTGCTGAACAGAGAGTTCTAAAAAAAAAAAAAAACAGAAACAAATCTAGAATCAGATTCTGATTTGGGGAAATTGATGCAGCAAGAAAGAAAGTCAACCAGAATCTCACAAAAACTGTTATTAGAATACAAATAAATTAGATGAAGGGAAGGATGAAGCAACATTTCTTGGGTATTATGGAGAGGAGGCCTATACACCCATAGGTAATAGGCAGGTATAATCGTTATATCCCCAAGATATGCTCAATGAATCCTTGTTGCTTACTAGTGAGTGAAGGAAGGAGAGCATGATAATAGGTTGGCATCATTATTATTGGTTCTGACTTTGAAAAGGGTGATTCCAAGGGCTCTTTCTCATTTCTTCTCCCTATAAAAAGTCCTGCAGGAGGAAGAAGCTCTTGAAAGGGGTAGTCTCATCTCTGAGACTGATGACAGTTCATGAATGGCAGGTTCAGTGTGCTCTTGTCCCTGCCTCATGGTCCTGAGACCCAGACAAACTTCAGTGGAATCAAACTGAGGGAATTGTTTCAATCCTATTCTATTTGGGAACCCTTGGCTTGGCCAGTATCAACATTTGTAGTCATCCATGGGCCCAGAGCACTGCCTTAGCTTCTTTTCTTCTTCTTCCTAGAATGGTTAGGACCTTACAGCTGGAAGGGACCATAGAGATTTTCTAGTTAATCTCACAATTTTTTAGATGAAGAAACTGAGGGACAGAGAGATTAAGTGACCTGTCCAAGGTCACATAGCTTCCAAGTCTAACTTTCTCCAATTCTCTCTTCAGTGAAAGAAATTAAGTCAAGCATTCTGATTAATGAATAATCAATCAATCAACCAATTGATCAATGAGCAATTATTAAGTATGTACACACCACATACCAAACACTGTGCTTAGTGCTGGGAATAAAAAAAAAACCATTAGGGTTTAGGAAAAATTTAGGGATCAGGACTGGGAAAGTGCTAAGGGGTAAAGGGATTGGAGGTCATGGCAAGGATGAAGAGCAGGCATATGAAAAGTAAAACACAGAGAGAGGCAGAATAATAAAGTTGAATGCAAAAACTTCAGGATTCATGAATATGGAAATGGAACACTTGTTGTTAATAGCAAGATAAAAGCTTTCAATGTTTTTATATGTAGCTGAGGTAGAAAAGAGGAGTGGGTCCCAGGAATTGAGTAGATTGAGGAACTGGAAAAATAGGGCATTTGAGGGAACATCAATATTTGTGTTGAAGTTGTCCAATATGAAGACAAGGGTTGGAGTGGAGAGGGATGCTTGTAAACCAGACATTTATTAATCCCAGCATTGGTATTTCTAGTAATTTTCTTTTATAAATCATCTCCCTCATTTTCTTTCTTTTTAGAATATACTTTATTTTTTAATTAATTTATTAATTTCTTCATTTATTTATTTTTAGCTTTCAACATGCACTTCTATAAGATGTTGAGTTGCAAATTTTTTTCTCTCTCCATTCCATCCATAGTCCTCTCCAAGACAGCAAGCAATCTGATATAGCTATACATGTACAATCATACTAAACAGATTTCCACATAGAATATACTTTAATAAGCTGTAGGTCATACTGATGCTTCCACCTCAGGGAAATGAGACGCAAGAGATGGGAGGAGGATCACAGTTCTTACCAGCCCCATCTTTTCTCAGGAAACTAAATTATGTTATTTTTGTAAAAGTATCTTTCTTCTTTCTATAGAGTCAGCTGCAGTTATTTCTTGTTCCTTATGGTAGAGATCCTCAGCATGGGGGCTAGTTATCCTAGTAGGGATCGATGGTGGGCTTTTTAAGATGCCTGGAGTTGAGCTGGCTGCCTGCAATTCTTAGTGCTACTTTAAAAAAACATACCAAAGAGATGTCTCCTCATGTGTGCTGATGTATAAAGTGGGAGTGAAAATTTTCAGCTCCAGTTTCCTGATCAGCTATTGTTGAGGAGAGAAAGAGGCTCAATGATAAGCAAAAGCAGTCCCCTAAGTATCCCAATACATGGCTCTTTTGTAAATAATTGAATAAAGCACCAAGAATTTAGGACAAAGACATGGGATGGTGTTCCAGGGCAGGATGGGAGTGCTCCAGCCACAGATGTTAATGTTTTCTTTTATTACAAATAGCTGTACTTTTTCAAAAAGTTTTTTTTCTCTTAACATGTGAATCCAGCTTGCTTACTGATCTGAGCCAGCCATCCATGTGTGACCCTTGTTCTTTAAAAAGCATTGTAACTTTGTAGGTGAGATGTCTATATGGACATATTCAGAGCTTTCCTCATCAAACCAAGATAGAATCCAGGATGGGACCAGTACCAAGTGTTATATTCCATGGGAGAAAGTTTGGCAAAGCCCAAGGCTCATAGATTTAGAGTTGGAAGGGATCTTAGAGGTCATCAAATACAACTCCATCATTTTACAAGTGAGGAAACTGAGGCCCAGAGAAGTTGAGTGAATTGTCCAAGGTTACATGGGCAGTAAGATGAATGAGTTGGGATTTGAAACCAGATCCTGTGATTCCAAAGCCCATACCCTTTCCTCAACTCCACACTGGGTTGTAAGTCACCTTGAGAGTGGGACCCCTAGAGAAAGACCTCTGAAATTTCTTTCTTTTTTCTTTTGTGCAAAACAATCCCAGTTAAATGACTTGCTCAGGGTCACACAGCTAGTAAACGCCAAGTGTCTGAGGCTGGAGTTGAACTCAGGTCCTAGGGCTAGTGCTCTATCCAACTGTGCCACCTAGCTGCCCCTAACCTCTGAAAATTCTAAAGAGGCTAGATTAAACCATGAGGAGCCTCACTATACTGCATAAGATAATGTATATGGAAAAACTTTTGAAAAACCATAAAATTCTATGCAAAGGTAGATCAGGAATGGCGGTTTCATCAGTGTGAGAACCTACTCCATTGATAGCCTGTATCCTATAACTTCTCTGTGACTTAATAGAGAGCCCCTTCAAAAGGTTCTATGGGTCCCAAATTAATCATAGTGTAACAGAGGTCTGGCATCTCCATGTGTAGAGATGCTATCACAAGCACTCTACACCTATTCCTGACCCCCACCCCCCACCCCATTACAACAGGATCACAGGTTTTAGAGCTGAAAGGGACCTTGGAATTCCTCTCGTGTTTCAATTTTCAGATGAGGAAACTGAGAACCCAGAGAAAAGAGATGATGACCAATGTCATCCATGTCAGAAGTAGTAGACTTGGGATTCCAACCTGAATTCTCTGATCCTGAATCCATTTATCCTTCTGCCACGATGCAGTCAATTCAGAGGCAGACTCTGAATTTCTCTAAGTTAGTCTTCAATCAATCAACCAATAAGTACTTATTAGGTACCTACTGTGTGGCAGATACCATGCTAGACATATAGAATATCAAGACAAAATTTAAACCATCCTAGTCCCCAAGGAACATACATTCTATTAGGGAAAATAACACGTTCACATGTATTATATAAAGTAAATGCAAAGTAATTTCTGGGTGGGGAGGAGGCATGAATATCTGGCACTGTGCATTCCTGGTCCTTAAATGAAGCCTCTCTAGTTAGGTAAGAGGCACACTGTCAGATATACTGGGCAGCTAGGCATTGCAGTGGATAGAGCACTGGACGTGGCTGGAGTCAGGAACACCTGAGGTCAAATCTGACCTCAGACACTGACTTGCTATGTGCTCCTCAGCAAGTCACTTAACCCTGTTTGCCTCAGTTTCTTTATCTGTAAAATGAGCCAGAGAAGGAAATGGCAAATCACTCCAGTATCTTTACTAAGAAAAACCCAAATGGTGTCACGGAAAGTTGAACACAACTAAACAACAACAAAAACATCATTAAGAGCTGGTGCTCTGCTGGTATAGCTTTTGAGACATCAGGGTCACCTCTAGGCCATGCTGAAATACTGGATTAGGATCTTGGAGTAGAGTGATTGTTTTTATTAATAGTAATAATAATGTAATTGGGGACCACTTTTCCCTTTTGAGGCTCATTCAGTTGATATCCATAACTTTGGGTGATCTCAGAGATAACATCCTAATGTTGTGCCCCCAACATCTAAAAATCTTGCCTGTTAAGAGACAGAAGACATAGTGCTATCTAAGCTTCATGTCTGTAAAATAAAGAAATCAAATGAAAAATAAGGGGAGAAAAAGGATTTGAGGCACCTTTATGGTATAAAGGAAAGAACACTGGAGAGGTCACAGGACCTGGGTTCTAATTCTCATTCCATCACTAATAGCATATGTTTCCTTGCTAAGTCTAAATTTCACTGACTCCCTATTACCTCCAAGGTCAGTGATAAACTCCTCTGTTTGTCTTTTAAAACTCTCTATAATCTGACCCTTTCCTATCTTTACAGTCTTACTTACTCTACAATCTAGCTGTACTGCCTTACTTGCTGTAAGTCCTACTTCCTCACATGTGACACTTCCTCTCCACAGTTCTGAATTGGCTCTCTCAAGGCCTGGAACACTCTCCTTCCCACCTTAGAATCTCTGGCTTCCTTTAAGACTAAATTCAAATGATATAGCTCCCAATTAGTGAGAATGGATCCTGTAAAGTGGTTGCAGATATTCAAATTCACATATTCAAAATTATAATTATGTAAAATATGGCCACCAGTTTGAGCCCAATAGAAACAGGCAGAGTAAATTTGAATAGTGAGACCACTTCACGGGATTCATTGTTTGCACTAATTGTGATCTACCTGTACCTTTTGGAAGAACCCTTTCTTGGTCTCTCCAGCTGCCTCTAAGGCTACCTGCTACTCTGTTTATCTTTTGTATACATACATACCTAAATATCCACCTACCTGAATACATACATTCATACACACACATATATGTATGTATATTCTTATCACTCCCATTGGAATATAAGCTCCTTGAGGGCAGGGACTGCTTTTAACTTTTGCTTTGGATCCAGAGCATTTTGCACAGTGACTAACACATAGTAAACACTTAATAAATACTATTTGATTAATTAATTGATTACCATATCACCTTCTCTAAGCCTTTGTTTCTTTATCTATAAAATGAGGGAGTTGACAAGGTCCCTTTGAGTGCTAATATTTTGTGATTCTACAGAAGTTAGTAAATGGGTCAATCATTTCAATACCTTTAAGATAATTCTGCTTTCTCCTCCCCCACCATCTACCTAATCCCAGGCTCTGTCTCATTCTGTATCATGCTTACTAGATAGGCATTTCTTGCTCTTTTCCTAGCTTCCTAAATGTACTTTCCAAGCTCTTCATTCAGACTTTCAAGACTTTTTCATAATCTGACTCTGTCTTACTTTCCTCTATATGAAAGGTGGATATGTAGAAACAACCATGAGGCTATACATCTCACATTCATGTGTTTCCATCATATGCCTATATACACTCTAGACAGGGAAGTTCTCCCTACATTCCGTGATCATTTCTATCTTTGCTCTGAGGGGCCTAGACAAGTAAGTTAGGACAACTCACTATGGCAACTGAAATGAGGAAGAGCTGGGAGAATTTTAAAATGAGGCTAGGAAAGAGTTTTAAAATCACATTTTAAAATGTGATCAGTTTCTCTTACTCATTTCAATTCTTACATATGGCAGGAAAGGTTTATTCAAATGAGTGATTATGCAGTAGCCTAGCCTCGGTACTAGGGAGGGAAAAAGAGAAGCCAATGAATGAGACTTATGTAACCAAAAAAAAAAAAGATTTATTAGAGGATATTCTTTTCAAATCTCTGGAGACAGAAGACGGGTGATATTTTCCTCCAAAGTTGAGTAAAAATTGAGGTGATAGTGTAGTAGTTCCTTCAAGATGACTTACCAGATGACCTTTTTGCATGGAAAAAGACCCATTTAATGTGGGTTGATATTAGTGTCATCTGTTTTCAAGGATTTTAGGATCATGACTGGAAGGGAACAGGATATTAATTATCACCTTCACTTCTTTATTTAATTACATTTTATTCTTTTTCTATTAGTAAATAATTATTTTCTCTTCCTCCCATCCCCTCTATCACCTCCACTGAAAACAAGAAAAACAAAATCTTTGTAACAAATATTGATTATCAAGCAAAATAAATTCTCACATTGGCCATGTTCAAAAGTGTTTGTCTCCTTCTATAATCCATCATCTTTCTGTCAAGAGGAGAGTAATATTTTTCATCACCAATTCTCCAGAATCATGGCTGGTCATTACATTGTTCAAAATTCTTAAGCCTTTCAAATATTATTTCTACTTCTAAAGTTTTGCTATGGGATCTCTGAATGTATTAATTGGTTGACTGGAATGACAGTATGGGATTATACTTCCCTTGTTTTCAAGTTTCCTTTTTCTAGGTTAACAAGTGGGATGTAGAGGATATTATTTATGATCCCAGGTTATGGGGTTGTTTGGGCCCAGATGGACACTTATCTATGAAGTTATCATCAGGGAAATGGGAGATACCATTTTGACTAATTTCAATAATGAAAGTCTCGTTCTCCCCCCCCCAAAAAAAAACCACCAACAATGGGCAATTAAAGCTACACAGGTATTTAGGATAGTAGCCAATCCTAAATTCCAAGACAATGTCCTTGGGTTGTTATCTTAGAGTGGGAATCAAAGGCCTTATGGAAATGTTTATGGATTACCCCTTTGGGAGTCTATATATGAGTTCTATAGGGTTGGATTAGATAATAACAAAGGGAGAAAGGACTTATTTATTAATGTAGCTATGTAAAAATGTAGTTGCATATACTCATTCCATGACAAACCGTAACAATTCATTTACATTCTCCAGTGAGAAAGGATGACCCTTGTAGTTACAAAATTCTTAGAAGCAAATAAATCCTTATACATATTATAAGGGTCATAGAAATGACAAACCACATGCTAGGAAATGAATCATAGTAGTCATGGCCTTTACAACAACAAGATGGTATCTGAGGTCCCTGCCAACTCACATCTTTTGATTGTATTCTCCCTACCTGTAGTTTCCTCCCTCCTCTTCTCTGCCTCTCCAGATCTCTAAGGCAAGGGTTCATAGCTTCCTTTATGTCATAGACCCCTTTGGCAGCCTGGTGAAGACCACAGACTCCTTCTCAGAATAATGTTTTTAAATATATAAAATAAAGTGCATAAGATTACAAAGGAAACCAATTCCCTTCCACATCACAACTTTTCCCGTGTGTTGCAATTTTGATATATCGCAGATTGACATAAGAAATGAAATGGAAATTTTGGGAGAGTTTTGTCGAAGCTGCAGATAACACGTGAAGGCCAGCAGATGACACAGAGCTTATGAGCAAATACTTAACCCAAATTTTACAATAAGGTACACAACATAAAAGAAAAAGAAAAAATTTAGACTTCTCTGGTACAAAGGGAGGGCCAAAATTTTTACCAGGATTTTCCAAATCCAGATTTTTTTTTTGAATGTATGAATAAATTAATTCCAAACTTCTCCAAGTACTGGGGAGGAAGGCACTCAATGCAAACATCAACACAATTCTAATCTAGCAAATCTAAAATTTTAAGACTTTATTGGCATGTGCTTTCCAAATCAGGTGGCACCATTAACCCCCAGGGAAAACTGTATAAAGGGATAACTTCATAACAGACAACTATATAAAGAAATGTTTTTTAAAAACACAAGTTCATAGAATCAAGGTTAGGAAACTTTGCTTTAAGGGCTGTTCTACCTTTGACACAGTGTAGTGGAAAGAATGTTGGACTTGGAATCAGAGATTTGAAATGTTGGTTTGAATCCCAGCTTTGCCACTACCACTTTCATGAATGTGGACTAGTCATTCTCTCTGGGTCTCAGTGTCTCCATCTGTAAAATGAGGAGGGTTGGGCTAGATGATCTCTAAGATCCCTTTTAGTACTAAGTCTATGTTCCTATATCATAGTCTGGGCAATGGGACCCTATGATATTTTATGATTCTGTCCCTTCTGCCTAGAACACCCCTGACACCTTTTTACCACCTCTCAAATCTTTAAGGGTCCTTCCAGCTTTAGAGTTTAAAGAACCTTTGATGTTGTATAAATCCTACCTATCTTTCAAAGACCAACTTAAGGCCCATATGCTCCAAGAGGAGTCTCCTAATCGTACTAACTTTCTTTGGCTTCTGAACTCCTTTAACCTTTAGGGTCATAGGTTCATAGGATCATAGATTTAGATCTGAAAGGCACCTCAGAGGTAATTGGAGGAACCAGAAGGTCATCTAGTCCAATCCTCTCACTTTACAAATGAGGAACCTAAGACTCAGAGAATTTAAAAGACTTTTTCTAGGTCACACAAGTAGTTATTAGAAAAGTAAGTTCTCTGAAGTTACATCTAGCATTTTTTTCTACTACACCATATAATCATAGAACATCTAAAATTGGAAGGAAATTCAGTTAGAGTCCAATACACAGTATCATAAAAGGATTTATTTTATGCTTTCAGATATGAGTATTTAATTTCCACATGTATTTTGGTCTTTTATCCTCTACTAAATTCTAGGATCTTAAGAGATAGGAATTGTCATAGAATCAGAACCTTCAGAATCGGAAGGGACTTTGGGGTTCATTTAGTTTAACATATATCTGAGTGGGGATTACCTCATTAATATCCCTTAAAAGGAGTTATCCAATTCTCTACTAAAAACTTCCTGGGATGGAGAGAACTCACTAACTCTGGAATTATGTTTTATAGTCCCCATATACTTCAACTATAGATGGAGATGTCCAGAAATTTCCAGTGTGTTCGATTGTATTTTGCCCTGCATTCTGACCTGATTAGACTTCTTTGGGGATGTTGTGTTTAATTCTGGATACTGAATTCTAGAAGCAAGATTGACAACATATACCTAGCTCCCAGAGAGGTGACTAAGACAGTGAAGAGACTTAAAACCAAACCATGTAGTAGTTGAAAGAACTTGGGATATTTAGAGAGAAGAAGAGAAAACCAGGAAAGGCACTAAATATTTTAAGGTTGGGTGTGGAGAAGTCTCCTTTAAGATGAACCCTGGAAGGCAGAAGTAGGAACAATGAATAGAAGTTACAGAAAGACAGATTTTGGCTTAAAGTAAAGAAAAATTTCGCGACAATTACAAATGTTAATAGATGGAATGGGCTGCCATATGAAGTAGTGAGTTCCCTACCTCTTGAGGTTTTCCCGTGGAGCCTAGATGACCATAAGTCAGTTTGGGTTTGATGATCATTCCAGTCCCTACCAACTGTAGAACAATATGACTTTCCTGAATACTCCATAGCTCCCAAAACAGTGCTGAGCATATGAACAGGTGTGATCATTTGTGGGGGATTGATCCCTTCCTGCTAGGTCAGTAGGGTCTCATTTTGCTTTCTCTGCTGAGCTACCTTTTATCCCACAATGATTTTCTAATAATGACTAGATCTCTGAAATAAATATTGTTGGATACCAACAAAGGGGAGAGAAGAGGAAGGACAAGAAACAGGTTTTTCTTACCTCTTCCCACTCCCCACCCCCCAACTTTGCAAGTCCTAATCATTCTGAAAATATGTGTGCATGGATATTGTTTTCATTCATGATCTCTTTCCAAGCTCATTCCTCAGTGGGAGTGCTGGTGCTACACCCTTGTCAACCGTGGCAAGTGTCCCTCCCTTCTTGTTCCAGGGAAAGCCAGTGTGAGGTTTAAAACTTGGATATCCGTGCCAACAGCTAGGTCCCAGGGCCTGCCTGTCCTCTAAAGTCAAGTACCACTTCTACAACCTGATTTGGAAAACACAGATGTCCCATGCTGTACAATGTGGAGAGTGCATTGGGTAGACATCAGGGAATCATCACAACAGCATAAGGTGCAGCCCAGTTCCCCTGTACCCCACTCTATATTGCCACACCCAAGAACAAATTCTTGTTATGCCTAAGGACTTCTGAGGAAATCTAGAATGCTCTTTAGGGCATATCAAAGAAATACATGAAGGTGACATATCAGCCTCCTGGTTCTTCCCACATGCTTAGATAGGAATAGCTGTGTCTAAGAGATTTTCCTGAGCCTTAGAGAATACACTGAAAGGTGTTTGAGATAATAGATAAAGAGACTGAATATGTGTAAAGAAGTAGATAGGGAAATCAGATGCTTTCTTTGGCACTGGGCTTAAGACCCAGTTCAAGCCTTAGTTCTACCACTAATTTGCTATGAGATCTTAGACAAATCCTTGGATCTCCATAGCTTCCATTTCAATGTGTGTAGAATGAAGATTTAAAAAATAGCTGCCCTCAACAAATTTAAGTCATAAGGACCAGATAAATCACATTTTTAGGGTAGTGAAAGAGCTTTAATGATTACATCGTTATCAGGGACCCCTGAAAAATTGTGAGAAACAAAAGAAGTACCAACAGACTGGTATGAGCTAACGTTGTCTTGATAACGAAAGAAGGGAAGAGTGAGAGTATACAAACTATGATTGGA
Organism: Vombatus ursinus; assembly: GCF_900497805.2. Lineage (NCBI taxonomy): Eukaryota > Metazoa > Chordata > Mammalia > Diprotodontia > Vombatidae > Vombatus > Vombatus ursinus. The sequence goes on from NW_020954672.1 coordinate 7,326,543, forward strand.
TGATCTTGACTTTGAGTCATAGCAAAATTCTGGAATGTATTACTAAAGGGGACCACTAATGGTACATGTCTCATAGGACCCTGTCTTGGGCCTTCTTCTCTCCTTCCTCTGTACTATTTTGGTAATTTCATTAGCTCCCCCTGGTTGATTATCTTCTCTAGGCTGATGATTCTTAAATCTAATTATCCAGCACTAGCCTCTCTTCTAACCTCCAGATTCACATATACATTGGCCTATTGGATATCTTGAACTGGAGGTCCAAGAGAAATCTTAAAGTCAATATGTCCATAACAGATCTCATTATCTTTCTCTCTAAATCCTCTTCTCATACAAACTTCCTTATTACTGTCGAGGGCACCACCATCCTCCTAGTCAAAACCTAGCTCAAAACCTAGCTCAAAACCTAGGCATTATGCTCAACTCCTAACTTTCCTCACAATTGTGTTCTATCTGTTGCCAAGGACTGGTGATTTTGTCTTCATGATATCTCTCCTACTGCCCCCTTATCTCCTCTGACACTGCCACCATCTTGGTGCAGGTTTTCATCACCTCATGCCTGGACAGTTACAATAGTCTCCTTGTGCATCTGCCTTCCTCAGATCTCTCCCCGCTTGAGGCAGTTCTCTACTCAGCTGTCAAATGGATCTTCCTAAGATGAAAGTCTGACCATGCCTCTGACCTATTCATTAATTCTACTGGTTCTCTATTACTCCCTGGACCAAATATAAAATCCCCTGTTTGGATCTCCAATAGTCCTTTTTTCAAAATCTTGCCCCCACCACTTTCTAGTTTTCTTGTACCTTATTCACCCTCATGTTTTCTTCAATCTCTGGGCAATGAGGTAGCTCAGTGGAGCTGAGCCTGGAGTCAGGAAGGCCCGAGTTCAGATCTGACCTCAGCTACTTATTAGCTATGTGACCCTCTCTCTCTTCTGTTTGCCTCAGTTTCCTCATCTGTAAAATGAGCTGGAGAAGGAAATGGAAAACCACTCCAGTATCTTTGCCAAGGAAAATCCAAATGGGGTCATGAAGAGTAGGACATGACTGGAAAATGACTAAACAACAACAGAATGAGAATGGAATGGAATGGAATGGAATGGAACAGCTAGGTGGCTCAGTGGATAGAGTGCTGGGCTTAGAGTCAAGAAGACCTGAGTTCAAATCCAGCCTCAGACACTTACTAGCTATGTGACCCTAGACAAGTCACTTAACCCTGTTTGTCTCAGTTTCTTCATCTGTAAAATGAGCTAGAAAAGGAACTATCTAGTCATACCAGGATCTTTGCCAAGAAGACCCCAAATGGGGTCATGAAGAATCAGACATGACTGGGGAAAAAATGACTTTGCAATCTAGTGATGTTCGGCTCCTTGCCATTTCTCAAACAAGACACTCCATCTCCTGACTTGGATGAACTTTCACTGAAGGAGAAGGCTGTTCCCTATCCATGCCTGGAATTCTCTCCTTCCTCATTTCTGCCTCTGAGCAACCCTGGCTTCCTTCAGGTTACAGCAAAAATCTTGTCTTTTTTGGATCCCCTTTAATAATGCTTTCCCTCTATTGATAACCTCCAATTTATTCTGTATTTATCTTGTTTGCACATAATAGTTTGAACATTGTCTCTTTCATTAGACTATGAGTTCCGTGAGAACTGAGACCATCTTTTGCCTTTAACTATATCCTCAGGGTTTAGCATAATGCCTGGCATATAATAGGTGCCTAATTAATGCTTGTTGACTAGCTGACTAAAAAGATGTATTATGAGTATTTAGAAAAAGAAGGCGTGATTACTAAAAGCTAGCATTGCTTCCTCAAGCACAGGTCATTCTTAAATAGACTTAACTTCCTTTTAGAGTTACCAATGGGTAGACCAGTTGAATGTGATAGACATTAACATATCTATAGTACGGTCTTGTGGATAAGATGGCAAGATGTAGTACAGTGGGTGGGGTCAGAGCTAGCCAAATGACTGCATGGGAGGAGTAGTCATCAATGGATCTTTGTCAATCTGAACTGAGGACTCTAGTGGAGTGTCTTAGGAATTTCTCCTTAGCCTGTGAAGCTCAACATTGTTATCTTTGTTTTGGATAAAAACATGTTTACCTAAATTGCAGATGATATAAAGCTAGGAGAAATTTCTAACGTGTTGGATGACAGACTCAGAATTCAAAATGACTAAATACTTTTCATAGAGATAAGTATATAGTGCTATTATTGGTTTAAAAAATTCCACTGCAGAAGTACAAGATTGAGAAAGAATGGCTTGATATAGTATGTTTGAAAAAACTTGGGCGTTTTCAAGGACTGCAAGGTAAATATTTAATCCAAACCTAAGCATCTAGGTGACTCAGCAGATAGAGCAATCAGGAAGACCTGAGTTCAAATTTGGCCTCAGATACTTGCCATCTGTGTGACCTAGGACGTATCACTTAACCTCTGCCTTAATTTCCTCATCTGTTAAATGAGGATAATAATAGTGGGGATGTTTAGCCTACTCCATGAAGACAGTATTTGAAAGGCTATTATGTGAAAGAAAGATTAAAGTTCCACAGGGTAGAACTCATAGCAATAGATTTATTATAAAAGAAGCATATTTTGACCTGAAAATAATTCTTTAAAAATGAGTCATCTGGAAGTGGATTGTGCCATCTTGAGAAGTAGTGTTTTCTCCATCAATGGAGATTTGCAATTGGAGGCTGAATGACCTCTAGCTAGGGATTTTGTAGGCAGGATTCACGTTCAGGTATAGGATAGCTTCTGAGGTCCCTTCTAATTCTGAAATTCTGTGTGTGAATATTTCTACTTCATAGAAATATATTTTTACTTCATAGAAATATATTTCTACTTCATAGAAATATATTTCTACTTCATAGAAATATGAGGCTTGAATGAGGGAAAGTATGTGAAAGTGTTTTGTTAAACATAAAAAGCTCTATAAATGTAAGATGTTCTATTAATAGGTTGTTTTTGGTTGTTTGTCAGTCAGCAATATTGCATTTGCATCATCTTCATGAACATTTGGAACTCAGAGATTGTTGGAGCTGAGAGGGAAGCTAGCTATGTGAAGTGCCTTTTGGTATATATGCTAATGCTCCTTTCTGGTTAGCACAGAAAATTGAAAGTCAGCAAAAGGAGGTAGGGGGTTGATCAGGATAGTGCCTTGATTAACTTAATGAGCTTATGGGGTGGTGAGCCTTTGTTTGGGATCTTGATTGATTTTTTCTATGGAGGGTGTGAGCCACACACAACCAGTGACAGCCTCCCGGAGAGAGCCTAAAACAACTCCTGGATAACAGGGCTGACTGGATTGGTTCAATTGTTATAACCAGATAAATATGTAGATAGGTATGAAGAAAGAGAAAGAGAGACATAGAGAGAGACAGACACAGAGACACACAGAGAGACTGAAAGAGACAGAAAGACAGAAAGAGACAGAGGGAGAGAGAAAGAGTAGAACAGGAGGGGAAAGGAGGGAAAGGGACAGGAGGGGAGAAGAGGAAAAGGAAAGGGGGGGGGGATCTTAAGTATTTACTATGTACCAAGTATGATGCTAAGCTCAAGGAATATAAATACAAGAACCAAGTCAGTCCCCGCCCCTAAATGCGATTAAATTATAATGGGGAAACAACTCTTAAAATGGATTTGAAAGGCAGTGGTAGTGCTCAGGAGGCAGCATCATATGGATATAGCCGGGAAGTAGTGTGGGGACCTGGTTCTGGGCAAATTAGAGTAAAACTGTTATTGCTGCCAGAATCATCACTACCCCTTTTGCTGACTTATAAAAGAGCATCTTCATTATAGACTTAGTCATTTTTTGCCTTTTTTTTTCTTTCCTGAGTGACCAGCAGAGCTAAGAGCCACTAATGAGTACCTTGAGGCTGAGGATATGGGGGTCCTATGTGCTCTATCCCATGAGGCTTGAGAAGAGAGTCCTGGGAGCCCATGTTTCTGCCCCTAGCCTTGATCAGACAATGGGTGTGACCTCTCACCTGGAGAAATGGAAGCTATGGAAAAGGGTCCCACTTAACCATGTAATGGGAGTGCCCAGACCTTCCTGGAATAGTGACCTGGGAGTTCCAGAACACCAGCTTTGTGAGTGGAAAACGAGGGATTCCCTGGGGAGTTCAATCCCCAAATCTAGTGTTCTAGCAAGAGAAGAGGAATTTCCTAAGCAGTATCAGGGTTGGAATTACCTCTTTAGCCATCCTAAAGGGATTAGGAAAAGAAGAAATGTTCCTGGATAAGTCTCAGTCTCTTGGGGCAAAAGGAGAATGGAGGGGTAAAGTCATGACGGCAATGAGCAAAAAGATTTGGACTTAGCCCTCTGCCATTACTATTGTTCTTTGATTATGATATGATAAACATCTGTTAAATGCCTACTATGTGCCAGTCACTGTGGTAAGTGCCGGGAGTACACACAAAAGGAAGCTAAAGGAGGGAGGCAGAGGATACCAGGCACAGCGGCATGATAACGCTGGAGTTGAAATCAAGCAGAGCTGCTAGTGGCAAATGAAGAGTTGGCTGGAAAATTGAACTTTACATAAGGGGAGACCATGGGAGGAGTTTTTTTGCTCCACCCTCCAGCCCTCCAGTCAGAAGGGCAGAAGCAACTGAGGGTACTGACGAGGTTTGAGTACAAAAGCTAAGGCAATATCTATGGTGATGAGTTTCCTGGTAATGAAGTTTTTTGGGGGAGTGGGAGAATTATGATGATGATGGTTAGAAATGGTTGGGATGTTAAGCCTTCTATAAAGGACACTTTGAATCTGATAAGAAGGAATCTGTGTCTTTAGAATATCCAAGTTCTTTTATCCTACCAGGAGGAGTTCTAGTCCTTAAGATGATTTATAAGACTGAATGTCTTTATGATTTTCTGGGACAAAAGGTCCAGACTTACTAGAATGTTGGGGAGGTTGCTTATATAACAAATCCAATTATTTTTCCCTTTTGTAGAGAGTACAACCCTCAGGGTAGTACAATAAAGTTGGGCATCTATGTGAAGTTCTTGGGAAAGGTGGAATTCACCAGAGAGGGAAGTGAATCCTATTTATCTTTATGGGCTATTGTTAATTGTCTATGTATTTTTTGCACTGTCCTATACATGCATTGTTATCTTGAGTACTCATATGAAAACTGAGGACCCTGTAATCTACATTTGTGGAGATCTAGCCATGAGCTATATTTAGAGATTTTTCAGGAGATACTCTGGGTGGAGACAAAATGATCCAGAGAGTAATTTTCCAGAGCTTCCCTTAAGATGGAGCATAGTATTCGTAAGCACAGAGCCTGGGGTGCTAGGCCAACAGGTTACATCAAAAAATAACAAGCCAGACAATATCCTTACCAACTTATTAAACTTAATACACTTTAAAAAGACATACACAACAGAAGTTCACAATATCATGTCAATCCTCCCTTTTGTTGTTTGTATGTTTTATTGCTTAAGTTGATAATTATTTAGTTCATTATAAAAAATTAGTAAGCTTATGGACTTGAAAGGAGAATAGTGAAATTTATTTCCCAGAAGGATTGAATAAATTGGGGGGGAAATTGTCAGACAAAGATCTTTGTAGTGGGAACTATCCTTGGGGAAAAGAGAGACCCTTAGTCAGATGCTTCAGATACACAGAAGGCAGTGCTGTCTGAGGATACTTGTCCCATCACTAACTCTTTCCATCAGTGACGACACTAACCTGGCGTCCACATTGCTTGCTCTGACAAACCCAGACAGACAGGACTAGCTGTGCTATGGAGGCCTCCTTCCTCCATGGAATACTACAGACAGAAGATACATCTGCTGGGAATTCTCTTGAAATCAGCAGACCTACAAGGAAGCCCTAAGGAGCTAGCACTCAAATTATTGAATCCAGAACAACCCAAATCAAGCATCAGCTTGACTGATCAAAGACCACTCCCAACTCCTACACACCCTTAAATTGCTCCACTCCTCATTCTTCCATGGCAGAATAGAATTTGGCTAATCTCAATCACCAGCTGGTATCCTGATGAATTCTGTTCTGCAAGAGCTGTATTCATGTGTTTTCCCTAGACACCATCTGCAAGTTGTTACTTTCTTCACTTATGGTGCCCTGTGTTTGAATGCCCCCAAGGGTATCTGGAGTACTTGTCTTCTACTGACAGAAGTGGCTCTTTATGTAAAATAATCCAAGTCAGTAAAGAATTATTGAGCATCTTCTATGTGCAAAGGAACTGAAATTAGACAGAGGGAAAGGTAGAAATGACACACGTTAATTCTAGGTCACCTCCTAATATTGAGCAATTTAATCTTGGCTGATAATTACTACTAATTAATCAATCAACAAGCAGGTAAGGGCCTTCTTTGTGCCAAGTAGTATGCTAGGTACTGCTGAGTGTACAAATAGAATAAGAAAATAAAATAGTTCTTGCCTTCAAGGAACTTACATTCTAATTGGAGGCAACATGTGTGTGTGTGTGTGTGTGTGTGTGTGTATACATATGGAAAGAGAGAGAGAAAACATACAAACAAAATACGTACAAGGTTACCTTGTGGATTGGAGGGAATGGTGGAAGGAACTAGCTGTGGTGGAGGACAAGAAAGGACCCATGCAGAAGATGGCACTTAAGTCTTGCAGTAGCTCAGAAATTCCAAGAGGTGGAGGTAATAAGAAGGGGGAGGCCTACTGGGCATGAGGGGCAGCTAGTGCAAAGGAAAATGGAGTATGATGTGTGAAGAACACTAGGAAAACCAGTCTGGCCAGAGCATAGAGTGCCCGGTGAGCAGTAATGTGTAATTTAGGGGCAATCATGGGTTGTGGTGTCTGAAATGTCCTTCACCTCTCTCCTTGGGTAGGTCTGAAACCAATATGGTGAGTCTCTGGGAGCAGAGACTTATCAGGCTTCCTAAGGAGAAGTGAACTGGCCTAGATTAGGGGAGGGGAGAATGAAGATCAGGAAGGAAGGAAGGAAAGAAGAAGAGGAGGGAAGAAGGAAGAAGGGAAAAAAGAAGGAAGGAAGCAAAGATGTAAAGAAAGGGAAGAAAGGAAGGCAGGGAAGGAAAAAGGGAGAAAGGAGATGAAAGAGGGGAAGAAAAGAAGGAAGGTAAGTAAAGAAGGGAAGGGAAGAAGGAAGAGAGAATGTAAGAGAAAGGAAGGAAAAACAGAAGGAAGGAAGGGTGAAAGGGAAGAAAGGCAAGAGAGAGAAAAAGGAAGAAATAAAGAGAAAGAAAAATGAAAGAGAGAAAGAAAAGTCTTCCAATTTCAGGAAAAAAAAACATCTTGGAAAAATAGGGTAGGTAATGCATATGCCCTATTGAGTCTAGGCAAGGGGAGACAAAAGACATAAAACAGAGCTAAGCAGGCCTTACACAGATCCACACATGCTATGTATAACCTGGTACAAAGTACCCTAAGAACAGAAACAGGCCAGATGGCAGGGGATGATTGTGGGAAGGAGAGTGAAAAAGGTATTAAGATAGTGCAAGGAAGGATAAGCAAAGATAAGCAAAGACATATAAAGAGAGATGAGGAACTTAGGGAAATGATGTGAGGAAGAAGGCTAAAAGTGCAAAATTTGGGCAAAGGAAGCAAAACTAAAGGATGAAAGAAAGATCACACAGGAAACAAAGAAAAAAAAAGAATTTTTCACATATGTTAGAAGCAAAAGGTCAGTAGGGCTTCTCAAAGATAGCTGGGTTATTTATTGGTAGAAGAAAGTGAGATTGCAGAAAATTGAAATGAATTCTGTGCCTGAGCATTCATGGGAAAGGCTAGAGGACCAGAGACAGAAACACAATTTTCAGAAGGGGAAAAAAATACAGATGGAACAGGATCATACCCTAGCTGGTGATAAAGAGATTATATAGCTTCTGAAGACTGATGGAGCATCAGTAACAGTGGGTCCACAGCCTAGAGTTCTGGAAGTAAGGAGGAAAAACATAAAGATTCACTGTTTAAAAATTCATTAGGACTCAGGGGATGCCTAATGACAAGAAAGGAATCACTTCAGGATTGTGCTCGTTTTATAGGCAGGCACCCAATAGTCAGAATATTACCTGGATAACAGAAAGAGTGAACTTGGATGAAGGAAAGAAAGAGATTTCCCAAATGGGAAGCTTTATCCAACAATAATAGTAGGAAAACCTTAGGTTCTTCATCCTACTGATGAGAAATAGGAAACCGCTCTATCTCCAGAAGAAAGGGGGATGGAAACAATTCTCCTGCCAAATGATGATGGCAAATGAAGAACAGCCAGTCCAAAGCATAACTCTGGTAGTTATCAGCTGCGTGACCTTCTGTAAGTCAGCCTCTCTGAGCCTCAGTCTCTGCATTTGTAAGACAGGGATAATTAATAACACTTGCACAACCGACCTCACAGGTTTGTTGTGAGGGGAAAAAAAAGGTTTGTAAGCCTTGAATTAGTGCAGAAATGTAAGTCATTATTATGAAATGTTTTAAAGCATGAAAAGAAAATATTTTAGATATGTGATTTAAAACATTTTAAAAATTAAAATCCTCATGAAGAATTTGGAATTATGCGAGAAAAATTAGGAAACTATTCATATGCTTTGCCCTGATGGCACCTGTACTGCTGTTACTGTAGGCACCTGGGTGTCTAGCCAAATCCCAGTTCTAAAGTGGAAAGGTTTGAAACTTGCATAGGGTGGAGTGGAGGATTTTTGTGAGATAAGGATAGATGTGGTTGTGTTGAACATAAGCCCCATGATTGCAATTCATCTTATGACCTTTACGTTGATGTCATTATCCTCTCCTTGGAGACCACTGTACTAAAGTATAACCTTCTTTTTTTCTTTTTCTTTTTTTTTTTTTTAGTGAGGCAATAAGGGTTAAGTGACTTGCCCAAGGTCACACAACTAGTATGTGTCAAGTGTTTGCACTGAGGCTGGATTTGAACTCAGGTCCCCCTGACTTCAGGACCGGTGCTCTATCCACTGCGCCACCTAGCTGCCCCTAAAGTATAACCTTCTGATTCTGGCATTCAAGGCCCTTCACGACCTGATTTAAACCTAACTTACAGCTTTATTTAACTTTATTTCCTACCAAACGGGGATACTCTACCTTCCTCATTCTCATATCACCCTCTCTATTCATCCTCACTCCAGTCATTTTCTTCCCAATGCTATACTTGTTCCCCAGGATATATCAATGGGCTACCTATTTGTTCCATTAATTATCTTTGTGACTTCTCAGACCAAAGAAATTGAAAGGAAAATGGTAGGTGAAATTTGTAAAGGAAGGGAATAAGCATTTATTAAATGCTTATTATATGCCAAGCACTTTACAAATATTATCTCATTTGATCCTTGCAACAATACTGTGAGGTAGATGCTATTATTATTCTCCTTTTTGCAGTTTAGAAAGCTGAGGCAGAAAAAGGCTAAGTGACTTGCTTAGGGTCACAGTGCTAGGAAGTATCTGAGGCTGGGATTTGAGCTCAGGTCTTCCCAGCTCTAGGCATAGCACCCTATCAACTGCACCACCTAGCTGTTTCTACCGGCCACTATTTCCCCATATACATTATTTTCTCCCCCCATTATAATATAAGCTCCTTTGGGGCAGGAACCATCTGTGTTTTAAATTAGTACTTGGCACAATTAGTACTTGGCCTCAGTACTTGGCACAATTCTTGATGTAGAAGTACCACTGGTCATGGTATAAGATAGGGGCTTTGGAGGATTGAGGCATGACGGTTCTTTGAAGTTGTCATGTGGTCCTACTTCCTTATTTGCTAAAGCTTAGCAAGGAAAGGTAGCAGGATGAGAGAGAAGTCAAGGCTTTCTGCGTAGCAAGAAAGTATAGACTTAGGTAAGAGAGTTTTTACTTGTTTTGTAGCCAATGGTCAAGAGGCAAAGCATGGCAAGACCAGTCAAAGCAGAGTCAAGGATGAGGTAGCTATTTTTTGTTTTCCAAAACAGAAAAAGAAAATGTGCATGTAATGGATCCTTATAAATGTCTGGGGAATAATTATTTTTATTATAATTGTCATTATTCTATGCATAGGAGGAGTAAACAGGACGATTACCCTCTGTCTAGAGAAGTGTCCCTCAAGGCCGAGTGATGGAACACAGAATCTTTGGCTTTCTGTAATTCTGTATTTCTGTGTGTCTGTTTTTCCATCCTGTGTCACGTGGACAGCCAGTATTCATTTACTCATTCATCAGACGGCAAATACTCACTGAGCACCGACTATGTGCTAGGTATTATAGAAGACACAAAAATGAGTGAGACAAGGTTTCTGCATACTGTCTAGTTGGGGAATTAAGACACGGACACAAAAAACCACATAGGAAGCAGCCACGTGAGTAGTACAGACAATAGAGTTGTAGGAATTAAGAAGGGAGATAGATCACTTCTGACTTCTCATATCAAAGAGAGTCTACGACAGCCTGGTTTACTAAGGGAGATGAGATTTTAGAGTTATTGTTCTGTATTACGAAATACAGTGCAAGAAATGCCAGAACAATAAAAGCTGTTTTTGAGGTCCACAAAACACGTTTACGTGCATTAACTCATTGGAACCTCCTAACAGCCAGGTAAGGCAAGTACTATAGGTAATGTAATGTACACTTTATTTTTTTTCTCTCTCTCTCTTTTTTTTTTTTGGCCAGGCAATGGGTTAAGTGACTTGCCCAAGGTCACACAGCTAGCAGGTGTTATGTGTCTGAGGCCAGATTTGAACTCAGGTCCTCCTGAATCCAGGGCCGGTGCTCTATCACTGCCCCACCTAGCTGCCCCTAATGCACACTTTAAAGAAGGGGAAATTGAGTGTTAGGGAGATGACGTTACTTATCCCAGGCCACACAACCAATTAATGTCAGAGGCAGGATTACAATCCAAGTCTCCCAGCTCGAAGTCCAGAGCTCTATCAAATATACCACACTGCCTCTCAGACGACGGAGAGATTTCTCTCACCAGGATTTATTGGAAAAGGTTTCCTGGAGGATGTGGCCATGGAAGTGAGCTTTGAGGAAAGGTGGGAATAGAATGAGGAGAGATGGGGGAGAGCAGGCATTCCAGAGGGAGGAATGCATGAGCAATGAATGACATGGTGGTAGAAAAGTGCAGGTTATATTCAGAGAATAGCCTAGTTTGTCTAAAGTTAAGAACTCTTTCTCTAAGTGTGGTGTCTCTTTTTTTTTTTTAGCCCAGATGTATAATTTCACTAATATTGGGAACTTAAGTCAATTTCTTCTACCACTGCAGATCTACGCGTTTTCTGCATTTTATTTTATCACAGTTGCTTGGAGACACTGAGAGGTTAAGTGAATTCCCCAGGGTCACACAACCAACATGTCTTAGAAGTGAGACTTCAACCGGTTCTTCTTAACCCTGAGGCTGGCTTTCTTTCCCCTCCATCATACTGCCCCTCCGGTCCAGTGTCTGGTGCTTCTAAAATTTTAATTGCAATGAGAATAACTTTAAAGGCTTGTTTCTGGGAGAGGCCAGGTCTGCAAACAAAGTCTAATTGAAAGCAATCAAAAGATTTGGTCATTCTGAGTCAGTGCCCCCCCCACCCCCAAGGAGTGGGGCCAGGGAAGTACTGATCCTGGCCCTCCCCACACTGTATTAACTGGCTGCTCAAATCGAAACAACCCTATCTTACCCTTCACATCTGCTTCAAACTCATGCCTCTGGACATGGTCATAGAGTAATCACTGACAGTGAAACTATGTGATGCGGTAGTAGAACACAGACTTGGAAGCACAGATGAGCACAGATGTTTCAACTGAGACAAGTTTGCAATTTCATCAAAATTCAGAAACCAAGAGATCAGTTCTCTTTCTAAGTGAGACTAATTTTTTTTTAGCTCTAGCCCAATTTGTAAAATTTGTAAATTTTGTAAAAATTTGTGAATTTGTAAAAACAAAGAAACAAAAACAAAAACAAAACAAGAAAATCTTCAGTGTTTTTATTTCCTACCTTCTGATTACTTTGGCTTCACTTTGTGCTTTATTGTCGCCCAATTTTTCTTTGGCACTGCCAGAGTACAAAGTGAACTTTTTTGTGCTTAATTACCCAAATACAACTTGAAAAAGAGAAATGGCAGAAAAAATGAAGAGGGCTCTATCTCTGAATTCGTAGATGTCAGAAACCACTATCCCTATGCTTCTTCCTCCTTCTACCAGAGAAGTGATTCTTGCTAAAAACCAAAGGACCTGAAACCAGAGGGAAAGGGTGGTTTGGGGGGCACTGGGAGGGGGTGGGCAAGAGAAAGAAAAAGGCAGCTTTTTGTTCATACAACAGTGCTCTTATGTGAACAGTTTCTTGGTGAGTAGAATGGTTCTAAAATGCAACTTTCCTTTGGTAGCTGTCAAAGAAAAGGTTAAAATCAGTTGCAAATATCAGGAGGTTGGTGGTAATCTGAGGCCCAAATTGAACATTCCTAGAGCTATCATTCTGCCCTGACAACAAACAAGAAAATAAAGAAGGTGGGTCAAAGACTTTGCTATTCAGATGAGTGTCTCTGCAAAGAGCAAAAAGGAAATAATATTAATTTCTGCTATCATTACTTTATTTGTATCAAATGCCTTCGGTGCCTAATAAAAATACTTTATTGCCCTGGATTATTTCCTCACTGAGTTGCTATTTTATTTCACTGGTGCTGGGCATGATAAGAGGAGCAGAACAGTAACACAAGAGAACTTCCCCCTTTGAATTATAAGATTTCTCATTTGCAGTGTGGGCAATGGGACAGAACAGCTCGGCTTCATTTCACAGCCTTCCAGTCTGACGCCCTTACTGAGGGAGAGACGTGAACCCTTGAACACATTCATGTACCGTGGGGGACAGGGAGGATTGGTTGGGGGCAGCCTTTTAGGTTTATGTAGAAACAACTGAGAAATTAAAAGAACATTTAAGGGAAGGACAAGAGGGCAAAAAAAAGGGAGGAAAAGAAATTATGGTTCAGGCAGGAAATTGAGAAGTCATTTGAGACAGGTAGAGAAAATTGGGTTTACTGGATACAGGGTCAGATAGCATCACATAGTTTTATTTATGTATTTATTTTAAATCACATTTTATTTTTTCAATTAATGAAAATCTCTTTTTTCTCCTTCACACCTACCTCACCTCATTGGTAAAACAAACAAAGAAACAAAGCCCTTGTAACAAATATGCATAGTTAAACAAAATAAATTCCTACATTAGCCATGTCCAAAAACGTGTCTCATTCAGCTCTCTAAGACCATCACTTCTTTGTCAGGTAGGGATTGTGCTTCATCATTGGTCCATTGGAATCATGGCTGGACATTGCATTGATTATGATACAGTTTTAGAGCTAGAAGAGATCTTAGCATTTACTACAAACCACCTACTTTTGTAGATGAAGAAACTGAGGCCCAGGCAAGTCAAATCATCTGCCCAAGGTCGTAAAGGTCTCTTAAACTCCAGATTAAGGAGCAGCCGAAAGGGGGAATGTAGAATCTACTTTCTCTTCTAATGAGAGAATGGAAATAATTCTGGATATTGAGTTGTTAGAAAAGATCTAGATTCAAATTCTGTCTTTGGCATTTTAAATATGGTGGGTGAGGGGGAGAAATCACTTACCCTCTTTGAGCCTCAGTTTCCTTCTTTTTTTTTTTAATTTTATTTTTGTTAAGTGACTTGCCGAGGGTCACACAGCTAGTAAGTGTCAAGTGTTTGGTCTGAGGTCGTATTTGAACTCAGGTCCTCCTATCCACTGCGCCACCTAGCTGCCCCTCAGTTTCCTTCTTTGTAAAATAAACATTATATTGCTTAGCTCACAAGGTCATATTAAGGACTAAATGAGATTTTTTAACAAAGGAATTGTAAAGGTTAAAACTCTTATTGTTATTATTATTGTTATTGTTATTATTATTAAATCTTCTCAACTTAGATGGAGTTCAGATAAAAACAATCTGGGGACAAGTTGCTATCCTACTATTGCCCTGTTATATTTAATGTTTACTGGACTATTGTACAGATGAATAAAATGACTGCTTTTTGTATTTGAATAAAAATAATGGGCTGTAAGCATAGCACCTATGAGCTCAAAGAAAGCATCTTCAGGCCAGCTTCAGCGATAGGTCAATGGGAATCATATGTACTCTATCCTGTCCCCACCTGGTTTTGATGTCTTCTTTTAGGTCTCTGTATTTTAAGAGCTCTTCATTACACATTTGGAGTTTATGAGTATTCCATATGGTGACATCTATTAAATTTTTTGTTCTTGCGCTTTTATGAGTCAATGTTATATCCGGGCAATTGTAGGCAGTAATTTTGTCTGGATTATTTTGGCTCCAGTATAATTTATTTGTTGAACTCTCAAGGATACTTTGAGTTTATAGACATAGTTCATATTCAAAAGACAACATGGTGTGATGGCTAGAGAGATAGACTTGAAACCACTAAGACCTGGGTTCAAGTCTCTCTCTGTGACCCTGAGCAAATTACTTAACTTCTTATTGCTCTAAATGACTCAATAAGAGTCTAAAAGGTGCAATCCTGTACTGGTAGAGGGAGCTTCCTTATCTGGGAGTTTCCTATAGTAATAAAATCACGAGCCTAATCCCCATCCTTATGCATTTGTAATTCAGGCATTTCTAATCTGTTAGTTTATGAAAGATAGCAAGACATTTGATCATGTTTTTTTTCCTAGATACTCAGCAGGCACTAACTTTTTGCAACCTGGAGTAGTGCACAATTTCTAATGTTTTCTCATAAAATTATTACTATAATTTGTCCAGATCAGTGATTTCTTTGGTGTGGGGGAACTCTCAGTCAGAAAATTGCCTCTACCAAAGCAGCTGCTCTTCAATTTATAGGCAGTTGCCTAGAGATAGAGAGCTTGAGTGACCTAAGGTGGCTCAGCCAGAATAATTCAGTAGTGGAACTTAAACTCAGGACTTCCTGACTCCAAGATCAGTAATCTCTCCACTATGGAGAGACTATGCTGCCTCTCCAGTTATTATTACACCTTGCTCATTTTAAATGTACAATAGCAATGGCAAATAACAAGTGTACAAAGACAGTAACAATAGCTCACAATTCATATCACATTATAAAATTTGCAAACACTTTGCAGAGAAATCCCATTGGATCCTAAAAACAAACCCTATGAGGAACCTTGTGGGCAAATGAAGAAGGTGTCATTATTCATTTTACATAAACATATATCTATGAAAAGGACTGCACCATTAGGGTTTAATGGTAATAATTTTAAGGACTGACAGATTCATGCAGGATCACTTTGGCTGAAATGTAACTGGTAGCATCTAGTTTGGATTGGTTCTGTTGAACTACCAGCTATTTATTTGAGGTGCAGAGATGTGGACTAAGCTAATTCAGTTCATCTCCCCTCAATGCAATCGTGACAGATTATATTTATGTAGTACTTAAGGGATACAAGGCATTTCTCTCTCCCTGCCCCCATTATCTTGTTTGATCTCCAGGGTCCTCCTATGAAATAGGTGATACAAATATTATTACTCCCATTTTATACCTAAGGAACCTAAAGCTCAGAGAGTCAAGTTCAGAGTCACAAGGCTAATAATTGGTAGAGTTAGGCCTAGGCCCTGGGTTCTTGGATTCTCCATGCAACACATTTGCCCCTACATGGATCATCTGTTTCTAAGAAAATGGAACACCTTTACCCCAAGATTATCAGTCAAGGAAAAGAAACTCCCTCATTCTCCTTTTGTCTGACCAAAGGGATGATGGTCATGCAGAGTTCCCATTTCCTGGACTTATGCCTTACCCCATTTTTCTAGCTTTTTAGCACCCACCTTTAGAATCATTGTGAGGATAAAACGAAATATTTGTTAAGTGCTTTGTAAACTTTAAAATTGTTTAGTCATTTTTTAGGAGTGTCCAACTTGATCCTTTTTTAGGGCTTTCTTGGCAAAGATACTGGAGTAGTTTGCCCTTTCCTTTTCCAGCTCATTTTACAGAGGAGCCTAACAGGATTAAGTAACTTTCTCAGGGTCACACAAATAGTAAGTATCTGAGGCTGGATTTGAACTCATATCTTCCTTACTCCAGACCCAGCACTGTGACACTTAGCTAGCTTTATAAATGCTAATTGTTATTATTATTTATTATTATTATAGCTGCCTAATGAAAATCAACTCAAATCTAGGGGGACAAGTTTATTTTAACAACAAAACCTCAAAAAATGACTAACTGCCAAGACTTCCTGTATTTTATTTTGTTTCTTTAAAATGATTGCTAATAATGAATCCCTTTTTAGATGTGGTTTTCAGGTTATTTCAAGGAATGACATCAGTGTTTTTCCCTCACCTATGCCAACAGAGAAAAAGGCCACGTTGCTGAAGCTTTTTGCAAACAACTGGTTGGTTTGGTTAATGATCACCAGGACCACAAAGCAGGGTCTTAGTGCATGCCAGCAGCAATGCTAAGATGAGACTAGAGTTTCTATCTACCTCCTCAGCTGATGTCCCACTAGTCTCAGATTTCTGTGCACAAGGATATCTGTTTTTCATGTCTCAGCATGAGATCCCTAATTTATATCTTCAGTCCTGCTTTATTTTTATTTCCGTCTCTGGTGCCAGCTCTGGAGAGTTCAGACATGTTTTAGTATGCACTGAGATGTCAGAGAAATTAAAGAAGAGACAGATTTTTCATATCAGTCTGTTAAAGACTAATTACAACTGTGCTTTCCAGCAAACCAGTGATTGTAGGCTAATTCTCGGTTATGAAATAGAAACCAGGGTTAATGAGGCTAATTGTGTTTACCAGTGTTTCGAACAAAAGAAAGGAAGCCAACTCAATTTTGAAGAGAGTTCTTTGTCAGGAACAAATTGGGTAAAATTGCTACAGTTTTGTATCAGCATTTCCTAAAACTGCTTAGTATCGTTCAGGAGAAACTAACACCCTAGAACATGATGAGCTGGTGGGACAGAAAATCAAGTCGATTAAATAGCTGGACTATTCAGATACAAAGGGCATGTCTGCATTACCATGAGAGTGGAAATCTTGAGAGTAAAGCACAGGCACATATAAAAGTATCTGACCTTCAGGACATTGTCACTGTGCAAAGAAAGGGAAAACTGGAAGAAATCAGCTCTGCAGATGTCAGCTTCAGAGAAGCCAACAAGCCTTTGGTATTTCCCATGTCCAAAGCTCAGGAGAGTCAGATCCACTAAGGGAACAACAGCCTTAGATGAATCTAGCAGCTGCTTAGGCATTCTGCCCAAGGATTAGTCCAGCACTTATTCCTTAAGGTTGGAGTTACCTGCAGAGCTGACCTCCTGGCTTCTTGGGATGACGTTCCCTGAGCTGATCTGGTAACCTATTATCTCTGACAAAATCCAAATGAGCAAAAGGATTGGATAGAAAGACCCTGAATAAACCTCATCAGCTGAGAAGGGGAAGTTCTCCGAGGCCACACACAGCTTAACCGATGTGACAAAATCTGTCTCGATTTAATGTGAAGCTTATTTTCAAAGATGCTTCGGTGACGTACTTGTGGTCAGCTCCAGCCTAGCGTCACAGGAGCAGATACTGCAAAGATTTCCCTACAGTGGCCTTGCCAACTCTCCCCATCCTGATTCTCCCTCCTGATCTCATCAGATCACATGTGAATGGCAGACGTGCTCTGCAGAAGGTTAAAATGAGGCCACCAACATCATGTTACCTTAGGCTCTATATATAGATTCCACTGCACTGATTTATCATCCCTGCCTCCATGGAGGACTTTCCAGGGACTTGTTTGCTGGCATAAGAAGTCAATCAGTCAAGTAGCATTTATTAAGCACTTACTATATGCAACTATGTGCTAAGTACTGGGGATACAAAAAAGGCCAAAAAATAGCCTCTGCTCTCTAAATGTTCACAATCCAATGGGGGAGACACAATACAAACAACTTGGTAAAAAAAAAAGTAGACAGAAAGATAGATGGAGAGATAGATGATGGATGGATAGATATAGATATAGATATATACAGGACAAATTGGGGTAGTCTCAGGAGAGAGGAACTAAGGTTAAAGAGGTCTGGGAAAGGCTTCATGCAGAAGGTGGAACTTTAATTGAAACTTGAAGAAATCTAGGGAAGCTAGAAGGTAGAGATGAAGAGGGAAAGAGTACCAGGCATGGAAGAGAGCCAATGAAAACACTCGGAGCCAGCAGATGGAATATTGTGCGTGAGGAGCATGCAGAGGGACAATGCCACTGGATCATATGGTAGGTAGAGAGGAGTAAAATTTAAGAAGACTAGAAAGGTAAGAAGGAGTCAGACTATGAATGACTTTGAAAGCCAAATAAAGGATTTTATATTGGATCCTGTAGGTAAGAGGGAGTCATTGAAATTTTATAAAGAAGGAGGTGATATGTTCATATCTTCACTTTAGGAAGGTCAGGTTAAGAGTGGTTCAGTAACTTCTTCAAAATCAACAGTAGAAGTAAACGAGGGAGCGATATCGTCAATAAGATCCCTTTCAGTTCTTGATCCCGTGATCTTTTAAGTTTAAATTCCTAACAGTTTACAGAGCACTACAAAAAAGCTCCACTGAATAATCAAACCCTATTTTGTTATCAAATTGCCACCTGCCTTTTATATATTTTAAGCTTAATTTTATTTCTTTATTGTTAGAAAAATGATTTTATTTTGTGCAACTTTTTCCACATAGAAAAATAGATAAACATTTCTCTTTTTCTATGGTAAAATTATGGGAAATTGAGTAGGGGGCAAGAAGGCTACTATTGATGATGTAAAAAATAATTCTTAATAATTGTTAAAACTACATAGTGATGTCACTCATTTTGGGTTGTATTTCACTCCTTGTATATACTTCTTACATATGCCTTAAACCCAAATTACTCAGGCTGTCATTGATTGGCCTACAATAGGTCCCAACCCAAGCCCCACTTGGACATTGTTTGGGTCCTGATGTCTCAGAGTGCATGTAAATGCTGCCATTTTCTCTTTCTGTTTTGGCCAGAAACCCTGAGGGTCTTCCCCTCCCAAACCGATTTTTTTTTTTTGACTAGGTAAAACAGGCCATTCTTTGCCTCATTTTTTACCTAGTTTTAATCACTGAATAGGCATTGCCTCAGTCAAACTGAGACCTGGGAAAGAACTTAGCTTAAAAAGGCCAAGGTCTCCCACTACATCCGAGGGCCATCTCCAGTTGTCCTTATTTATATCTTGCCACTGGACCCAGATGGTTCCTGAGGAGAGAGTGAGGCTGTTGACTTTGCACAGCCCTCCCTCACTTACACCCAATTCACTTGCAAATCATGGCTTCATCTTCCTTACATCTTGGTCCTGTTTGAGAATGAAGGATAAACAACTACCTTAGGAAGATCAATTTGGTAGCTGAGTGGAAGGTGAACTTGAGTGGGGAGAACCTTGAGGCAGGGAGACTAACTAGCAGTCCAGGGGTAAGGAGATCAAAGTCTGTACCACAGTGGTAGTAGCTCCAGAAGAAAGAAAGAAGGGGGTACATAGGAGAGATGTTATGAAAGTGGATAGGACTAGACCACTAATTGGATATGGGAGTGAGAGAGATTGAGAAAGTCAAGCTTGACACCTGGGTGACTGAGAGGGTGGTGGTGCCCTTAACAGTAATAGGGAAGTTTTGAAGAGTAAGTTTGGAGGGAAACTAGAATGAGTTCATTTTTAGAAATATTGAGTTTAAGATGTCTTTAGGCCATCCAGTTTAAGATGTCCTAAAAGTGGTTGGAGTTGTGAGCCTGGAATTTAGGAGAGAAATTAGGAATGAACAAGTAGATTTTAGGCGTTATCTGCACAGAAATGATCATTGAAACCATAGGAGCTGATGAGATCACCAAGTGAAATAGAATCAAAGGAACAGATAAAAGGGTCTAGGACAGGTCCCTGGGAGATATCCATGATGAGTGAGAGTGATCCAGATGAAGATCTATCAAAGGAAATTGAAAAGGAGTCATCAGATAGGTAGAAGGAGAATCACAAAAACTTAAGAGACAAGAGAACATAAGGTGAACAGGGTGACTGACAATGTCAAAGGCTGCAGAGAGATCAAGAAGAATGAGGATTCAGAGATTTGACAACTAAGAAATTGTTAGTTACTTTATAGAGAGCAGTTTCAGTTGAAAGATCAGGTCAGAAGCCAAATTGCAAGGAGTTAAGGAGAGAGTGGGAAGAAATGAAGTGATGGCACCCATTGTAGATGGCCTTCTCCAGAAGTTTAGCCACAAAAAGGAAGAGAGATATAGGATGATAGCTAATGGGGATAGATGGCTCAAGTGAGGGGTTTTTGAGGATGAAGGAGATGTGGGCATGTTTGCAGGCAGGCAGTAGAGAAGAAGCCAGTGAACAGAAAGCAATGTATTGCCTCAGGTGTAATCACAGCTTTAAACCACAGTATTCAATGCTGCAAATATTTAGTCAATATCCAAGACACTGCACTAGAAATTAGGGATACACAGGGGAAAAATGAATAATACATCTCAAGACTTTGGGTGGGTTGCAGTTTGTATTGGTGGAAGGATTACTTTTGAAATCATTGGACCATGGATTTTATATGTGGAAAAAACTTCAAAAGTATCTAGTCAAATCACCTCACTTTACAGATTTAAAAAAAAAAAAACCCAAAAACTAAGGACTAGAGACTTGTCCAAGGTCACATAAGTAATGAGTGGCAGAGTCAGATTTTGAACTTGGGTCTTCTGATTGTAAACCCAGCTCTCTTTCTCCAGCATCACTCTAGATTTTTCTTTTCTAGAATGGTTAGGTAGATCAGGACGGATCATAAAGAGTCATGAATGACAGGGTATGGCATCATTCAATCTACTGATTCCTTGCTGAAACAGGAAAGAAGGAAGGAAGGGCGGGAGGGAGGAAAGAAGGGGACAGGAAGTGAGGAAGGAAGGGAAGGAAAGAAGGAAGGAAGGAAGGAAGGAAGGAAGGCAAGGAGGGAGGAAGGAAGAAAGAGAAGGAAAGCAGAAGGCAGGAAGTGAGGAAGGAAAGAAGGAAGGAAGGGAGGAAGAAAGGAAGGATTTATTAAGTGCTTACATTTCTTACAGTGATTTGTTACAAGTTCTTGAGGATAGACAACTAATTTCCCAGCCTTGTCTAGAGTTGCCATGGTGAATATAATGTGTTAGGTAGGCAGCAAAGGTCCTGCATTAGCACAAAAGTCCTACATCAAAGGAAAGACCAGGGCAATGTTTTAAATGGAAATTCAGGCTGTGTCTATATGCCCAAACCTCTCTGATCCACTTGACTGACATACAGACACAGCCTCCCTGCTTAGGATTTGAACACTAGAGACAGCCGACTTCTTGGATTATTTTCCTACACCCATGCCTTTGTGCATTCCACAACTTGTGCATAGTGTAGATTTACGTCTGCCATTTTTCCTGCTTTCCGTGGGGTCTCCAAGCTTTAGTTCAGAAAACAAAATCAAGCCTGTGACTGTTCTTGGTTGCAAGCGCCATCTAGCCTTCTCTGGGTGAGCCAGTCTTGCTCCTATCCCCATTCATCTTAAGGGGCTATTAGTCACAATGGAGCTTTGAGGTCCCTTGAATTCTAATACTGTATTCAGCTGTCTTTAGCTCTGCTTCCAGTTAAGACAGACCATGCATGGTGCAGAGTGAGCACAAAGACACAAAAACTGAGCTCATTAAAATGGTAAATCTATGAGATAAGGGAATCTTATTTTTGAATGTGAAATCACAAAGAGAATATCATCCAGATTTCTTACTTCCCAGATGTTTTATGTACGAAACCTGGGACAATGCAATATGAAGTGTGGTCTTACCAGCCAGAAAAATGGCAGAAATGCAGCCAGACCATGTCAAATTGTTTTAGTTCAGTTTTTACTGGAAGATCCTCTTACCCCTATCTTCAAAGCATAAGTATTTTTTTTTTTTAAGTCTAAAGGGTAAGATGAGATGAGACCATCTAGGCAAGGAGGAGGAGTGGGGTGAATGAAGTCTCACAGTTGTCATTAGAAGGAAGGAAGTACCTCCTAGACAGAGGAATAGGGTTATGAGCATGGTCTAAGTAGCACATGGGTACAGGCAGATTCTTCTAAGAACCTGAGCTATTCCCTGCTCTTATAGCAAAAGAATTTTAACTCATTCTTGGTTGAATGCAAACAGTCAAGGAGCGGGGAAAAAGTCAGGGGCGGAACAAAAGAAATAGAGAAAAAGATGTCAAAAATCTTAGATGGGGAAGTCCCACTCCCAGTAATGTCCCCCTCCACAATTACCCCAATGCCAGCAAGATAACTCTGTATATATTTTTTATTGTATTATCTCCCTATATATTGTTTCTCCAAGAAGAATGTAAGTTCTTTACTGCTGGGGCTTCTGTTTTCTAAGTTGTATCATCAGTACTTAATGTAACTCCTTTGTGTTTGCTAAACTGAGTTGAGTTGAGTTGAATTGAATGTGAAATTGGATTCCTCTCTCCTCCCTTCTTCGTTCCCCTTCCCTCCCTCCTTTCCTTCCTCCCTTTGTCTGTTTCTTCCTCCCTCTCTTTCTTCTCTCCTTCCTTCCTTCTTCCCTTCCCTCCCTTCCTTCTTTCCTTCCTTTTTCCTTCTTTCCTCCCTCCCTTCCTTCTTTCTTTCCTATCTTCTTTCTTTCTTTCCTTCCTTTCTTTTTCTTTCTCATTACTAAATCTGTTATTTGTCAGATGTGTATAATTACAACCGTATCTTTTCCTTCCATTTTAAAGACTTTTGGGATCTGGCAACATGATTAATATCATGAAAGGGTCATTTTTGTGAGCTTGCTACCAATTCTCTAACTCTCCAGGATAGTGGAGGATTGAACTAAACACCAATTCCACACATGCTTCAGAGAAGCTATTCCTGGCCACACACAATGTATAATGCATTGATCTAACAAATTGGGAGAAATGACTATAGTTGCATCAGCATTTCTAAGCCTGCATAATGCCTTAGTAGAAAAAATCCAAGTCTATTTGTCAACATTATCTAATTTCAGAAGAAATTGTGTAGAGTAGTTAGGAATTTCAGAAAAGGGGAATGTTTTTAACTAACACACATTAAGCAATCAAATAAAATGTGCCTGTGAGAGGAGGAGAAAAGACCAATATGCAGTGGAAAGCAAGAAGTCATTTAGGCTAGGCTAACACCAGCAAAATAAGGAAGTTATCCAGATAATTCTTCCTTCCTTCCCTCCTGGTTCCAATCCCGAGAGATTTTGTGACTTGTCAACCTATTCCTGACTTCTGATTTCATCAGTGTAGGAAGTCCCAGTGTGAAAACTTCTTCCACTGATGCAGATTAACTTGTCTTTAATTAAAATCTTAGTAGCTTGGAGGCACTGAAATATGGTTAAGCTACTTGCCCATGGCCACACATATAGTATGTCAGAGGCAAATTTTTCTCACTATAAGACACTCTAACAACTAGACAGTGCTACTTCTTTTTACCTAATATGTTTGTTTCAATCCAAATAGCATTTATTAGATTTCTGAAATGTGTGCTAGGCACTGAGAATAAGAAGGTAAAATTTAAATAAGCAAAAAGCCCTTGTAACATATTTTACTGATGGTGGGGTCATTTTGGGGGGAGCAGGGGCATAATACGTACAAAACTAAGAAATGGAAAATAAATGGGAGGTAGAGACTGAGAGAGAATTAATATCTGGAATGAATTGAAAAAGGCATTATATTGTATTGTGCCCCTAAACTGAGGCTTGAAGGAAGCTAGGGACTATTAAGAGGCAGAAATGAGAGAAAGAATGTTAATTAAAGGAAATAATACATATGTCATGGATAGTCAGTAGTTGTTCTGAACAATACCTGAGGATTTTAGTGGACCACAAGTTCCACAATGTGGTATGGCAGCCACAAAAGCTAATGTGATCTTGAGGTGCATTAAGAGGGGCATACCTTCCAGCAATAGGGAGGTGATGGTGCCACTGTACTTTGTCCTCATCCAGCCTCATCTGGAGAATCATATGCATTTTACGTACTGCAGTTTAAAAATAATGTTGATAAGCTGGAGAATATCCAGAAGAGGATAACTGAGATGGTCAATAATCAGTCAATATCATTTATCAAGCACCTATTATGTGCCAGGTATTGTGCTGAGTGACAGAGATATAAAAAAAAAAAAGAATAGGAAAAACAAATTCCCATTCTCCATCTCATGATGAAGACAACATGCAAACAACTAAGTACATGTAAGATATATACAGGAGAAAACGGGGTAGTCTCAGAAGCACAGTACTAAGATTAAGAAGAACTGGGAAAGACATTGCAGAAGATAGAATTTCAGCTGGAACTCAAAGGAATCTAAGAGGTGGAGATGAGGAGAGCAAAGAGACATGAATCTATGTCATGTTGTTGTCGTTCATCCTTCATTCTCAAAGACGACCATGACACCAGGGAGGTGATGCCATGACATGCAAGTGAAGTGAGGATTATTTGAAAGACCTACCCAGGGGAGACATAAGAGCTGTCTTCAAGTATTTAAAGGGATATCATCTGAAGGAAGAACAGTTACTAAACTCCTTGAGAAAAGGAGAGTGACTTGGAGGCTTGAAGATGACAGTGACAAGGATCCTGGTTGAGTGATAGAGATAGATGGAAAGAACATTGATAAAGAAGAGGTTGCTCAGAGATGGAAGTGGGGGCAGGGGGAGTATGGAAGTGTCAGTGAGGAGCAAAGCATATGTCTACTTGTCCTCTTGGCCCAATGGATCTGGGTTCCCTAGAGAAGGAACACCTGGAGAAGGTGGCCAGGGATAGATTGCTTTTTTGGAGGGAGCCAGGTTTTTGTGAGTGCCGGAAAATCAAAAAAATGCTAGATTAAATGATTTATGACAGGGGTGAAAGGATTGCTAATACTAGAGTGTGGAGTAGGTTCCAGATGACAAAGTTCAGTGGGAAAAAAAGGATATAGACTGCAAAGATGGATAGGATTGAGGGGTCTATGGATATGAGTATGGTGAAAGTTAGTAAGCAGAAGGGATTTTACTTTAAAGGATGGTGACTCTGAATCACGGGAATGAAGAGGAGGTTGGAGATTGCTAGCCATAGAATTAGAGGGAGGGAAGAACCAGCTGATTTGTTATGACCCTCCAGAATAGTGTGATGGCTGAGTTCAGTATTGGTTTTAGGGGTAGATAATGGTTCTGCTTTCTTTCATAGCTCGTCCTTCCAAACACTAGTGAGGTATAGGTGGCAGGGCATTCTATCTTGGCATCTGTGTCAGTGAATACCTGATGGTTGGATCCTCCAAGCCAGATGCTGGGGGATGAGTCACACCCAGGAGATATCCTGATGAAGTGGGATATAACAATCTTGTGCAGTGGTGTCAAATTCAAATGGAAACAGGATCACTAATCCCTAAGTAAGGGTCCCTGCAGGCACATAGTGACTTGGTTTTTTTGAATGTAATGTTATCTATGTTTTATTGTATTTTAATTTATTTTGTGAAATATTTCCCAATTATATTTTAATCTGGTTCAACCCTTCTGGAGGGTTGAAAATGTTGGCCTCTCTCAAGAATGTTGACCCTCAGGGCAGTTTTTGACACCTTGGGTGTAATAAACAGAACACTGGACTTGGAGTTAGGAAGACTAGAGCTTAAGTCTCAACTCAGACACCTTCTAGCTATATGACTCTGGGGGAGGACATAAACCTCTCTGTGCCTCAGTTTCCTCATTTGCAAAATGAAAGAGTTGGACTCAATAACTTCATTCCAGCTCTTCCAACTCTAAATCTATGATCTCATGGTCCTATGGTCCA
Source organism: Vombatus ursinus (assembly GCF_900497805.2). Lineage (NCBI taxonomy): Eukaryota > Metazoa > Chordata > Mammalia > Diprotodontia > Vombatidae > Vombatus > Vombatus ursinus. The sequence goes on from NW_020954672.1 coordinate 7,352,229, forward strand.
ATGAAATGCTGTCTCTTTGTTAATTCTGTCACTCTGACGTTCAGGACCTCAGATGGATCAGCTTCAGCTATCAGATGTGGGTACTTTGGAGGGCAGTTCCTTAATTGTGGAACAGTGGAAACAGTCTTGGTCCTGAAATCAGAAGACCTCGGTTAAAATCCCATCTCTGATGCTTACTCAACTTTGGGCAGTTCACCTCATTGAATCTCAGTTTCCTTATCTGCAAAAATGAGGAGGTTAGATTAGGATGCCTCTGAGATCCCTTCTAGAGATCTTGGGTCCTATGACTCCTAGGGATCTCTTATAGCTCTGAAAACCCTGAGAAGGCAAATGATATTTGTGCCGATGAGATCCTGGAACACTAAACTAAACTCTTGACTGCACCATCTCTTGTAACTTTATCCCAAGATGGGAGAGGAGGGGAGGGAAGAAGGGAGCGGGAAGAAGGAGAAGAGGAAGGGCTGAGATACACATAGAATGGATGAGACGCTCCCTGCATGTGAAATGAGAGAGCTGTACTAGATGACCTTTAAGGTCCCTTCCAGCTCTAAATCCATGATCCTATGTGAAAAATCAATTGGTTTCTCAATCTGAGTCCCCAATGGCCCTCTTACACTATAGTGCACTGAGGCCGGAAATCGCTAATGATTCCGCTCTCTATTTCTAATGAATGTGAGATCCCTATGGCACAAACCCTCTGCTCTTCTACATCCTTGAGAAAACTTTTGCCAAAAATACCAATTAACTTCTTTAACTTAAATCACATGAAAAATTGCTCCAACTTTCCATTTCCATTTGTTTTTTGTAACGACCAACAACTTTTTAACATTTTGAAACAAACAAAAAAATTTTTTTAAAGGGGAAAGAGGGAGTTTGTATATTTAGGAAAGAAAAAACAATACCACATTTTCAGAGGAGTTTAAAGGTAGATATTCATGTCTGTCAGACTACTATTCCTTCAAAGACCATTCTACACATTTGACAAGTAAATATTCAATATAAACGTGGGTTCTATTTGGCCTCTGATCAATTACAAAACATGTCAAGTGCACAATAAAGATTAGTCAAGTATGAAATACTACAGAGAGAAAATGTTTCAAAGTAGACAAACTGACCTAAATTCACAATCTATTGTTCTGTGTTATCAGGATTTCACTAACGATTTTATTTGTTCCATCTTGTCATGGTTGATCTGCAGGTTATGAAATCCATTGATCCAAGGACAGGAATTAATTGCAGAACCCAACAACTTCTGTCAAAGTAATGGGCTTAGTTGAAACTGTATCTTTCTGCTGCTGATCACTGTTGATGCTTTGCAAATTAAAATTCAGCATTAACAAAGGCAGATCTCCCTGGGAATTTAGTATCATCAACTAGAACTTGAAAAGTTATGTCTCGTTTTGCATTCCACATTAAACCCAAGGTCAATTAGTAAGATATAGCCTGGGAATACAAGCACAATTATTGGGGGGGTAATTTTCAGGGCAAATGAAAAGAAATCATTGATGTTTAATTGTGCATGAATCAAAAATCTAGAAGGGAAAAAACCCACATCATAATTTAAAAAAAATAAATGAGGTTTTCTGACTTAGTATTCAAAATTGCAAGCCCATTTTGTACTCTTCTTCAAAAAAAGAAGAAAAGTTCTTTCTTTTGATATTCTTGAAAAAGTAAATTTCATTCTCAAATAATCTTACTATATATAAGAAGAAAATTAAATTGCCTTTTGTGCCTTGACTATCACTTTTATCCATATAAAAATTTTTCCCAGTATCTAAAACTACAAAGCTCAAATCATAGCTGATTTTGGATTCTTGAAACCCTTCTCGTTGAATTTCAATCTAAAACTGATAAAATTATTTCTGACAAATATAATAAGCCATACTCTTTGGCCTACAAATTGAAGATCAAGGTGGGATGGACCCTAGGATATAATTTCCTTGAGGTCAATGACTGTTTCATTTTTTTCTTTATGCCTTTAATACCTGGAACATAGTAAGCATTTAATGTGTTTTGATGGATGGATGAATGGAAGGATGGAAGCCCACTGAAAGTTTAAACTGGGATGAAGGAAAGGGAAAAGAAAAAAATTCTACCATGATCCAGTGTGGTAACTAGGAATTAAGTTGAGGTTGGGAGGAAAAGGACAGCCTGACCAAATGAGAGAAAAGACATCCTACTTCAATGATGGCCAGGGAAAGTAGGGCCTAAGAGAGGAGTATCACAAGGATAAGACCCTCAAAAGGTGACTGTCTGAGACCAGGTGAAGGAGGGAGTGGTCTGTAATACTGCATGGACTGACAGAGGAAGCATGCCCCCGGAGTTGGCTACCCTCAGTGCCCTGGGGCAAAGTCCCAATCATATTACCATCATTGTGACTCTATCCTGAACTCATGAATTATAAAAAGTGGTAATCCAGAAATCTATTCCCTGTGAAAAGTCTGTGTTTAATGGCATGGTTATGGGTAGGTTAAGTAGTCATTGCTTCTAGGGGTCTATTGCTGTGGGTTGCCACTCAGCATCCATCTCTAAGTGGTTTCCATTACAAAACTGCTAGGCAGCAATCAAGAAAACCATCACTTAGCACGTCAGTACTACTTTAAAAAAAAGAATCAAACATGAGATCTTCTTGCCTCCATGGATCTTCAGAGTTGTATTGTATCCTATAAAACTGGAACAAATAGGCAAGATAACTGCAAAATGTTAATTTTTGAAGATGACCATCTGAAAAAGAAAGAAATAAATTGAAAACTAACTATTGTTTTAGGGATCAAATAAGGACTCTGAATATAAAAAAGTTAGAAAGGAAATATTTTTCTCAAGAATTTCATTTTTTTCTCAATTCTTTTTCATGGGTGAGATTCACCTGCTCACTAGAAAATGGATAAATGAATAGAGGGAGATCAAATTCATTAGGACCTGCACAGCAATTTTCAGATTTAAAAGGGGGTAGATCTTATATTAGTTTCTAGGCAGAAATTATAGCTATACTTACTTTTCAAGTGACCATTTAAAATTGCTTTTTTATTTTCTTTAATCAAAATAATACAGCAAAATGTGTAAATTATATATTGTGTGAACAAGCCGTGATTCCTGCAATGTTATTATTAAGGAACATAACATGTAATTACTTTTTTTTTCAAGGAACACTGTCTTCAGGGAAATTATATTCTAGGCATTGATCCTGTATGTAAGAGTTTATACTTCTCTTAAAATAATAACAGCTGACATTTACACAGTCCTTTACACCCATAAGCTCATTTGACTCTCAGAACAATTTTGTGAGGTAGGTACCTACGGGCACTCAGGAGAGGTTAAATGACTTGGCCATGGAAACACAGCCAGGATGGAGGAAGAGTTGGAAGCCCAATCTCTTCTGACCACCTTTAAACTGTTCTAAATGCTATTCATCCTTACTTGTTAATGCCGTGGCAGTAGCACCTGATGATTATTGATTGCTGATTCTTTCCTGGATATCGCACACATTTTAGGTACTATTTGGCCAGCCACAAGTAGAAGTGAAGATGAGAACTGAGGTGTTTTACATAATTAAGCCTTTTTTCATTTATGCCCAGAAATCCATTCCTAATGATCTTTCCTCTCCGAGCTACACTACTCCATCTGACCTTCTCTACAATGCCATCCACCCTAACCCCGCCTTTTTAGCTTCCTTTTATATGTAGTCTTCCCCTATTAGAATGTAAGTTCCTTGAGGGCAGGGACTGCTTTTCTTTCTATTTGTAATTGTATTCTCACCATTTAGCACAATGCCTGGAAGTAGTAAGTAAATCATAAATGACTCTCCCCTGGACCAATGTAGTATGTCTGTGCTGATCATGCAACCATAACATGAACACAACAATTCCCCTTGGGGTATTGTATAATCCCAGTGGTGCATTTAGAGCATTTTAGAATTAAATTAAATAGAATCCCATTTTACTGTTTAATACGGTCTTCTGTCTCTCTTTCTCAGTAGTTATCATGGTTGGTTAGGTTGTTGTCCTTCGTTCTTGAAGAGGACCAGAATGTTGGGGTCAAGGTATAGTGTGTCCGATCAGATCAATAGGAGCTCAGAAGGCTCTACCACAAGTCAGGTACAAATAATATCACATTCACAATAAAGAGGCAGCTGATGTATTTAAAACAACAACAACACTAGATTCTTGGTCAGAATCCTTGGATTCCAGTCCTGGCTTGTCTACTTTCTAGCTGCATTAGTCTCTCAAAGTCTCAATTTCTTTTTCTGTAGAATAGAATAATACTTTGGGGGATTTTCTCACTCTCATAATCCCAGCCCACACAAAGGTATAGTACTTTCTAGTATGCTGACATCAATTCCCCAAGTATAAGCAAAATAAAACAGATAAAAGTTTTATTAAAAGGAGCAAAACAGAATGGATACCCTAAAGAGTTATATAAATCTTCCAAGTCATTTAAAGTACCAAAAATGAAAATTCCACTGGTGAAGCCCAGCTCCCTTATCCCCCAAGTCCTATTTTGGCCTGTTGCTTCCTATTATCCAAAGAAATGAAGAAGCAGGAAAGCTTGCACACACACACACACACACACACACACACACACACACACACACACACACACACACACACACACAGAGCCTCTCTGTATTGTGGCTCTCTGTCTGTCTCTCTCTTTCTCCAGCTTCTTGGATTTCCTGCTGATTGCATAACATTGTCATCAGATCCACCAGTCTCTCAGGTATGGCAGGGAGAAAGATCAAGAGAGAAGATTTCTACTCTGAATTGTCCACAAATAAAACTCAGAATTCTCCAGAATTTTAATATCACCTCCCTGTTAGAACAGGAGGGAGAAGCTATCAGCAATCAGTCAGCATTTATTATGTACTTACTTTGTGGCATGCACTATGCTAAGCACTGGGACTATAAAGACAAAAATGAAACCGTCCTTGCCTTCCAGAAGCTTATATTCTAATCATGATACTGGTTGTCATTGAGTGTCCAACTCTTTGTGACCCCTTTTTGGGGTAACAACCCACAAACCATGGAGTGGGTTGCCATGTCCTTCTTTAGCTCATTTTACAGATGAGGTACTAAGGCAAATGGGGGTAAGTGACTTGCCCAGGGTCACCCAGCTAGTAAGTATCTGAGGCTGGATTTGAACTCAGGAAGATGAATCTTCCTGACTTCAAGTCCAGATCTCTAACCACTGAGCCGCCTAGCTTGCCAAATCATGATGCTACCTTGAGAGTAACCCCGTTCTTCACTCTATCTTACCACTGTTCTCATCTTTCTTCTTTTTTCTTCCTCTAGTTGCCACCAATTACCAACTACCACCCCTTTTTCTATATGTTTTCAGGTATCAAGAGCACTTATTCTGGTAGAGCAAAAAGAGGCCAGAGATAGAGCCTTGAGTTGTCATCCCAGGGTGCTAAAATTTATAGGCTACCTACAGCACTCATCCACCTTTGGTAGGTCAAAATATCTCAGCATAGTACCTAGTTGGCAAGGATTATTAGAATAAGTAACCACACTCCAGTTGACCTCACATAATTCTCTCCCCTAACAAAAGCCTCCTTAATACCAAGTACTTTTGGAGTTCAGATCCAGTCTCACACACTATGCGTGTAACCTTGGGCAAGTTAAACCCTCTTTGCCTCAGTTTCCTCATGTGTAAAATGAGCTGGAGAAAGAAATGGTGAACCACTCCAGTATCTTTGCCAGGAAAACCCCAAATGGGGTCACTATGAGTCAATCACAACTAAAATGATTAAACAACAATGAAGAATATCAGGATTTTTATTACCTTCATTGCAACTCTCTATTCCCTCCCAGACACACACACATCCTAGGCAACATCCAATGTGTTTCCTCATCCTTTTTATCCTGATTTCCATCCTTATGGTCTGCTATCCACCTTTACCTCTGTCCAGGCACATTTTGTGGGTTTTTTTGCCCTAGAAACAAAAATTGTTAATTATTGCTCTCAGTAATGGTCCTATATCCTGTGTATGGAATATTAGACATTGTTATTAGTATTTTTATCAAACATTAATCACTACCAGTTATTTTCTGGCTATGCTGAGAGTTTCTGAGACCTATTTCTAGGATTTTGTCAGTCTAAATTCTACTACAGATCTCAATCACATGCAAAAGTAAGTCTATAAATGCTATGGCCAGCAGTATCCTGGAAAGCACTTACAAAAGTGGCCCGCAAAGTCTGACAATCACACTTTCTAGAAAACTCTCCTATTGACTGACAATCATAAATGAAAGTGGAATAAATTTCCAAGGCACCATTGAGCCAGGGATTCTATTCTCCTATTTGATGAAAGTAACAGAACCTGCTAAAAACACAGTAGGAAACTAGCCTCCAGAACTATTCCTTTAGTACCTTGAGCTCAGACATAATCTACTTCCTAGTTTAGTGACCCGGGGCTTCTCTCTGGAATTGGCACAAATTCAGGAATCCCTCTGCTTCCCAGGCACATCTGTTTTGGCAAGATGCCATCTTCCTGGAATTGGTGTGTATCTTGTATAGTAGCCATGCATTCACTTATCATCTGCTCCCCTGAAGAGAAATTCCAGTCTTTGTATTGGTACTCCCTTGCGCAGGGGTGTGGTAACACCACGCTGCCAATGTACTAACATTTTACTATAAGGAATTGCATATACATGCACTAGTCCCTGAAACTTCCCTCTCCAAAGTTTCCAGTGATCTCCTATTTGCCAAATCCGATGACCTTTTCTCAATCCCCATCCTTTTTGACCTCTCTGCAGTCTTTAACACTGTCAGTCATCCCCTTCTTCTGGATAATCTCTCTTCTAGGTTTTCCTGACACTATTTCTCCAGGTTCTCCTGCTTCTTGTTCGATCAGTCCTTCTTGGACTCTGTTGTTGGATCAGTTGTTGTTGGACACCCAAGTCACACCCACTAACAGAGGTTGTCCCCTGCCATGCTCTCTCTTGGGTCTTCTTCTCTTCTCCCTCAACATTTTCTCCCTTGGTGATCTCATCAGCTCCCTTGGCTTTAATTATTAATTTTTTTTTCAATTGATTCCTAGAACTATATATGCAACCCTAGTCTCTACCCCAAGTTTTAAATAGTGATCACCAACTTCCTTTTGGACATCTTAAACTGAGTATTCTCTAAGCCTCTCAAACTCAACATGCTCGAAGCAGAACTTATCTTTCTCTCAAATCCTCCTTCTTTCCCAACTCTCCTATCACTGACAAGGGTACAATCATCCTCCCAGTTAACCAGGCTCCTGTCTCAGTGACACATTCAACTCCTCATTCCCATTCACTCTACTTATCCAATCTGTTGTGAAGTTCTGGAATCTACACCCTCACCTATCTTTCATTTTGGTTCCCCTCTCTACACTCACATTTCCATTATTCTAGGACAAGCCCTCATCACCTCTTGACTGGACTTCTGCAATAGCCTCTTCCTTGGCCTCCTGGCTTCATTTCTCCCCATTCTAATCAGTCCTCCACTCAGCTTCCAAATCACTTCTCCTAAAACATAGATCTGACCGGGTCAGACATCCCCACCCCTGACCAATAACTCCACTGGTTCCTTATTACTTCTAGGATCAAACATGGAATCCTTTTGGCTATGAAAACCCTTCATAATTTTACTCCTTCCTACCTTCTCATTCAGTTTTCTTATACTTTACTTCTCTCCATGCATTCTCTGATCTTGTTTCACTGGTCTATTTATTCACTGACCATTCCATTCCATTTTTGGTCTCTGTACCTTTGCACTGACTCTCACCTACGTCTGGGACACTTCTCACTCATTTCTGCCTCTTACCTTCCCCGGCTTCTTTCATGTCTCACCTCAGATTCTACCTTCTTCAGGAGCCCTTCTTTGGTCCCTCTCTCTGTTAATACCATTCCTCTGAGGTTACATTCAATCTACTCTGTGTATGTCTTGTATGTACCTAGTTATGTTCATGTTATCTCCATTAGAATGGGAATTCCTTGAGAGAGAGTGTTTTAACCTTTCTTTGTGTCCCTAGTACTTAGCTCAGTGCCTGGCACATAGTAAGTGTTTAATAAAGGCTTCATGACCAACAAAGTCAGGAACTTCGGGCACATGGAGGTAATGTCCGTGGCTACATTTCTCGTTGCAAAGTGTTTGAGTCAAAAACTAGCAAAGCAACAAAGATGTAGCTAGGTGGCACAGTGCATTAAGTGCTGAGTCAGGAAGATTCTCAACCTCAGTTTCCTTATCTGTCAAATGGGGATAATAGCACCTATTTCACAAGGTTGTGGGAAGTATCAAATGAGATAAAATGTGTAAAGTGCTTTCAAACCTTAAAGCACTAGATAAATGCCAGTTATTATTTTAAAATAGCCAGTTATTGTTTTAAAACTTATTTTAAAAATTTAATTATTTAAAAATAAAATTATTTGAATATAGAATGTTCTTTCTCTGTTCCTCTCTTTCCTAGAGGAATCGTCCAGTCCAGAGGTGGGAAACCTACAGCCTCCAGGCCACATGTGGACTCCTAGGTCCTTAGGTGCAGCCTTTTGGCTGAGTCCAAGTTTTATAAAACAAATCCCCTTAATAAAAGGATTTATTCTGTGAAGTTTGGATTCAGTCAAAGGGCCGCACTTGAGGACCTAGAGGGCCAGATGGGGCCTCAAGGCCGAAGGTTTCCCAGCCCTGGTCCAATCCAATTCAATAAGTATTCATTAAGAACTTGCTTTGTGTAAGGTTCTAGATGCTGAGGATACCATACTAATCATAAAAGGAAAAGGGAAATAAAAGTCTCTGCCCTCAAGGAACCTACATTCATTCACTCAACATGAATTTACAACGTGCCTGCTAGGTGCCAAGTCCTATGCTGGAAACTGTGTCCTAAGACATCTCTATACACAAAAAAAAAAATGAAATGATGTTGGCCTCAAGTTTTTATACTCTATTGGAGGGAAAACATGTTTGCATGTAAATAAATCCTAAATAATTTCACATGAGGATATGCTATGCTAGCAAGTGGGGCCTCAGGAAGTGCTTTGTGGAGGAGGTGCTACTGGAGCTCCGATGTGTGAAGGAGGCTAGAGCTTCTAAGAGGTTGAGGGAGGGAGGAGGAAAGGTGTTCCACGTACCCATAAGGGAGGTGGAATGTGATACGTGGAATTCACAACTGAAGAACACCAAGTGAGTCAGTGTAGCTGGAATGTTGAATGCACGAAGGGAAGTAATATGTACTGATCCTGGAAAGATGGGCTGGGCTCATATTAGAAAGGACTTCAAATATCCCACTGAGGACCCTGTATTTTATCCTGGAGACCAGAGAGAGCCACTGAACCTTCTCCACAATCACTCCCCCAATCACAGTCTTAGCCTACATAAATGGATTCCTGTTGAATGCCTAGGAAGATGAGGAAGATGAGAGAAGCACAACAAAGCTAGACAGAACTAAAGTTCCTCCAGTCCAGTTCTCCCTCTCCTCATTGACAGTTGAGGAAACTGAGGCCCAGACTACCCGGCCCTTTGAACTGTGTCATTTAGTCAAAAGAACCAGGTTATTTTTCAAAGTCTTGTTTAAAAAATAGAACTTAATCATTTTAAGATGTAAATGCTAACTTCTCAGGCCACAAGGCTACGTAACACCTCATATTTAGTGAAGAGCAGTGTTTCAAGACTGCCCAAGAGCCCCCAATTCTTCCTGGATACCTCAGAAAAGAATTTCGGGAGTGTTGTTTGCTACATTTTATTACCTTGCTCCCGACTGGTGCCAGAGCAAAGAGGCATTGACCTTTTATAATTGAGGCTATCTCCTTAAAGGTCAGCACTGACAGAAAACACTGTAATTGGTAGGGTAGGCTTTGCTTATTCCCAGTGCTGTTTGAACTCTCGGTGATTTTCTTTCCCTTCTGTTGCCCTGTGGAAAGAAACTCTGGTCAGGCCACCTGAGGTTTAAGCACCATCCATAAAAATTAACAAGAAGGAACATCATAACAATATTGAATAGTTATGGAGTGTCCCCACTTCCCTAGGCTGTAGCTGGAGGGATCCATGTGAGTTTACTAGTTTCAAGGGACCACCAGGTACTACCACTTACCTGGAGCTAGCTAGTGGCAAATAGGACACATACTAATTATTGAGCCATTAGCTGTTTAGAAGTCAATTTGATATGTGGTCCTCTACCTCTGCCTCTGTCCCCTCCCTTCATTACCCAAAATCAAAACTGCCCAACCACACACAGAATAGATTGCACGGGAGAGTGAAAAGACCATAAGACCCAGCACCAGGGAACTTGGTTTCTAGTCTTGGTTTTGCCATTAACTGTAACCTTGATGCAGTCACTCAGTCTCCTCCAGCCTCAATTTGCTGAAATGTAATTCAATTCACTAAAGTCATAGTATTGTACATTTAGAACTGGAAGGTACCAGTTGGAAAGCTGATCTCTAAGCTTTCTTCTGGGTCTTGTGAGCTATGGTTCTAGGGAGCCACTTTTAGGCTGGGATTTAAAGGATGTTGAAAAGTCTATTTGCCCCCAAAAAAAAATTCTGGCTAGTTTTTGGCAGAGCTATCTGTCTGACAAACTGGACTAAAATTTTTCCCTTTAGAGTCACAATATGATAGATAATAAAAGTGGAGGTACTATTTCCAACCATTCACTGTCTATCTATCTGTCTGTCTATCTATGTATCTATGTATCTATCTATCTATCTACTACCAGTTTATCTACTATCAGTCTATCTATCTATCTATCTATCTATCTATCTATCTACTACCAGTCTATCTATCTTGACCAGCAGCTTCTAGATTTATCAGATAAGTTTTAATGGCCTTAGGAACACATTAGTCATCAACCAGTCATTGTAAATGAATGTGCCACATGAAAGGGGAAGGGAACAAGTATTTATTAAGTATACTATGTGCCAGGCACAGCAGCTTATAGGTGTTAACTCATATAATTCTTATAACAATCTCCTGAGGGAGGTACTATTATTATCTCCATTTTACTATTGAGGAAACTGAGGCAGAGAGAAAAGCTACTTGTTCAGGTAACAGAATCAGTAAGTGTCTGAAGCCATATTTGAACCCGAGTCTTCCTGATCCCAGGTTCAACACGCTATCCATTGTACCACCTAACTGTCCTGAACCCTCAAGGAGACTTCTGAGGTTTGGGTCTGCATCAAGCATTCATATCATGTCAGAGGGAAAAGGGAAGGATAATTTACTCTCCGAGAGAGGAAGGCACAATGGAAAGGGTGTTGGATTTGCAATTGAGAAGAAATGGGTTCACTGTCACTTACTAGCTATGTGACCATAGTCAAGTCAGTTAATATGTGTGTGTATATATGATGTACATGTGTGTGTATGTGTATATATGCATGTATGTATATATAATGATTTGTGAACTTTAAAGTACTATATACATGTTTAGTAGTTTTATTACTCTCCATATTGGAACATTACCAGAGTTAGGGGTGGGGGTTAGAGATGTTGTCATGGGACAATCTTTGCTCTATCTTCAGAACTTCCCAAAATTGTTTTGGGGTGGGTCATGGAGAGGAGAGGGAAAAATAGTTTGTGGGGCTATTACAGCTAATTGTCTCACCCAAGGAGCCTCTTTAGGGCCAGACCAGGGCTGAAAGAGGACTCCTCACATATTTTCCTGTGTGCCTTATCTAAATCCTTAAAGTAGCCCTAAGGGGCCTCAAATGCTTGGCAGCCTTCCTGAGGTTTGTGGCATTGGCCAAGGTTGGGGGTGGAAAGGAAGGAGGAAAGGGGGTGAGGGACAGATGCCCACTCAGCAGTGCAGGCTAGCAAGCAGCAGGCCCAGATTACCTCTCTGCAGCATTTGGGAAGATGTATCACAGGGTTGGGTGCCCCCTGGAGCATGATTCATTATCCCTTTCCTACCAGAGTGTGATAACTTGGTTGAGCTCCGGTTCAGCCCAAACGCACTTCAATAAACAGCGCTTTTCCTGATGATTGCCTATTACTGTACCTCACAGTCTTTTACCTCCCTGGCAAATTGTGAGAAGAAATGAGATAATATATGTGGGCTTTGAGCTCCTTAGGAAAAAAAAAAAAAACAAGGGAGAGAGGCATTCTATAAATGCAAGATATTAATAATAGCAATATTTCTGTTTATGGGTTGAGCCCATCTTTCATATCTCCTTTAAGTCTTTTTCCCTACGGCTGCCCATTCTGGTAAAACGGTTCTGAATGAGGCTTACAAATCTCAAGATCTGAAAATACTCAGTGGGGAAAACTGTGGTTAGGCTCAGCCTTCCCTTGAAGCTGCAATGCTTGTTGAGTTTACGCATATAATGGCAGCCCTGTGAAGTCAGAGGCGATGGGACAAGAAATGGTACTGGCAGGACTGGCCCTGGTCCAGTTCCTTGTCAAGGGTCAGGGATGGAGCCCTAACACTTAGAGCAAACACAGGAGCGCATGGAAGTGTTACATAGTGAGAAGGATGTGAACCTTCATGTCAGAAAATCAAGGTTGAAGCCTTGGACCTGTGACTCGCTGATAGTGGAGTGCTGGGCAGGTTGCTTAAATTTGAGGGGCAGTATAGTGTAATGGAAAGAGCAGTGAAGTGGGAGGACTTTGGACTAGATTTTGGCTTGTTTACTAACAGGGTAAATGGCACAGCTAAGTACAGCGACTGGCACATAGTAGGCACTTCATAAATATTGATTGATTGGTTAAATTTGATCAAGTCTTGTTCACTGTTCTGAGCCTCGGTTTCTTCATCTATAAAAATGAGCACAATAATACTCTTACTTCTTATTTTATAGGATTGATGTGAGGAAAACACCTTGCAATGTAAATACACAAACTCAATAAAATATATACATATTTTATTATTAGGATTACTATTATAATCGTTGACATTATTGTTATTGTTAATAATAACCATTTTTTCCAGTTTTCTGATCTCTAATAGTGGAGATAATAATAGGGACTCTACCTGTCTTATAGGGTTGTTGAAAGAAAAGTGCTATGTAATGTAAAGAAATGAAGTCTCAAATGGATTTTTGATCTCTCTGATGTGATTATTCCTTTCAACAATTTAGAACACAATCCATCCAGACTCTTCCATCTTGTCTGACTGGTTCACATCCTCCTATAAATTCGCTGCAGGGACTCCATTGAATATGCTTAGGGCATTTCTCAATTCTTCCTGGTATCTTGAGGATACCAATGGGACACACAGGCTCTCCATTGGTTATCTCTCTCTTGCTATGTAATCAGTTCACCTTTTTTCATTCAGGAATACATATGTCATATAAATATGTGAATATGTAGGTGAGTATGATTATTATTACTTAGATTATTTTTGAATCTCGGTTTCCTACTCTATCATATAGGGGTAATAATAGGAATTCTGTTGGTCTCGTGGGATTGTTGTAAAGAAAATGTTTTGTAAACATCATTTAATGTTATGTAACTCAAGACATACATGCTAGTTAGTATGACTATAACCAGCTGGGTGGTGGGAAATAGTTCCCAAAGCACAGGGATGTTAGGGAGTGAGCTTGACTGACATATTTTCGATACTTTGTAAACATTCCACAGTGGTAAAAATAGAGTCCAATATTATTAACCCCTAGTTAGCGGCATAAGATTAGATTCTGTTTCTCAAGCAAAAATTTTAAACAGGGCAAGTTTACTCTTTGTTAATTCCAAAGCAATCCGTTCTCCAATAGACTGAAGAGCTTCTTTCTCTGTCTCCCAAACTCTTCCATCCCAACAAAAAGTCAAAGTAATATTTATTATTTACTCATAGATCTAGATGTGGAAAGTACCTTAAAGGTCATTTATTCCAAACCCCTCATCTTACATTTGACAAAACTGAGGTCAAGTAGCTTGCCCAAGGTGATAAAGATATTAAGCATCAGAAGTAGGATTTGCACCTGGGTCCTCTGACTCTAGGACAATTGATTTTTTGGTTTTTTTTCTTTTTGGTTTTTGGTTTGTTTCTTTTTTCTTTAGGCAATTGGGGTTAAGTGACTTGCCCAGGATCACACAGCTAGTAAGTGTCAAGTGTTTGGTCTGAGGCTGGATTCGAATTCAGGTCCTCCTGACTTCAGGGCTGGTGCTCTATCCACTGCGCCATCTAGCTGCCCAACAATTGATTTCTTTCCACTGTATCAGGCTATCTTATTCTTGTTTTCTACATTATCTAGCTGGGAAAACAGAATTGGAATGTCACGTCCAAAGGCTGCAAGAGAATCCTAAAATTCTCTCTAACTACTCTACTCAATAATCAACCTACTCTCCAGCACCATCTTTAATCATCTCAGTTAGAGACTACCAATCTATCACAACTCATCAGGACTCCATGCTCTTTGTGAACCAAGAATGACAACAGGGTTGAAATGAGTTATGTATGCATGCTGGGCAAGATTTGAAAATCACAACCCTTCCTCTGGTTCAAAATAGCAATTGTTCTTTGTCTGCAAACCTCCTATGTCTGTGAATGGAATAATTCACCAGAAGAACAATAATTAGTGCTAAATTATCTTTTTTTCATGCAAAATATATTTCTATATTAGCCATGTTGCAAAAGAAAACATAGACCAAAAAAACCCCAAGAAAAATAACAAAAATTTTTAAAAGTATAATTCAATATACATTCAGGGTTCATCAGTTCTCTTTCTAGAGGTAGATAGCATTTTTCATTGAGGGTCCTCTGAAATTGTCTTGGATCATTGCCTTAATCAGAGTAGCTAAATCTTTCACAACTGACCATCTTTATAGTATTTCTGTTACTGTGTACAATGTTCTCTGGTTCTGCTCGCTTCACTTTGTATGAGTTCATATAAGGCTTCCCAGGTTTTTTTGAAACCATGATGCTCATCATTTCTTATCGAACCATAGTAATCCATCATAATCATATACTGCAACTTATTCAGCCATTCCGCAATTAAAGGTCATTCCCTCAATTTCCAATTCTTTGCCACCCCAAAAAGAGCTGCTATAAATAGGTCCTTTCTCCTTTTCTTTGATCTCTTTGGAATATAGAACCAGGAGTGGTATTACTGGGTCAAAAGGGTGTGCACAGTTTTATAGACTTTTGGACATAGTTCCTAATTATTGTCCAGAATGGTTAGACCAGTTCACAACTCCACCAATAGTGCATTAGTGTCCCAATTTTTCCACATCCCCTGCAGCATTTGTCATTTTCCTTTTCTGTCATGTTAACCAAACTGAAAGGTGTGAGGTGGTATCTCAGAGTTCAATTCTACTGACTTTCTAGTTAGCCTTTGGCCATGACATTCCAGTTCTGTTTTCCCATCTATATAATGGGGATAACAAGAAGAAGACAGCCTGTTACAGTGGAAAAAAAAAAAACAATCGTTTTAGAGTCTGAAGACCAAGATTCAAATATTTTATTTTTCATCTCTCTAATCAGTAGTGATTTATAGCAGTTTTATATGACTATTGATAGCTTTGATTTCTTCTTCTGAGAACTGCCGGTTCATATTTTTTGACCATTTATCAATTGGGGAATGGCTCTTATTTTTATAAATTTGACTCCCTTTCCTATATATTTGAGAAATGAGGTCTTTATCAGAAAAACTTGCTGTAAGTTTTTTTTTCAGTTTCCTGTTTTACTTCTAATTTTGGCTGCATTAGTTTTGTTTGTGAAAAAGCTTTTCAATTTCATGTAATCAAAGTTATCTGTTTTACTTCCTGTGATTCTCTCTATCTCTTGTTCGGTCATGAACTCTTCTCTTACATACAAATCTGACAGGTACATTTTTTTCATGATCCCTTAATTTACTCTTCTAATTTACTTATGTTATCACCCTTTATGTCTATATCATTTATCCATTTTGACCTTATATTGCTATATGGTGTGAAATATTAGTCTATGCCTAGTTTCTGCCAAGCTGTTTTTCATTTTTCCAGCAATTTTGGTCAAATATTGAGTTCTTACTCCCAAAGATTGGATCTTTGGGTTTGTCAAACACTAGATTACTACGGTCATTTAATACCATGTATTACATACCTAATCTATTCCACTGATACATCACTCTATTTCTTAGCCAGAACCAGATTGTTTTGATGATTACTGCTGTGTAATATGGTTTGAAATCTAGAACTGCTAAATTATCTTCTTTCACATTTTTTTTCATTGATTGCCTTGATATTCATAATCTTTTGTTCCTCCAGATGAATTTTGTTACTATTTTTTCTAGCTCTATAAAATAATTATTTGGTAGGTTAATTGGTAAGGAACTGAATAAGTAAATTAACTTAAGCAGAATTGTCATTTTTATTATATTGGCTTGGCCGGCCCATAAGCAATTAATATCTCTCCAATTGTGTAGATCTGTCTTTGTTTGTGTGAAGAGTGTTTTGTAATTGTGTTTATATAATCCCTGGGTTTGTCTTGACAGGAAGGCTACCATCTGCAGTAGTTCTGAATGGAATTTCTCTCTGTATCTCTTTATGATGGGTTTTGTTGGTAATATATAGAAATGCTGATGATTTATGTGGGTTTATTTTATATCCTGCAACTTTGCTAGAGTTGTTAATTGTTTCAACTACTTTTTTCAGTTGATTCACTAGGGATCTCTAATTTTATCATCATATCTGCAAGGAGTGATAGATTTTTTTCCCTCATTGTCTATTTTTATTCCTTCAATTTCTTTTTCTTGTCTTATTGCCATAGTTAGCATTTCTAGTACAACCCCAATTTTACTGTGAAGGTATCAAGTTTATCTCTATTACTAATAATGCTTGTCCTGGGTTTTAGGTAGATACTCCTTACCATTTTGAGAATGGCTCCATTGATTCCTATGCTTTCTAGTGTTTTTAATAGGAATGGGTGTTATATTTTGTCAAAAACTTTTTCTGCATCTATTGATATAATCATATGATGTTGTTTTTGTTATTGATATGGTCAACTATGCTGATAGTTTTCCTAATATTGAAATAGCCCTGCATGCCTGGTATAAATCCCAGCTGGTTATAGTATATGATCTTTATGATATATCCCTGTAATCTCCTTGCTAGTAGTTTATTTTAAATGTTTGCATTGCTATTAGTTACAGAAATTGGCTATAGTTTGTGTTTTGTTTTGTTTTTTCTGTCTTTGCTTCCTCTAGTTTAGGTATCAAAACCACATTTGTGTCATAAAAGGAATTTGGTAGGAATTTGTACCTTTTTTTTTCAAATATGATATTGGGATTAATTGTTCCTTAAATGTTCGATAGAAATCACTTGTAAATCCAGCTGGTCTTGGACCAGCTCTTAGGGAGCTCATTGATGACTTGTTCAATTTCTTTTTCTAAGAGAGAATTATTTAAGTATTCTATTTTCTCTTCTGTTAATATGAGCAGTTTTTATTTTTGTAAATATTCATCCATTTCACTTTGATTATCAGTTGTACTGGCATATAATTAGGCAAAATAACTCCTTATAATTGCTTTAATTTCATCTTCCTTGGCAGTTCATTTGCCCTTTTCATTTTTTGTTCTAGTAATTTGGTTTTCTTCTTTTTTTAAATCAAATTATCCAATCGTTTACCTATTTTATTGTTTTTCTCATAAAACCAGCTCCTACTTTTATTTATTAGCTGAATGTTTGTTTAGGTTTTTTTTTACTTTCAATTTATTAATCTCTTTTGATTTTCTGGATTTCCATTTTGGTGTTTGGGGGGTTTTTAATTTGTTTCTTTTCTAGTTTTGTTTTAGTTGTATATCCAATTCATTGATCTGCTCTTTCTCTCTTTTATTGACATATGCATTTAGAGATATAAATTTTCCCTGAGTATTGTTTTGGCTGCATCCCACAAATTTTGGAATGTCATCTCATTATTCTCTTTAATGAAATTATTGATTGTTTCTATGATTTGTTCTTTGACCCACTCACTCTTTAGAATTAGATTATTCCATTTCCAATTAGCTTCTAATGTATACTTCCACAGGTTTTTATTGAATATACTTTTTATTGCATTATTGTCTGAAAAGGATGTATTTAATATTTCTGCTTTTCTGTATTTTATTGTGAGATTTTTATGCCCTAATACATGGTCAATTTTTGTGTAGGTGCCATATACCGCTGAGAAAAAGGTAGATTCCTTTCTATTCCCATTCAGTTTTCTCCAGAACTCTGTCATACATAACTTTTCTAAGATTCCTTTGGTCTCCTTAATTTCTTTCTTATTTATTTTATGGTTAGAATTATCTAGCTACGAGAAGGGAAAGTTGTAATTTTACTATTTTCTCCTATAATTCATTTAACTTTTCCTTTAAGAATTTGAATGTAATGCATCTAAGGAAGAAAGAAAGGGAGGAAGGAAAAAAAGATAAACAACAAAATATTTAAAAACATGAAAGACATGAAAGAAGCCAAAAATAAATTCAGAAAGGGACACAAATGAACAGGATAATTTTGTCCTATACATTCAGTTAATATAAAGTTTATTTTAAAACCTCATCAAACAAGCTTATGACTTCCTATATTAGCTTCCTTTTTGTTCTTTGATATCAGAATGCTTGTGTTTGTTGATGACTGTTAAGTTCATGATAAAAAAAAGTATTTTTAAAAAAGATTACTTGAGTTTCATCATTTGCATGAGGACTGCATTCCAATACCCCATCTGCTAGTGCCTTTCTCCTCTAAAGTAGCCTTATATCTGTTTTTATATGTTTTTATATATCTATCTATATATGCGTGTTGCCCACACAATTAGAATTGTATACTTACTGAAGGCAGGGACGGTTTTGCTTTTGTGTTTGTACCTACAGACCCTAGAACAGTTCCTCACATATAGCAGCTGCTTAATAAATGCTTGTTTATTGATTGGTAAAGGAAAAAAAATCCTATTCTTATCATAGGATCATAGATTAAGAACTAGAAAGTACCTGAGTGGTCACGTTTTTCAACACTCTCATCTTATGTAAGAGGAAACTGAGGCCCAGAGATATTAAATGATTCACTCAGGTTTGTATAGATAGTAAGTGGCCAAACTGAGGTCCTCGGATTCCCACTCCATTGCTCTAGCTTAGGAGCTGCATTGTTGTAGGAAATGTCTACATTGTCTACATGCATGAGAACAGAGATCCTTCAAAATATCAAAGTTGAATATGCACATTAACAAAAAGAAACATTAAAATGTACTCTTTGTTGTGTCTTCCTGCATGCTGTACACTTGGCAAGCTCTCTACCTTTCCCATCCTTAGGTCTAGACTTTTGACGTACTAATAATGATTATAAAATATGGCTTCTAACCATGTTAAAAATAAAACTTGTCATACCCTGGCCTGAATGCCACCAGGACCCAGGGAAGGCTATGATCCAACACAGCTGTGCTAGATACAAGCAAAACCTCCTCTCAATAGAAAGATAGAGGGTTTTTTGTTTGAGTTTGACTTTTTTTATTTGTTTTTTAATAAAGTGGGAACAATGCAATTCATGAGGAATCTATCTACTTTGCAACCAAATCAAGCAAAGATAAAACCACCCACTGAATTCTACCATAACGGATTCAGCAGGACCACAAAGCAAGGAATGGAGGGCAGATTGAGAGTTGGCTTATTAAAGACTGCCCTGAAGAGAGGATATTCAGTGGCTGAAGCCCTGGGCAGCTCTGGATTGTTAAACCTTCCTTCACCAACCCTTACATTCTCAATAGAGGACAGACTGAGAGTATCTTGAATAATTAACTGTATTTTAATTTGCCCCACTGCTGGGTCTTTTTCTTAGGACCCCAAGAAGATAAATTTGGAGTTTTGCTTTCATGGAGAAAAAGAAATCTAAGTGGAAAAGCTTATGGGCTTTTTGTGTGACTACTGAGGGGGTCCCAGTCTATTCTTTCTTACAAACCAAGCACCGAATTATTATCTTCTTACAGACAAAAATATCAGTGCTAGGCCTACTGAATACAACTATTTAAATTTATATCCTAAGGCTTAAAAGGGACAATGCCAAAATTTTAGCAAATGTAGATGATTTGACCTCAGAAAAATAGGCTAGGATACTGGAGTAGGAGCCTGAGAACTACCTCTTTTTAAAAGGATTCTAAAGAGTGAGTTTTTACTTCTTTATTTGCTGTTTTGTCATTCTCAATCTGAAGTCTGAATATGAAAATGTCCCTGCTGTTCTTGCCCTAGTTTCTGTTTCTTTTACAAGTTTTTCTCATTTGACTTTTTTTTTTTTAAACAAAGGAAATATAAACTCATTCAATCAAGAACAGAGTAGGTATGGTCAGAAAGCCAAGACTTTTCTTGCTTCATTCTTTGAACAAATATTCCACAACTTAAGAACCAAAGACTTAGAGGCAGAAGGAGCCTTAGAGGACATTTAATCCAACCCTGTGGTTTTTACAGAGGATCATCAGAGTATATATAGACCTGAGCTGGAAGGGAGTCTAGAGATCGTTTAAGTCAGAGGTGAAGAACTCTGGTGCAACTAGGACAGGCCCAAAACAAATAAAATTGTAATTGGGAAACGTTTCACGAAATAAATAAAAATACAACACCAGATCACATAGATAATGTTCATTTGCGGTTTTCTAAGTCAGTGTGCAAACTGCAAGAATCTGTTTCTATCTGAGTTTGATAGCACTAATCTAGTCCAATTCTGCCTGCGGAAAATGAGACACAAAGAGGGCTGGACAGCTGGTCCAACACCATGTGAGTGTTACAATCTGCAATTGACAGTCTAGAGATAACAAGTGAACTATCCAAGGCAATAACTAGCAGAGATGGGACTTAAAACCAGTTCTTCTCATTCTAGAGCAGCTAGGTGGCACAGAGGATAGAGCACCAAGCCTGGAGTCAAGAAGACTCCTCTTCCTGAGTCCAAATCTGGCCTCAGACACTTACTAGCTGGGTGACCCTGGGCAAGTCACTTAACCCTGTTTGCCTCAGTTTCCTCATATGCAAAAATGAGCTGGAGAAGGAAATGGCAAACCACTCCACCCAAATGGGGTCATGAAGAGTCAGATACAACTGAATAACAACTTCTTATTCTAGATTGTTTTTTTCTATCACACCACATTGTCTCTTATCGAAGAAAGTTTTTTTTCTTTAAACCTATCACCTGGTGAGGCTATATATTGACGCCAATTTTTTTTTTTTGTAATGAAGAATGCTGGGTTTGGAGTCAAGAATCTATGGGTTCAAATCCCAGCTTTGTCATTTACCAAACTTGTAAGACAGTTGATTTCTGTTGGTAACAATGACAATGATAATAACAACTAGCATTTGTATCATGCCTATTATGTGCCAGGTGCTATATTAAATGCTTTACAAATATTATTTCATTTGATCCTCATAAAAACTCTGCGAGGTAGGTGCTTTTATTATCCCCCTTTTATAGTAGAGGAAACTAAGGCAAACAGAGGTTAAGTGACCTACCCAAGGTCACAGAGCTAGTAAATGCCTGAAACTAGATCTGAACTCAGGTCTTCCCAACTTCAAGTCCAGAAGTCTAGCGATCACTTTCCTAAGTTATAAAATGACAGGATTGGACTCAGCTCTAAGATTCCTTCCAGCTCTAAGGTCCCTTCCAGTTCTCAATATATAAGCCTTGGTTTAAGGAAAATTCACGGGCAAGGAAGTGATCACATGAGTACAAATTACTACATTTATGTTAAAAAAAATTCGTGTGACTTTAAGATCAAAGAGACTTAGCTTTTTAGCAGTTGTGGAGGTCCTAATGGACCACAAGCTCCATCTAAACTAATAACAGTGAGCAAGTACTATGAATATTAAAGCTACTTTTAATTGCATCAATAGAAGCACAACGTCTAGATCAAAGGAACCCAATTTAGTCACTAACAACAACTGACACTGATATAGTACCTTAAGGCTTTCAAAGCATTTTACAGACGTTATCTCATTGAATGATAATAGCTAACATTTATGTAGCACCTACTATGTGCTAAGCACTATATATCATTATCTCATTTGATCTTCACAACAATGCTGGGAGGTAAGTACAATTATTATTCCCATTTTACAGCTGGAGAAGCTGAGGGGTTAAGAGATTCGCCCAGCATGAGACAGCTAGCAAGTGTCTGAGGCCAGATTTGATCTCAGGTCTTCTTGACTTGACGTCTAGCACTCTATCCACTGTGCCACCCAGCCACCCTAGTCATACAGCTAGTAATAGGTAAAACTAAGATTGAAACCCAGATTTCCTGATTCCAAGTCCAGTTTATCATCATCATCATCATCATCATCATTATTATTATTACTACTACTACTACTACACACTCCAATTATTAGGTCCCAGAAAAAAGAATTCCCATTTCCCATATAAAAAACTAATTTATGCCACCCTGCCCTTGCCAGTGTATATATACAGGCTGATGGATCACAGATTTAGAAATGGAAGTGGTCATCTAGTCTGCCTTTCCAGGAACCTGAGGCCCAGAAAAATTAAATGACTTGCCACGGTCACACAACAAGTAAATTGCTCAAATCCAGGATTTGAGCTGAATTCTTTTGCCTCTCAATCCTGCTCTCCCCTCACTATGCCATGTTACTGTCCCTCCCTACAGCCCCCCTGAAGATCAAAGGAATTGTTTGGACCTCAAGCAGCCCATCTACTTTAATTGCCTCTGCACATGGAAATGAATTAAACCTCAGAATCATGATTTCATTTGGCTAGAGGATGTTCTTCTGTCCTGCCTTTTGAAACAAGCAAGCTCCCCTCCTCCCAGAGGGTTAAGACAGCCCACTCTGTTGAATGTTGTCCCTAGTAGTCCTTCAAAAGGAAATTCTTGACCCAGAGCTCTGTTGGTATACCTTACTTGTCTGGTACCCCTGTCCCTGTGTTGTTTCTGAAGCAAGACCAGTCTTATTCTCAGTTTTCTCACTCAACCTGGAACTCCCAATGTGGATGTCTACTCTTTCAACCCACTCTGACACTTCCACTTCTGAGATCTCTACCATTCCCATTTCTTCTCCTTCCTTGCCCTGGCTTGAACTCTTCATAGGAGATTCTGCTCGGCTTGCCTGATAAACTATAGTCTGCTCATAGTGGTAGCCTCAATTCCATGGCACTGACTCCCCCTTCTCTTCCCCACCCCATACACCAACCGACTGTTGTTGAGATAGGATATCCCCCACACCTGTCCCAGCAATTCTAGGCAGTCTGTCCCACCTGTTGGTTGCCAATCAGCATAATCTGTATTAGAGACGTCACTACATCCCCTGTGCCGACTCAGCTTGGCACAGCTGGTGGCCCCCCTCCTTCTAGAAGTCTCTGTCTGAAACCAGGCACATTCACACTGCTGTCAGACTAATCTAGCTCAGCTCTGACCATGGCATTCCTCCAGTTCACAAGTCACGGGAGTCTCTTTATTGCTTACTAAATAGAGTCCAAAATGTCTTGCTCTAAATTATAGTCCCAGCTTCGATATTGACTAGCTGCCAAGTTGCTTAACCTCTCTGAGCCTCAGTTTCCTCATCTGTACCACATAGAAAATAATGCCCACCTAGCAAGGGTTTTATAAGGAAGATGCTCTGTAAATTTTAATGTGCTATAATAATGTGATTTATTATTTTATTCTATTTTTCTTCCTTTATGGAGTCCAGATAGAAAGGGTCCTGTGACAAATTGCTATCCTGCTACTATTAATTTTTTAAATTTAATATTCTGTTGGAGTATTGTACTGGTGGATAAAATGACTACTTTTGGTAAGTAAATAAGCATTAGGGTAAGCTAATCAGCTGAAGGTCAGGGTCCTTAGTACAATTTCAATAGAATGAGAGGGATAATATTGACCTCATCCTGTTCCCACATGACTTTGATTTATTCTGTAACATCTCTATATTTTAAGAGCATTTAGCTCCATACACCTTGGAGAGTATGAGTATTTGGTAGAGCAATTTCTATTTTAAAATGCTTTTCTTTAGTTTTTATGAACCAATGTCATATCTAGGCATTGTGGGCAATGGTTCAGACTGTGATAATGCTCCAGTTCCAATACAGAATATTTTGAGGTCTGTAGTTTTAGTTATAAGGATTTTTTCATCTGTCAGTCCATAAAAGACAGCAAACTTCTGATGTATAATTCTAGCTATCATTTTGTACCATCAGTGTTACATTTTTGCAGCCTACTGTAATATTGCACAGTTTCTATCAGTTAGTCAAGTAATCTGTATTGCTAATTAAATAAGATTCCCTTAACTTTAAGCTAACTTTTCTATAATTTCTGGTGATCATGACTAGATCTTGAATTATCATCACAAACTCTTCCATTTCCATAGACAAACTGATATGCCATCCATTTGTTTGACACTTCTTTGTAGGTATAGTGTTAGCTGAATTCATGTGGATAGCACCCATTCAAGGTGCTATCCACACCTTGGTTCCATAATAAATTACAATAGCAATAATTCTTCTTATTAACTTCATTCTTATAATATTTTAATTCAATTTGGATAGAAATAGTCAGGGTAGAGTTCACTATTCTACTATTATTTTTGTTGTTGTTGAGTCAATTTTCAGTCATGTCTGACCCTTTGTGACCCCATTTGGGGTTTTCTTGGCAAAGATATTGGAGTGGTTTACCATTTCCTTCTTCAGCTCATTTTATAGATGAGGAAATTGAAGCAAACAGGGTTAAATGATTTGCCCAGGGCCACACATCTAGTTGTTGTCTAAGCTAGGATTTAAACTCATGAAGAGGAGTCTTCCTGATTCCAAGCCTATGCGCTAATCCATGTGCCACCTACCTGCACTGCTATTATTTTTATGTATTTATTATTCTGTTTACTATTGTACAAGTTGATAAAATGATTATATATTTTAATTTTATAATTTTGTGTCTAAATGTGTGTTGAGATTTAAGCTCATCTTCTTAAGGTCACTGAAAGCATCTTTAAGCCAACTTCAATAGAAGACAGGATGATAAAGATTATGTGTGTGTGTGTATACCTCATCCTGTTCCCACATGACTTGGATTTTTTTTTTCTGGTAGGTATTTATACTTTGAAAGATTTTCATTCCATGTAGCTTGGAGATTAAGAATATTTGGTATTTCAGCGTGTATTAAAATATTGTTTTCACATTTTTGTGGATAAATGTCAAGTCTTGGTAATTGTAGATAATAGTTCAATCTGTTTGTACTAATGCTCAAATTCTAATATTTTAATTTGCTGAATTCTCAAAGTTTTTTGAGGTATATATCTATACTATAGGGATTTGTAATTTGTTAACTTATGAAAGATAGTGAGTTTCTAGTGTGTAATTTTAACTACCATGTTCTGTCTTACTAGGTATTCAGTAAGTGCAAAATTTTTGCAAACCTGAAGTGATACATCAGTTTCTACTATTTCTTTGAAGAATCTTTATTAATTACTAAGTCCAGGTTCCTTAAAGATGGCCTTTCTGTAGAATCTGGTGACAAAGACTAGATTATGAATTGCATCATAAACCCATCTTTTTCTATAAATACATCCACATGGGTAAGCTACTTGTCTGATGCTTCTTGGTCAGCAAATTGATGGTTGAATTCTTGTGGACGTCACCCATGAAAGGCCTTTTGATTCCAGTCTTGTCTTTTAGCCACTTTATAGGCTCCGCCAGAAATAAACCCACTTTCAGTTACATTTGACAACTCCGATGATGAGTACCTATTTTCATCTTCATTATTTTTTGGCAAAGTGACGTCTGCTTTTTCCAAAATAATTTCTATCATTTTTTAAAGTTTAAAATGTCTATCAATTGTCTTCTTCCTTTTTGATGAGGAAATGTTAATTTCTCTGTAGCTGTTTTATAGTTATGAGCCCTGTGTTTTGTTGCTACTGTACAGCCTTATCAACTTTGAAAGGCTTGAAAACTGACTAATGCAATGGGCAACCAAGATTCTAATAGGCTGATGTTGGTGCATTTTGCCTATCTCTTTACAGAGAGGATATTGACTCACAATGCCAAATAAGACACAATTTTCAGACATTGTTAATGTGAGGTTTGGTTTTTTTTTTTTGACTATGCATATTGTTAGGTCTTCCTTTTTCTCTTTACAATGAGAGTTGGGTGGGAAGGAGAGGGAAGATAGGGATAGGGTAGCAAAAAAGGAAAAGAAGAGAAAATAAGGCAAAAGAAAGAAAGAAATGATAGTCACTGAATCATCTTTGTTTCATGCAAAGAGGAACATAGAAGGAAGGATAGAAAGAATCACAAACAAGCAGGATAGCTTTGAAAGCTACAGGTTGAATTTATTCTATTCTAAAAGAAAGGTAAGCTGTATACAGTAGAGATTCACAGTTTAATATGTAATCCTCTTTATCAGTTCTACCACGTGTAGGGAAATGCTCATTTTATGTGGTGTTTCTTGAATTCAGAATAAAAATGAATGATTTAAAAAAAATTCTTAGGGGAGAATACAGTATAGTTTTTGTGTGTGGATACTTTCCAGATTTGTTAGTATCCATATTATTGTTCCAAAGGTATATGATAAGAATGGTAATAAAGAGGTATTCATTCAGTCATTCAATCATTTATTAAGCATTTACCATATGCCAATCCCTGCCCTGCAAGAGCTCACATTCTAATGGGGAGACAAAATGCAAAAAAAAATTATATACAAGATATATTAAATATGTTCTTCCCACTCAGCTTTGATTTTAGGATGCCTATAAGTTCCTTAACATACAGCTGCAATTTTCTCTTTGATCTCTTTATGATTAATGTATCTTGTCTGGAGGAGACTATGATATTTGTATCACCTTTGTCTGCTGGTTGAATTTGACCTTGGGATTCAAGCTTGAAGAATGCATTTTTACTTGACATACATTAGAAATTTTATATTTTTCAAGTCCAAGTAATTTTTTAAAAATATAATTGGTATTGTTGTTATCATTATCATTATTATTCCAGGTGCTCTATGGTCTCAGTTCTCATTACTCCTTTTCATGTACCCAAACACCAAAACATGTTTTCCTAAATTTTGCGCTATCTCTGTCTTTCCAAATTTTATTATATGTGAAGGCTCTGATGAAACATTACCTTCTTAAAATAGGTTTCCCTGGTTTCCCTAATAATTAAAAAAAATCTTCCCCCTTCGTTATTTTAACTCTTGTGGCACTTAACTCAAATACCACCTTCATTCAGAGGTGTTTCCCAGTCCTCCCTATCTCTGGGATTACATATCTTGGAGGTATATAGTTCTTTGCCTATTGTTTCCTCTATTAGAATATGAGCTTCTTTAAACACAAGGGATGAATTTTTGCCTTTCTTTCTATCTCCAGCACTTAGCACAGTTCCTAGCATATAGTAAGAACTTAATAAATGCTTATTCCATGACTAAAATCCCACTCACATGCTCTATTGAATTGTGGAGGTGATCCAGGGCTCTGAGTGGCTAGGTCAGCAGAGTGCAAGCTCTGGCAGTCCTACCAAGTCAGACAAGCTTTGAGAAGATAATTTGCAAGGACCAGCCTCACTAAGTTCAGAGAAACTCATCAACAGCTTGACTCCAGCATGATGAGTTTTTCAGTCTCAGCATATACCCAAGATCATCTACCAAGCTTATAGAATAAGTGAGATCTGAGTCAGTGGAAGGAAGACCTTAATGAACTGAAATTACAGGTCCTTGAAGCTTTGATGGGTAGCACTCACTACAGTCTTCCTTTTGATACAGTTACTTGTGCACATTTGTACACTACTATATTTAAATAACCTAAGGACAAGTACTATTTCTTATTTACTTTTCATTCTCCCAAATGCCTAGCACAGAGCCTTGTATATGAGGTAGGAGGAAGAGGATAGATTTGTGATTTCGTTAGTGTAGAGAATATCTGTTTTATCGCCTATTGACAGCTCACCTATAACATAGTCTTACAGAGGGGTCTAGGGCACATATTAGGCACTTCAAACCCAAATTCAAATCCTGACTCAATCTCTCAGTCTCAGTTTCCTCACCTATAAAATAAGGGAGTGGGATTTGATGACCTTTAAGTTCCCTTTCAGTTCCAAATCTGTGATCTTATGAATTAAGTTATAGGGAAGTAGATTTGAGGTCAATTTAGACAGGAACTTTTGAATAGCTAGTCATTGCACAATAGGGTGGACTGTCTTACTAAGTCATGAACACGTCATAGAAGAAAGTATGTATTTGCCAGTGATGCTATAGAGAGGAATCCTATATTAGACGGGAGGTTAGACCGCATGATCTCAAAAGTCCCTCCTAATTAAAAGTTTCTATGACTTCTTGTCCCAATATCCAAGGGAAATACCCCACAAAGATTTGCTACCGGGCTTTCCCCATATGACTCTCCATGTACTCCTAGGACACAGAAATTAAAACTCCCCCTCTGGTGGTAACCTTTCTATCTGTGGAAGGGAACAATAGGCATTTGAAGAATAACTCAAGATCTTTCTGACATTTTATGTGAGGGCTGGGCTGTGGAAATGATTTTAGCAGTCATCCAGTCTAAAATCTTCATTTTTCAGATGAGGAAACTGAGGCCCAGAAAAGTGACTTGCCCAAGGTCACAGGTAGAAAGTGACAGAAGCAGGACATAAACCCAAGTTCCTATGACTCTAAATCCAGCACAACACTAATCTATTTGAATCCTTTCCAGTTTGATAGGATTTTCCTAACTCATAATTTTTGAGACCACTGGATTACCTCCAGGGGGCAATGAGGCTATTTAGTAGAGAGAGAAGCCAACCCTCTTGTCCCTAGAAAAGAGGTCTGTTTCTAGGGTGATCCCTTGTGGGGGAGTGTATTTTTTTTTCTGGTGGCAAACACACACACACACACACACACACACACACACACAAAAACCCACTTGTTTTCTTCCCAGCCTCCTTTCCCCACTCTGGAAATGCCCCCAAAGGGCAAAGCCTCTAAAAATATGCTATAATATTTCTGGAATTTCTGATGTTGCAATTTGTTGTTTTCCTTGTCTTAAGAGGCAGCCCCGGCTAGTGCTGGCAGCAAGCTCCTCACAATACCACAGATTAGCAGGGAAGGGAGCAGCATCTCCATGTCCCGAGGTAGAGGCAGTCAGTCATGTGTTTTAACAAAGGATACAAAGGCACACAATTGGCATTTACTCTAACTATAAAGCAGAGCACTAATCCTGTCCCCTTTGACCCTGCACTATATTCCAATAGGTCAGACCATCCTTGCTTGGCTTCCCTAATGCACATTATCCTCTTTGGTCAATAAAATTTCCCTCTGTCTCCACCACTTACAATAGATGTGAAGGTCAGCTTGGCCCCTCCAGCCTCAACAGAGTTTCTCAGCTGTCAATGGGAATTTAAATTAAGGCTATTGGTAATCATTTCACTGCTTTTAGGCAAAAATGGATGATTCTGTTGCTTTAGCCCCAATCAGCTTCTCGGAAGTGAGAAGTGAAAAGATCTCATCTCCCATAGGGATGTATTGTCAGCACCTGAGGGGAGCTAGAGTACACGTTGGCCTTAAGATGTAAATTTCTCAAGGCAGGAAATTTATCCATTACATTTTCCTGGTATAAAGCAGCTCTTTTTCCCTTGAGAAATAACCACAAAATGGTATAAGTTGGGGAGTGGAGGGGGGTAGTAAGGGGAGGGTGTAGAGAGGAAGAATGAGGGAAAAAAACACTGGCAAAATTGTAGTGTATCCAAATTCCATTCATCTGATAGCAACCAGGCTCACTTGCTGAATCCTAGTCACTTCCTGGCCCCAACCCCTGGAAAAAAAAGAAAGAGATGGATTAATCCACCAGGGTGAGAAAGCTTCTGGGGGTGCCATTCCTAGGATTACTTGTTTGACCTAAAGTAGGAGGTATAAAGTCATAAGACCTGGGTTTGAATCCTGTTTCTGCTACTTAATTGTGTGGCGTATGGTGGAAAAGGCCCTGGCTTTGAGTCTAGGTTGAAGTCCTGTCTCCGAATTGGATGAATCACTCATTCAGCCTGTAAATGAAGCACAGCCCTGACTAAATGAAAGCCTGTAAAATGAAGGGGTTGGACTAATGGGGGCAGCTAGCTGGCACAGTGAATAAAGTGCCACGTCTAGCGTCAGGAAGACTCATCTTCCTCAGTTCAAATCTGGCCTCCTACACTTGCTAGCTGTGTGACCTTGGACGAGTCACTCAACCCTATTTATTGCCTCAGCTTCCTCATCTGTAAAATGAGCTGGAGAAGGGAATGGCAAACCACTCCAGTATCTTTGCCAGGAAAACCCCAAACGGTGTCACGGAATCGGATACAACTGAACAATAACAACACATACTTATGGCATCTGAGATCCCATCAAGATTTACAGCTAAGAACTTAAGTTGCTTAAATTCTCCGAGCCTCAGGTTTGGTTTGGTTTTGCCTATGATAATATGTAGTTCTATACATTTTAAGCTAGAAGGAATGAAAGTCCTCATTTCTCACCTCCAAGACCTGGGGTAAGGGTAGGTTAGGCTAAATGTTTAGGTAAGGGGCCCTCAACAACCTACTTCTGAGGCTGGCCCCAAAACTCTAAAACAAGAGCAGCTGGGTCATGCAGAGGTCAGAGTATTGGGCCTGGAGTCAGGAACCCTGAGCTCTAATCCAACCTCAGACTCTTCCCAGCTGTGAGACTCTGGGTAAGTCACTTAACCTCTATGTGCTTCAGTTTCTTCAACTATAAAATGGAGGCAATGCCTCAAAGGATTGTTGTGACACTCAAAGGAGGTAATATTTGTAAAATGCTTAGCAGAGTGCTGGGCAAACAGTAGGTGCTTAGAAAATGCTTGTTCCTGAGGGCAGTTAGGTGGCTCAGTGGATAGAGTACCAGTCCAGAAGTCAGGAAGACCTGAGTTCAAATCCAGCCTCAGACACATAACACTTACTAGCTGTGTGACTCTGGGCAAGTCACTTAACCCCAATTGCCTCACCAAAAAATAAATAAATAAATGCTTGTTTCCTTTCCTTCTCAGTTCTACCACTCTTTCCTTGTGTTCACAAGTGCAAATCAACTTTCAATCAAGGCGAAAATAATTCTGCTAATGCAAAGAATACCTAATGGAATTAAATGAAAATAGAGTCATTTTTAAAAAGTAGGTGACCTTGGAACCAATGCCAGATAGCAGTAGCTAGAATTGGAAGTTGGGAGGCCTGAGTTCTAATCTCGATTCTGCCAAAAACTAGGTGTGTGACCCTGGGCAAGTTAAATCACCAACCTGGTCTTTAGTTTCTTCTGCTGTAAAATGAGGGTATTGGTCTAAAACGTTCACAGGTTTAGAGCTGCAAAGGACCTCAGATGCCACCAACCTGAGGCATAGAGAAATCAAATGGCTTATCCAGGGTCATTCAGCTGGTTAAGTGTCTGAGACGGGATTTGAACCCAAGTACCAATTCTGGCCCAATGTCCCTCTAAGGCCTCTTCCAATTCAAACATTCTATGGCATTATCCAACACTGGGTCAGCCTTTGATTAAGAATCATTTTAGTTTGTATTTATTTTATGTATAGTAATCTCAAACTAGGGAGACAAGAGATAAGATACTGGCTCCCCCCTGTCTGCTTTGATATTTTCATTCACAGCATCTCTAGTTTCTATCTCCCTATCCTCTCATCCTTTAGTCATTTTAATCACTTCCCCTTCCCCTCATCCCCATTCTTGGTAACTCTTCTAATTCCATTTATGTTGGTCATCTCTTGTGGACCTACCTTGGACGGAATATAGGTCACAAGAAAATCTGAGTACTATAAAATCACTTTGGAACCCCCATTGGTGTGGATAGTCAAAGCAATTGAATTGGTATTCGTAGAGCACTTCATGATTTGCATTTGATCCTTGAAACAATCCAGGGAAGCAAGTGCTGCAGATGTTGTCATCACCATTGTATATATGAAGAACCTGAAACTGGGAGAAAAGAAAGGAAAATTCACTCAGGGTCAAGCCAATAAGTGTATTAGAGAAATTCAAACCCAGGTCTTCCTGATTCTAAGTCTGGCACTCTGTCTGCTATGTCAAAGTAGGCAGGTGGGGATGGGTGAGGCTCAATGCTTGCCAAGGCATTGCCTCCTTAATACATTACAAGGGACTTGTCATCCTGTATGTTTTTGTTTATATATTCCCATAAGTTTATCATAGAGAGTTCACTCAATGCACTGGGAGGCACAGTGCTCCTGACAGCATGAGGATGTCATTGGATCATGCCAGTTATCTATCACTTGCTTTCACTGCATGACCAACCTCTCTTGCAATCATTAACTTTCCTGAAGGCAACTTTTAGTTTGGTTCTTCTTCCAACTTACTTACTTATCATGTTGCAGCCTTCTGGATGATACTCATTTTTAATACTTTGTAGACTTGTGGAGTTTCATGATTCATCATCATATAACAATTAGTAGAATATTGATGACACCTCCAAATCTCTTCCATCTTTTATTTTTAATATACTACTAGGCAGGAGATGGGGAGGGTGGAGCTATATGTGTGACATGAATTGGATTCAGGGGTATACTGGTAAATGTTTAACAACTGGATTTTTAAAAAAAAAAGTACACAGGACACACTTTTAAGTTTAATCTGCATTAACATTTTCTCCATCACTTTAAATCCAGACAGTCAACAAGACAATAAACCAAACCCTGATTTATAGCATTTGCCAATTTCCAAGATGTAAACTCTCAAATTTAACAACCTTTTCTTAAGAGCCAGTTCATGTTGGCTTCAGCACAGCCCTAACTAAATTATTGTTTAGGTTACATAGGGATAAATGAATTTTGGCAGAGTACAGGAGATAGAGACTAAACCTGTTATTTCATTGGTATAGGGAACTCCCCTCCCCAAAGCAAGTCAGTACTTTCCCACTAATTTATCATCTTAGAGAGTTGCCTAGAGCACTGAGTCATTTGACTTGCCCCAGGGTCATAGAGCCAGGTACGTGTCAAAAGTGGGATTTGAGCCCATGTTTTGCTCGCTCTGAGGCCAGCTCTCTATCCACTACCTCAAAGGGCCTCTCATAGGGCCAGAGGTTCACAGATTCTCTCTCTCACTTTTACAAACCCACAAAAGATTTCTCTCCTCAGGTTTCTTTGTGAAGGTGTGCTTCAAAGCCCATCTAAGACTTTGGGCTGGTTGTATGTGCATACAAAAAGCCTAAGAATGTTGTTACTTAAATAGAAGTGATGATGACCTTGCCCCCTTTGCTAAGATTATTTCTGTGCCTTTTTCTGACCTATTACTCATCTACATGGAAGACATGGATTTCTCTGCAGGAAAGATGAGATATTTCAGAGCCAGGACTTGGAGGGAACAAGACAAGAGAACCTGGGGGAGGTTTTTTGATTGTCCGAGGCATTCCCATTTTACACATAAGGAAACAGCCTCAGAGAGCTTACATGACTTCAGTTAATACTTAGCCTGGAATTAACGGGCCTTTGTGATCTGGTTCCCGTTCTTTTTTCTAGCCTTGTTTCATTTTATTTCCTTCCATGTACTCTCCATTCAGGTCAAATTTGCCTGCTAGTTGTTCCCCCGTATATGATGAACTTTCCATCTGCTGCCTCTACACCCTTATACAAGTAGTCCTTTACATCTATAACACATTACTTCTTCACCTCTACCTCTCATTGTCTCTAACTTTCTTCAAGATCCTGCTCAGGTGTGTCTACCTTCAACATGAAGCTTTTCCTGATTCTTCCCACTTCACGCTCTCTACCTCGTGAAATTACTCTGTATTTTGTGTATGTACTTTGTGTTTCTTTATCTGTATACATATGTACACAGTAGAAAATAGTACTATATATGTACAGATATATAGTATATATTATATATACTTATATAGAATATAGAATATAGTAGAATATAATTTCCTTGAAGAAAGACATAATTTTATTTTTGTCATTGTACATTCAGTACTTAGTATATTGTTGTTGTTCAGTTGTGTCTGACTCTTCACGACCTCATTTGGGGTTTTCTTATGCAAAGATACTGGAGTGGCTTGCCATCTTCTTCTCCAGCTCATTTTACAGATGAGGAAACTGAGACAAACAGGGTTAAGTGACTTGCCCAGGGTCACAGAGCTAGTAAGTGTTTGAGGACTGATTTGAACTCATAAAGATGAGTCTTCCTGACTCCAGACCTGTCACGCTATCCACTGCACCACTTAGTACAGTGCTTTGTGTCAAGCAGTCTTTTAATGAATGTTTATGGAATTGTATTTAGTAGACATGTTTTGCCCTCAGTCACAGCTAGTTGGCAGAGTCAAATCCAGGTCTCTCATAATTCTAAATCTAATGCTTCCATCACGACACCATACTGTCGCTCAACCTCTCAACCTCACTAACCTGGAGGAGTAATGTTTGACACCTTTACTCCCACCCCCAGCTCCATGCCCTCCTTCCAAAATGTTAGAATCACTAGTCTTTAGTAACAGTAATGGATTCTTCATAATCAATGATTGGGTAAGGGCATGGAAATAAGTCCAAAATGCATCTTTGCATGTAAAAACAAATCAACCAACCAACCCAAGGCCTTTTCTCTAGCTCTTCTTTCAAGCAGTTGTCTTTCAAGCTCCCAAGCAGAAAGCATTCCTCTCATGTTATCATCTGGTGAGATTTTTATTTATTCCAATTCAGCCAAGTCACAGAAAAAGAAGAAAAAGGGTCAGCAGGATAATTTTCCTAAGTGACACAGATTGAGCCTTAAAAAGACCACAGAAATGCCCTGCCCTCTCCCTTCCTTTTCTGCTGCTGCCGCTTGTATAAGCCTCTCCTTTATACTATGGGAATAGCCTCCTAAACCGTTTCCGTGGCACCAATATATCCTTGTTCTAATCTGTCTTATACTCTGTTGCCCGACCAATCTTACTTAAGCACAGTGTGGAGAGATGACCTCTCAAGAGGTATTGCCATCATGCCCCTTCTCTAGCTTATTTCCCCTCTTAGGAGATAAGGCTGGAGCCTCAGAAAAGGATAACTCAGAAGAATAAGGGATGACTGACTGGCCTGACACACAGTAACATCTCAAGCTTCACTAGTGGTTCAACAAAGGCCTTGATTCTCTTTAGCCCTTTACAAACGTACCCAGATCAGCAGGGCCTTCCTCCTAGTGCACAGAGGAAAGGACATGCTGACCTTGGGCAAGCAGCAACAACCCTGCACAGGGGCAAGACACACACCACTCATTAGAGATGTAGAGATCAGTCACCAGAGCATGAGGTGGAAGCTGTCTTCAGCTGGTCAGGTCCTGTAAGTTATTATTGAACTCAAGTCTCTTATCAATCAGTAAGTCAATCAACAAGAATTTATCAAACATCTACTATGTTTCAGGCACTATGGATACAAAGAAAAAAGCAAATCTTTAAAAAAGGCTATTAAATCTAGGAGTCATATTTTAATTATTGTTCTATGAGGAGTCATCTGTGATGAGCCTGTTTCTCTGTCGTGGTTGGAGGGAGACTGAGTGAGGGACAAAGAGGACATAAAGGGCTTCTTTCTTTAGGAAACTATTGTAACCTCTATCTTTAAAAGATCTGAAGAGAATTCTTAAGAAGAGATTTTGTCATTCTGAGTGAAATTAATAGTGTAGAACTGTGTTCTCAGAAGTGAAGTCTTCTATGGTCACAATGAGAGATTGGGATACCTGGTTGTTATCATTCACAGACAAAATATTGTAGATAATTATTTATCGCTTTGTTTTATTGTTAATTTCACTTTTTTTTGGCTAGGCAATGGGGTTAAGTGACTTGTCCAGGGTCACACAGCTAGAAAGTGTTTTGTGTCTGAGGCCGGACTTGAACTCAGGTCCTACTGAATTCAGGGCCGGTGCTCTATCCACTGTGCCACCTAGATGATTAATTTCATTTTTAATAAATTGTATATTCAGCTACTTCAATATTTTTAATCTGGGAGAATAAGGAATTATATTTATGCATATATTTTTATATATACATATACACATATACATACAAATATAGATACACAGAAAAAGACATAGATGCGGGGGGGGGAGAGAGTGGCAGAGAGAGAGAGGAGGAGGAGTAAATACTGTTAGAAAAGGAGGTTTTTCTGTCTTATTAAATAAATATTTGACGAACTGGGGTAGATCTCTTAGCGTAGTTGATTAATTGATAGATACATTGAAATTTTATTAATTAATGAGGAAATATGTAAGCATGCCTTCAGATTAACCCCATGGGGGTGGGGAAAGATCAAGAATGACTTCATGTTGAAGGTAGAACTTGAACTGAATCCTGAAAGAAATTAGAGATTCTAAGACGTGGAGGGGAGGAGACAGCACATTAAAGACATGGAGGACAGTTCCTGCAAAGGTATGGAGATGAGAAACAGAGCATTTGTGTGTGAAGAGGAAACAAGTAGGCAATGGAGCTGGACCATAAAATTCATGGTAACACAGAGCTACTATACTAAAAAAAGAAAAAACCCTTTGGGGTGGCTAGTATCAAAAATAGCCATCAAGAGGCAGGGCACCATGGAGGGGGGGAGTTCATAGGAAATGTTGACCTGTGTTGTTTTTCTTGCTTCTGAAGGGCAGAGATGGCACTTGACCCAAACTCTGCAAACACCCCAGAAGCTGGTGAGTAGGCTCTGTACCCGTGCTGTAGGTATGTAACCTATAGTTGTTAGAGAAGTTTCTAGTGGAATAGTAATGGAGATCAGCGACCAAATCTGACTTCTGAGGCTCCTACAACATTGTCTTCCTCCAATATGGACCTTCTGTTCAGCACTTTAAAAAGAAATTTTAAAAAATTATGAACAAGAACAAATATGACATTTCATACACAAAGAAAGCCAGAAAATTGGGTTGTACATAAAACCACAGATCGATTAAATATAGCTGGGTCCTTTTAATATATATTAACTTTAACATGGCAATATTGACATTTCTATGCTTGTATATGTCTCACTCTGAACTCCACTCTGGTCTTGTCTGTGTATTTTTAAAATGTTTTAAAATGAACTACTTTTTTCTTTCTTCTTGTCCTCTTTGCATTGCAATCACTACTTTCCTACTTCCTTCTCGCTTCTCCCTACATACACATAGCTATGACAATCAGTCAGTCAGTAAGCATTTATTAAGTACCTACTATGTACTGGGCACTGTGCTAGGTGCAAAAAAAGTTTAGTCAAGCAAAACATATTTACATTTTAATGGTATTTTTTTTTTGCAATGTATGCCTTATTCTATACCTATAATCCATTATCTGTCTGCCAAGAGCTAGGAGGTGTGGTACCACCTTTTTTACCCTACTTGGATAATAACGGACTTTTGCCAAAGATATTCTGGGTACTGAAACCACTGCAGCTATCAGAAAGGCTGCGGATTTATTTTTATTGTTTTATTGTTGTTTTGTTTTTTCTTTCCTTTTTCTGGCAATCAGATCTAAAGAGACTCGTGTTTGTATACTGTCCTGGGGGAAGGAAGGTAGGAGCAGAAGCCTCATTATTTTCCAAGACTGCTAAGACAAAACTCTATTAACACTGACTCATGCAAGTGGAGGAACCTAGGTTATCTTCAAAATATTACGGAGGCTAGCTCAGGGTTCTGACGGATGTGGGAAGGATGTGAGTTAGAGCTATAACTGAGTCCCAATCAGGGTATGGGAGAGATATGGGAACAAGAAAATTCCCAAATGCTTATAGAGTAAAGGTATTGAGTTCCAGCTGCCATTGTAAAGTCTGCCAGAGTCACACAAAGAAAAAGAAACATTCAATCCACACAGAAGTTAGCAGAAATCCACAGATACAGATTATGATCATCCATACCTCAGGTAGACATTCACAAATGACATATGATTGTTCCATCCCAGTCTACGGCTAGTATAGAGACTCATTGCAAGCCTCCTGGGTGATGAGTCAATTCCAGCCCTTAATACATTCCTGAAAACTATTTGTCTAAAGGGAAAAACGCCAAAACTTCCTTTTGGTTTTTAAAGTCAGAGGCAGATATGAAAAAGAGAAAGAGCAATCAACCTGTGGTTGGGTTTTTGCCTGGAGGTTAGTGTTCAAAAAAAAAAAAAGTAAAAGAACAAAGCACACAGCTGTGGCTGGAGGCAGGAGGTTGATGAGGAATTAACGTTAGCCAGCAGACCTTGGGATTCTCTTTTGGTTCTTGTAACAGAGGTCTGTTCAGTTTTGGGAATAGAGCACAGGAACTTAACTCCAGAGATACATAAGTACATTTGCTACTGATGGAGTCAAGGATTTGTTACACAAGCTGAAAACAAAGATTTCAAAGACCCTTCCCTTCTGCTCTGGGTAGGCTCCCCTCGTTGGTCAATCAGGAGACCCCTCACATGGGCATCATGAGGTGAGCCTCCCTTCCTCTAGTCTGCTGGCTGACTGCTGAGGGTTTCCGGACATTCCTCTCCCATGTCTCAAGGCTGTTGCCCTAATTGCCCACATCCACTCAGATGATTAAACTGAGAGACAAATGTGGAGCTCAGGGCCATAGAAATGTGAACATTTATCATGAAAAATGGTTCACTGTAGGGAGAATGAGCATAGGATTTGGTGTCTGACAGCCTAGGGTTGAGCCCTGGATCTGTCACATACCTGCTTTGAGACCTTGGACTTCACCTCATCTCTCTGAGCTTCTGGTTGCTCAGTCTCCAAAGTGAAGCTCATAATACTTTCACCCCTGAATTCAGGGACTATTCAGCAGAAAGTACTCTTAAAGCTGCAAAGCACTGCATCAGTATGAGCTATTCTTAGCACAGTGCCCTGCATACAGTAGGCACTTAATACATGTTTATTGATTGAGTCTTCTTTCTAGGCAACATGGTGTAAGGGAAAATACCCTGGATTAGGAGTCAGGGGATGGGTACAGAATTCTGACTACCACACATTACCTATATCAG
This sequence comes from Vombatus ursinus, assembly GCF_900497805.2. Lineage (NCBI taxonomy): Eukaryota > Metazoa > Chordata > Mammalia > Diprotodontia > Vombatidae > Vombatus > Vombatus ursinus. The sequence continues at coordinate 7,390,954 of NW_020954672.1, forward strand.
TGCTTCTTAAACTAGGGGTCACAACCCCATATGGGGTAGCAAAAAATTTGGTTAACAGTAAAAGGTTTCTGAATGCACAATGACCAAAAATTAATTCAGAATCAAACACGTAATGAATCCGAGGTGCTTCTGGCAGCGCTTGCCCATGTTGCGTCCTGCAACTTCATTGCAGCCTTGGTTCTGAACACACAGGTTCCCCTCACACCATGCAACGCCAACCAATACTGCCAAAACACAAAAAGGGGTCACAAGTGGACAAAGTTCAAGAAACCCCAATCTATATGACTATGGGTAAGCCATTCAGTTTGCTTGAGCCCCCAATTGCCTTTTTAAAATTATGATTAATAAAATGAAGGGATTGGACTAGCATTCATTCATATATCCATCCATTCAACAGGCATGTTTTGTGGTGCCAGGATCTGTGCTGGTTGCTGGGAAAATTATGACAAAAATGTAACAATTCCTTCCCTCAAGAACTTGCTATGGAGGGGGCAGTGGGGTAGTCCTGAGAGCACACACATAGAAAATGAAACACATTCAAGTGAATGCACCACAGGCAATGAAGCTAGTTCCAAAACATTCTAAACAATAGCACTGCGGCTAGAATAATTGTACTGCTTCCCACGGTGACTATTTAAAATGGAACAATACACATTTGGAGATATCAATTCTGGGCAATTTATTTAAAAATCTGATATATTATTTTATAATATGTCTATTTCCTCTGTGATTATAAGATTCTTCCAGCTCTAAATTCTGTGATTAACTTGTGTACTTGTTATGCCCCGGTTCTCAAAGGCCTGACTCAAAATAGGGGTGGGATGGAGGTGAGAGACTTTCTTCTATTTTTAGAGTCTCAGACTTCTGTGTCAGGGCTCCCATGGGGTCAGAGAACTCAAGAATAGCAACAGCGGTATTTTGCTGGTACTCTCTATAGTCTTATGTTAAAGCTGGTCTTAGACATTTAGTAACTGTATGACCTTGGCCAAGTCACTTAACCTCAGTTTCCTCAACTGTAAAGTGGGGATGATGTTATTAGCACCTATCTACCAGGGTTGTTGGGAGGATCTAATGACCCTATTTGTAAAATACCAAGCACAGTAAATGGCTAGTAGTTATTTAATAAATGCTTCTTCCTATCTGTCCCCACCTCCTACCCACACATATATATACACACATTAGTTATGGTGGGATATAAATCAAATCTTTACAAAAAATATTGTGAAATCTAGGTGCCAAAGACTTTGACATTCAGTCAATGAATCCACAAGTGTTTATTAAGTGCCTTCGGTGTCCTAGGCCTGGTATTGGGCTTTGGGAACAAAAGTACAAAGAATTAAATAATCCCAATTCACAATGAGTTTACATTCTAATTCTTTTTTGTCCCCCACCCTCACCCCTCCCTCCATTTACAAACAGGTCCATTGAAATGCTACATAAATAGTTGCTCTGGATTCCTTAATCCACAAACCAAAGTTCATTAACATTTGCATTTCTTCATTCATAGGGTCTTCTTCAGCAAAGAGCTACACCAATGTGAACTATTACTTTTCCCCATATGCTTTATGCAGTGTGAGAAGAACGGAGTCTCATTGATATATAGCTAGAGTGGTCCTGGCTGCATGGGGTCCATTCCACTCAGGCAGCCCTGAACAGGGAGTGGCTATAGACTGTCCAAGCTGGTGTTCGAGTTAGAGGCTCTGTCACAGTGGCAATTCTTCCATTCCCCAGCTGCAGCCCCTGCAGGGCTGTTAGTGCATTAATGCTGCAGAAATGGACTAAATGGTACCTTAAGTGGCCTTAAATAGTTAATAGGACCCTCTAAGCACCTAACTTACTACCAGGGAGTGATTCAGACACAGGGGAGAATCAGGATTATTGCTTATTACCTCCAGGACACAAGCTCCAGATAAATAATGAGAGCTCATTTTATAGTCCCATAATAATATCACATGAATTGGAATGCATTGAGCATCCCCCATTTTTGAACTTCAAGTCAAAATGGAAATTGCATCCAGTCAGTTGAAACAACAAGACCTTGGAAAAACAGAAGTCCATCAGCCTGGTTTACTATGTCTGGTCTCCTCAATCTACATGGATAGTCCTCAAAGTGCCATCAGGGGTCTAGAGGAAGCTTAATGTGATAATTCTAAGGCCATCTTCTACACGAGGCTTTCCTTTTCTAATTCCCACCAGCTACTAGTGACCCTTCTCTCCAATTACCTGGTATCTGTTTTGTATTTACTTATAAAAAACACATATCAACCCTGATAGAATGTAAGCTCCCTGAGGGCAGAGAATATTTCAGTTTTGTTACTCTCAAAATAGGCAATACTTGTAAAGTGTTAGCGCAGTGCCTGGCATGTAATAGGTAGGCACTTTATAAATATTATTATTAATTATTATTTTTCATTACAAGGGATGGCATGCTAGGCAGAACAGTGGCAAGGCATCAATTCAGAAAAGACAGTGACATAAAAATAAAAGATAATAACAAAAGCTTTGAAATCAAAATCCCTCTAAAATGCTTGTTGATCAGTGATTGACGGTGGAATGGCCGTGGTCTGGTTGCCTCACTATTTAGAGGCAAAGTCTGAGCTAAGCAAACACTAGTTCCATTCATTTTAGTATCCGATATTTAAAATGTTCACATTTTTCTCTCCTAAAATGTGTGCCAGGAAATCAAAAAGTATGCACCAAGAGCATTGTTCTGGGAATGTAAATGCCCATAAATCAAAGCTTTTAGTGGAGACAAAGTTATACCCACAGACGTCATCTGCTTCTGAAAATTTTGGTGCTGAGTCCTAGAAGGCATACCATTTGTAGATATATTTCACTTACAGTAATTTGTTTGCCCAGTCGTTCTGTGAAAGGGTAAGAGTTTGGCGAAGTGTGAGATTCCGAAGTGACCAGAAGCCCCAAGTTGCTGCAAATTGTCTTCATTTTTATGGGTCTTATTTCATGTCTCAGTCAATTATATTGACACAATTGTTTGTCCCAGTTTCAGTCTGTAATTGGCTAATTTTTTATCTGTGACTATGAGTCACAGATAAAATTTGATGCTAATTGTATGGAAAGTGGGTAAAAGGAAAGTCCTGTGCTTTGGCGGCAGCTAATAAGAATCATGATTGCGAGTCAGAACAGAGAAAAATGAGGGGATCTGATTAGCCAGATGAGCCTTTGGAAGATAAGTGATGGTCATTGATTGTGTTAGAAGATTCGATTTTGCAACTATCCCTGATGCTCAGTCCTATAGAATAGCACTGACATTATTTAGGGTCCTGCTGAGCAACAATCAATCAGCGTTTTTAAAAAATGAGAAGCTGTTCAAATTATCTGCTAGAAAATTGACCTGAATTGTTTCTTTCTTTGACCAAGGGACGTTTCTTATTTTGTTCAAATTATGAGCCTTTTTCTATACCTCCTGGTTTTGGAGCTATATAGATTGGAGATGTAATGTAGGCAAAATGTACACTGGCAATCTTTTGCTACATATCCAAATGTTTTGGTGTCAGGTGGACCCAGGCTTTGAGAACTTAGACTGAGGGAAAAAAACACCCTGAAACAATCTTTAATATAACTCTTCGAAAGACAGAAACTGAATTTTAAACAATTCACCTAAAATGCTCTATATTACAGACATGTACCATTTTGATTTTTAATATTTGTCAACATATCTGGATTCTTTAGCTGCTGTGTGCTTGTTTATTTTTTTAAGATTCTGCCGAGAGTCATAAGGAGTATTCTGCAAGTATATTTTCACCACTCATAGAATCCTAAGTTTTTAGGGCTGCTCACAACTGCCATATTAATCAACTTGTACTTAATGCATGGCTCTGATTACTCTATTGCACTATTCGACAATTTTCTTTCTCTCCCCTCTCCTTGCTGTCTACCCCTAGCCCGCAATTATGTACTGAATAAAATCCAAATTTCTTACCATTTCATTCAATGTTTCTACAATCTGGCTCTGCCCTATTCTGCAAGCTTTATTCCTACCGTACTTTATGTCATATTTTCTATGCTATAGCAATACTGAATTATTTACCATACCCTACACTCATTCCTTCTTTCCCCATTTCCACCTGTTTGATTACACTGATTTCTACTGCTAGAATAGCTTCTCCCCTACCCATTTCTGTCTATTGACATCTTACTCTTCTAAGGCCCAACTGAAATGTTACTTCCTCAGTAAACCTTCTCTGATATCCCAAGTTGGATCTCTCTTGATCTCAAGACCTTTCTTGATTTCATAGTATTTTGTTCTCTTCTTACGCCCTTCTATACTAATTTGTATTCTGTTGATCTGTGTAAGTATCTCCCTACACTCAAAGGTTGGAAGTATTTTCTTACTTATCCCTCAGCTTATAGTAAAGTACCTCACAGCAGTTAATTAGTCAGTAAGTATTTATTAAGTGCTATGTGAGAGGCACTGTGCTAAGCACTGACCAAAGAAAGGTAAAAACAGTCCCTGCCCTTAAGCAGCACATGTTCTAATAGGGGAGATAACATGCAAAAATAAATGTGTACATACAAGATATATACAGGGCAAATTGGGGGACTGGGAAAGATTTCTGGAAGAAGGTGGAATTTGATTATCTGTCTTGAAGGAAACTAGTATCCTAGTTTCCACAAATGGAGGAGAACCAGTGATAAGGCACAGAATTGGAGAGAAAATGTCAGATTCAAGAAACAGAAGGCCAGTATTGCTGGATTGTAGAGAAGATTGAAGGGAATAAAACGTAAGATTCATGACAATCCCATGAGGAGAACATCATCAAAACAAGTGTTTTATAGGAAGGAAAGCGGGCCTGCTCAGGTAGATCTGATTGGTTTCCCACCCCTAAAGTCATAGGCACAGAGACGCCCATCAGCTAGGAAATTAGAAGGTTTTACTCTGGAACGTTCCAAGTTCCAAGTTCTAAGGATCAAATGAGATAACATATAAAGCATTTTATAAACCTTAAAGCACTATATAAATACTAGTCATTATTATTATCATTATTGTCATTGTTGTTATTTTCCAAGTATAAAAGTTAATAGATATAAGGTGTTCCAGAGAACAGACAAAATAGAAAGGAGGAGGGGTCATGGTTAAGCAATAGATAACCTGCTAGATAGAGAAAGGCTAGACTAGAAAAACCAGAGGTCTTTTCCTTCAGACTGCCACATAGAAGAGGCTTACTAATTTTGTGAATGAACACATGAATGAATGAATGATTGTAAGGGAACTTAGATCTCAACCTACTCCATCCCCCTAGAGTTTACAAACAAGGCTAAGATAGATATATAGATTTTTGTTGTTGTTCAGTCATTTCAGTTGTGTCCAACTCTTCATGACCCCATTTAGGTTTTTCTTAGCAGAGATACTACAGTGATTTGCCATTTCCTTCTCCAGCTCATTTTACAGATGAGTAAACTGAGGCAAACAGGGTTAAGTGACTTGTCCAGGGTCACCCAGCTAGTGTCTGAAGCCAGATTTGAACTCAGGAAGATTAGTCTTCCTGATGGGATAAAAAGAGAGAGAGAGAGAGAGGGAGACAGACATAGAGGGAGAGACAGACAGACAGACAGACAGAGAGAAAGAGACAGAGAGACAGAGAGAGAGAGAGGGAGAGAGAGAGAGAGAGAGAGAGAGAGAGAGAGAGAGAGAGAGAGAAAGCATTTATTAAGCATTTTACTATGGGTACTATGCTAAGCATTGGGTATACAAATACAATAAAACAAGAGAATCCTTGTTTTATCAGAGTTTATGTTCAAATACAGGAAGAAAAAATGCACAAAAGTGATCTGGAAAAGGGGAATGTAGAAGACGAAAGACAATAGCCACAGGGGAAGCAGGAAAAGGTTTCTAGTGAGGAGGTTGAGCAGTCCAGAGAAGGAATTGAGCTGGCCGGGGCTCCTCACAAGATGGAAATTCCGGCCAGGGACTCATCAATCAGTAGAGATTGCTCCCAGAGTGCAGAGGTACCTGCAGGCAGGCAAGGTTGCTGGTAAGGAGGTCTATCAGTCTGGAGAGTAAGGACTTCCACAAACTCATACACTGAATGAATATCAGAGGCAGATCTATTGGCTGAATCATCAGACTCCAGGGGTGTATTGGAACCTGCCTGAACAAGGTAGCTAGGACCAATTGCTAAATTTTCAGTATGAGCATTTACACTTCAGAAATTGGCAAATGCTAAAAATGACAGCTTGATTTATTGTTTTGTTTGTGGTCTAGACTAAAGAAACTGATGGAGAAAATATTAATCATGCAGGTTAAACCTAAAAGAGTGCCATGGATACATTTTTTTTTTTCCTGGAGAATTAGTTGTCAAACATCTACAAACTCACTACTGCCTAACTCCTAGTTTGCGTCCCTCTCTAGTTAGACTTACTGAATCTCATTATTCCTTGGCAATCACAATAACAGATTTTGTGATAGGTCAGCAAAGATTGGGAATTAGAACTGGAATTTCTGCTCATTTTTATCAGCAACTAAAACATAATGGAAAAACAACAGAGCACTCAAATTCAGAAAATGAAATTCCATATTCTCATATGCCGCCACCTACCTGGGGTTCAAATGCATATCAGCAATTTGTAGTAAATCTTAATTGAATGAGATAAATTTTCTTGGTTCCATACCCCTGGAACCCAGACAGCAATACATAACAGCAGAATTGCTCAAAGTGCCGTATTCATTTTCATGCAATGATCCTGCTTTCACCTAATTATCATCGCTAGGCTATTTCTATCATAGCTCACCCAGTATATTGAGCGCTTGATTGACTAATGATTTACACTATACAATTGCTAAAGATCATGATAGTAGCAATTTAGAAGCCTATCAGTGCAATTTGTTTGTTGTGCTGAATCAATCAAAATATTGTTCCCAATTTTCCTCTAATGGTCTTATTGAGGCAATTTAAATATTTTGTGCCTATCTACCCATCTTTAGCTTCTATTTTATAAAGCTACAGAAATCCTCCAAATTTGAGGTATACAGAGAGGAGACAGGGAATCATATAAACATGAGGCTTGTCCTCCTATCTTCAAATGAGGCATTTCTATTTGTTCTGTGACAATGTTTTTGAAATGGAAAATGCTTTGATTACTTTTGTAAAAGTTCATTAGGAATTATCTGTACGCATTGAACAAATGGTTATTTAGGTGATGTCTTAACAACTGAAGCATATCAAAAAGCCAGGAAACCTTGTAGACTTACAAAGGCTCAGTCCAGGCAATCGTTGAGATCTAGCCTTGTTTTTTGTTTCTACAATTTCTCTAAGAGTAAGCACAGGTGTACAGCTATATACAAGTACAGGCTTTTACAGTTCTTTTGTCCCAGCTAATGTTCTTTAGTGATAAGAAAGTCTATAAACTATCCCACAGAGGCTACCTTCACTCTCAAACTAATGGCTTCTTTACTTAACCATCCCTCTCAAGGGATCTCAGCACATCAAGATGGTTCTTAAAAATACAACATTTAGCCTTAATCCAATAAGCCTATGCACAGGCTAAAGCTTTTACTTTCCCCTATTCAATCAAAATTATCTTGAGGTCAACTATTAAATAAATAAACTGTTAGTTTAAGGAAAAATTAAATTTGTTTCCATTCTATTTCATCCAATTCATCAAACATTTATGATGCAATTATCAATTAACAGGGATTTTTAATGGCCTACTATGTGCCAGGCACTGTGCTAAGTTCTGTCTATCCAGGTACAAAGAATAAAACAATCTCTATTCAAGAAGAATTTACAGTCTAATGAGGCAGAAGACAAGTGCATATATAAGTATATGGGATAGAGATGATAAATATAAAGTGAACAAATACAAGTATATCCAAAGTAATTTGGGAGGGAAGGCACTAGTAATTGGGGAAATCAAGAAAGGCTTCATTCAGAAAATGGCACTTGAGCTGTATCTTACAGGGAGACAGAAGGACTTAACGAGGCAGAGGTAAGGAATGGACACATTCCAGCATGTGGGAAGGACGGTGCAAAGGGAAAGAGATGAAGTGTCATGTGTGAGAAGCAAAGAGAAGGTCATTTTGGTTGGATCTCAGTGTGTGGGAGGAGGAATAAGATCCGTTGAGGCTGGAAAGACAGGTTGGTGCTAGGTTAAGAAGGGCTTTGTCCTTGTTTGTTCAGTCATTTCAAACATGTCCAACTTTTCATGAGCCCAGTGGGTTTTCTTGGCAAAGATACTGGAGTAGTTTGCCATTTCCTTCTGCAGATCATTTTGGGGTCCTCCATAACTGAGGCAAACAGGATGAAGTAACTTGCCCAGGGTCACACAGCTGTCTGGCTGGATTTGAACTCAGAAAAATGAATCTTTCTGACTTCAGGCCCAGCATTCTATCTATTGTGCCACCTAGCTGTTCCATGAAGGACTACTATGTTCAAACCATTGCGCTGTGTGTTGGAACATACAAAAATGATAAGACAAAACAAAACCTTCAAAGATTGTACAATCTGGTACAGATACTTAAGAGGGGTTCACAAAAATGACTAAAGAACTTAGGTCAATGGATCTTTGTAAGACAGTGTCTTCATACTCACACTTGCTTTGTATCCTATTCTATGCTGTTCTTATCTATGTCCTTTCTTTTTTAAAAATGTGTTCTTTACTGATGCCTTTTGTTTTAACATCACAGTCATTTCCAAATATAGCCTTCCTCATTTCCGTACTCAGGGAGCCATCATTTGTAATAAAGATTTAAAGAGTAAAAGAGAAGAGAAAAATTTCAAAAAAACAGCTAACACTTTGACCCTATCTGATAACATGTGATATTTCACACCCACAGTCCCTCACCTCTGCAACGAAGAGAAAGAAGTCTATTTTCTCATTCCTCTTTCAGAGTTAAGCTTAAATATTTTAATTACAATGTTCAGTTTTGCTTTACTATCATTTACATTGTTGTAATAATTGTGTACGTTTTTCTGGCTCTGCTTACTTCAGTCTGTATCCATTCAGAGCAGCTTAGAACCGAGACAGAGTGAGAGAGAACCAGGAAAAAAAAAAAAAAACAATGTGCACAATCACTCCAACAATGTAAAACACGATGATACAAATTTTAACTATGTAGAGACTTTTATGGTCTTTCCATGTTCCTTTGAATTCTTCATGTTAGTAGCCACTTAAATTTATGTACCACAATTCATCTAGCCATTCCCCAGTTGATGACTATTTAATTTTTTTTCAGTTATTTTCTACCACAGGAAGTGCTGCTCTGAATATTTTTGGTATAAATGGGGTCTTTCCTTCTGTCTTTTATCTCTTTGAGGTCTGCGACTACCAGTAATACCTCCAGGTTAAAGGATATGGGCATTTTAGTCACTTTTTTTTTTAATAATTTGAAAGTTTTCCAGAATGAGTGGACCAATGCACAGTTCCCCCAACAGTGTATTAAGATGCTTGGGCTTCTTGCAGTCCTTCTAGAATTAGCTATTTACATGTTTTATTTAATTTGCCAATTTCTCAGGTATGAGGTATAACCTCAGAGTTCTTTTATTTTCAATTCTCTTACTAGTAGCAACTTGGAACGGTCTTTCATATGGATGTAATAATTTGCACTTCATCTTTTGTGAACAGTTTCTTCAAATCTTTTGACCACTCATCTATTTGGCAAATGCTTCTTGGTCATCCATATTTATGCTTATTTTTTATACATCTTGGATATTAGACCCTTACCACAGACATGAGATGCAAAGATTTTCTTCAGTTGACAACTTCCCTTCTTGTCTTAGATGGGTTGGTTTTGTTTGTGCAAAAACTTTTCAATTTCATATAATTGAAAGTATTCATTTTAATGCCACTTCTAATGTACAAATCATTATTGGTAATATGCTACAGCCTGAAAACAACTACCATTTCCCTTTGAGTCATTTGCAATGTTGATTGTTCTGAACTCCCAGTGTTTCATAATTGTCAGCCATACAGAATCACTGGGAGAATATTGTCATTGAAAAAAAATGGCCAGGGAGTAAGTTGGTACCACTAAAAGTGAGGTGCATTTTCCCAGGTATGATGATCTGCCTCACTTAAGTACTTAATCCTGAGTCTATTATCTGTCTCCAGTGTCTGATACACACACACACACACACACACACACACACACACACACACAAACTCAATGATTAACTACCCATCTATAAATGTAATAATCTATATAATATGTACTCTTCATCTACTTGGTTTCTTCTTAGCCATGGATCTCATTTATGAGGTCTTTTAGCATTTTCGGGCTCAATATAATCAACACAATATTATCCACATACACTAGTATCTGGAGAGCTTCATCATCTTTAGGGAATCCATTTCGCTTTAGGGCATTGCACAAGATAGACTATGACTGGAAAACATCTTGGGTGAGAAGATGTCCCAGTTTTAGACCTTAGTTGATATTGATAGAGGATCATTGAAGAGACTGAGTTCTGCAGTCAGAGAATATTTTATGATCTTAACATGCACATGGGAGTCTCCTTGGTGGAGGACAGCCTTTAGTGATATATTTTGCCCTATTGAATCAAATACTGTTTTATGATCAACAAATAAAAAACATAGGACCTTGCATTCTCTACATCGTAATCAATTACATAACAGTGAAGATGTGGTCTACTATAGAAAATATCTATGAAACTTTGCCTGCTCTCATCTCATATTTTCATCAGGAATGGGAACATAGATCATTCTCATTAAGATTATATAAAGATGTGAAAGTAGACATATGGGTTAGTAATTGCTTATATCTTCTCAATTGTCTTTTTTCTTGGGGATGTATGTATTAATAACACCTGTGATCTTTACCATTAAAAAAATCTATCTTCCCCTCTAAAATACAATATATCTTGAAAATTAACCCAAGAGTTAAATACAATTACTTTGTTATACTTACTGTATATTTATTGTGTATGTCTTTATATATATGTGCATGCAGGGTTCCTGGGTAGAATATAAGATCTTTAAGAACGAAAGTTGTTGGGGCAGCTGGTTGGGGCAGCTGGGTGGCACAGTGGTTAAAGCACCGGCCCTGAAGTCAGGAGGGCCTGAGTTCAAATCCGGCCTCAGACCAAACACTTGACACTTACTAGCTGTGTGACCCTGGGCAAGTCACTTAACCCCAATTGCCTAAGAAAAAAAAGAATGGAAGTTGTTTTATATTTTTGTCTTTGTATTTGCAGGAACCTAGAACAGTGCATGACACATAGTAAATATTTAATGAATGCTCATTGGTTATTTAATTGAAGACCTTTAAGACTGAGTCATATTCTGCACAGATTTCTTTTCTATGTATTTGATCTAAGCCATCATTTTGTCTAACTTCATCTTAAGTGTCATTGACACTTTCTTATATAATACATTTGGGAACTGAGGTATTAGAGTCCAAATATAGTGGTTCCATTGTCATCAGAGATGAGAACAGATTGCTATAGAAATGCTGACAAATCTCCCAATTCACATGTATTTTACCTTCTTACCAATTTCATTTTGAATGTTCTCTGGATCATCTAGGTCTTATGCCAAACTTTCTGTATTCTCATCTTCCTCTATGCTGATTTTCATTGTTTTGTGAAATGATATAGGTAGTAATTTTCCATCTTTTTTTCTGGGCAGTGTTTTGCAAATCCTGCTGTCTTTGGCCATGTCCTTCCATTTCACAAGGAGAAGAAGTTTTTTCAGGCTGAGGCATTTTTTGAACTCCTTTGTCCTCCTTGTTGTGATGGATGGTGATAATATTAGTCATTGACTATACTTTTAGCCATTTCTCATTTTTTTAGTCACAGTGTCTCCTCATTTTTGTTCTTTTTTCCCCTACTTTGGTGTTAATTTTTACTTAAGCTGTAAACAACCAATGAGCTTACTGAATAAAGCTGATTCTGACTTAAGTAACTAGCTATTTCCTATCTATTAACATTTAAGCAACAATTTTAAGGAAGTTGAGGGACTGAGTCTCAAGCTGTCTGAAAGAGGAGAAGGTTCCAGAGGTGTTGGGGGTGGGGGAAAGTCAGACTATTGTTGTTAAAAAAAAAAAAGCAGAGAAGAGAACATTGATAAGTACTGACCTGTATGCCTTCTTTTCCATCTATCTAAAATCTATGCTCATATCAGAGGCACACTGGATAGGAGCATTAGAAAGAATAGGGAGGCTTTTGTACATGATAGGATACATTATACAACATCTGTAAGTCACACAATTGCCTGAAAGATGTAGAAGATACAACATCCCACTGAGCTTATTGGGTATTGAATATAAGGAAGCACTTGATTCAGTAAGATAAAATGCTACCTTTAAGGCTTTCCTCCAATAATGTTTTTCCTATGCAGATGTAAAAATTATGTAAAATTCCTTGAAGACCCAAAAACCAGTGCTAATTTTATTTGACAACTTTCTGTTCGCTAATATCAAGAGAAATGAGTGGGCAGAGCCAAGATGGCAGATTAGGGGCATCAACCCAGCTAAACTCTTTCAACATTCCCCTCCAAACAACTTTAAAATAATGCCTTAAATCAAATTTTTAGAATAGCAAGACTAATGGAAGGTCAGAGTGAGACATTTTTCCAACCTAAGAAAACTCAAGAGGCAGAAGCTTGTCTGGAGCAAGTAATGGTAGCAGCAGCAGCTTGGGAGTTCTCAGCCCAGAAATAGTACGGGGGTCTGACAACTGGTCAAAAAGAGATTACAGGGGACCCTTTGTTGGCATTGGGTACAGCTGGAGCTGATTGCCCTCTATTGCCCATATGCAGTTATGGGTCATAGTTCCAGGATGGAGAGGAACAATGGTGATCAGTCACAAGCAAGGGCCTTGGTCTTAGTTCCAAAGCAAAGAGAAGCACCAGCACTTGAAACTGAAGGGGACCAGGGGCCCTTCCTTGGTAAAGACCAGGGTGCAGACCAGGAGAGCAGGAACCACACCCCTCCCAGGATCACACCACTTTGGAAGCACCAAAATCTTGCAGATCCCCAGAACACGTTCTGAAAACAGCAGCACAAAAAAGCCTGAAGCTTGACACAGTGCCTCCCCAACCTCAAGTGAGCAGAGCCCAACTTTAACCTAAAGTTCAAAGTAAAAAAAAAATAGGCTGTAAATATGAGTAAACAGCCATAAAAGACTTCCGAGCATAAAAAGTTACTACAGTGGCAGGGAAGACCAAGATATAAACTCAGAAGAAGACAACAATGTGAAAATAGAAACAAAGCCCCAAAGAAAAAATGGGAATTGGACATAAGTCCAACAAGAAACCTAGAAGAGTTAAAGAAAGAGATAAGTGTGGTAGAGGAAAAATGGGAAAAGAAATGAGAGTGATGCAAGAAAATCATGAAAAGAGAATTAACAGCTTGGTAAAAGAAGCACAAAAAATCACTCAAGAAAAGAACTCCTTAAAAAAACAGAATAGATAAAATGGAAAAGGAGGTACAGAAATATACTAAAGAAGATAATTATTTAAAAAATTAGAGTAGGGCAAGTGAAAGCTAATGACTCAATAAGACATCCAGAAGCAATAAAACAAAGTTAAAAGAATGAAAAAATAGAAAAAATAATGAGAAGTATCTTATTGGGAAAACAACTGACTTGGAAAATAGATCAAGGACGTACAATTTAAGAATTATTGAACTACCTAAAGTCAAAGAAAGAGTCTAGACATCATATTTCAAGAAATTATAAAGGAAAACTGCCCTGATGTCTTAGATCCAGAAGGTAAGATGCACATTGAAAGAATCCACTACTCACATCCTGAAAGAGATCCCAAAATGAAAACTCCCAGGAATATTATAGCTAAATTCCAGAGTTCTCAGATCAAAGAGAAAATACTTCAGGCAGTCAGAAAGAAATCATTCAAATATTGTGGAGCCACAATCAGGATCATACAAGATTTATTGACTGGCACCTTAACAGAGCAGAGGGTTTGGAATGTGGTATTCCAGAAGATAAAGAAGCTAAAATTACAATGAAGAATAACCCACCCAGCAAAACTGAGTATAATCCATCAGGGGGAAAATGAATATTTAATGAAATAGAAGACTTTTAAGTATTCCTGATGAAAAGACCAGAGTTGAACATAAAATTTGACATTCAAACATAAGAGTCAAGAGAAACATAAAAAGGTAAACATGAAAGAATAATAATAAAGGACTCAATAAAGTTAAACTGTTTACATTTCTATATGGGAAGATGATACATGTAACTCCTAAGAATTTTATCTTTATTAGGCAGTGGAAAGGAGTTTATACAGAGGGCATACATATGAGTTAATTATGTTGGAATGATCTAAAAAAATGAAGGAGTGAGAAAGAGGGTGCTGGGAAAGGGGGAAAGGGAGAGGAAGAATGGGGGAAATTTTATCACATAAAAGAGGCATGCAAGGAAGAGTTTTTACAATACAGGGGAAAGTGAGGAGTGGTGGCAGGCAATGCGTGAACCTCACTCTAATTGGCATTGGTTCAAAAAGGGAAGAATATATATACATACATATATATGTATATAAATATATATATTTATAGCAACTCTTTTTGTGGTGGCCAAGAATTGGAAATTGAGGGGATGCTTATCAATCAGGAAGCGGTTGAACAAGTTGTGGCATATGATTGTGATGGAATACTATTATACTAACAGAAATAATGACAGGAGTGGTTTCAAAAGAAACATGGCAAGACCTAATTGAACTGATGCAAAGTGAAATAAAAAGAATCAGGAGATCATTGTGCAAAGTAACAGCAATGTTGTAATGACAATGACTGATGAATACAATGACCCAAGACAATTCCAAAAGACTCATGATGAAAAAATGCTATCTACCTCCAGAGAATTGATGAACTCTGAGTGCAAATTGGGGTGCAATTAATATTATATTGCTTGCTTTCTTAGGGGGTGAGGGAGGGATGGGAGGAAGGAAAAGAATTTGGAACTCAAAATTTAAAAAGAAAAATGTTAAAAATAAATAAATTTTAAACTATCAAAAGAAGTATAAAGCAGGGTAACATATGCATGTCAAAGTTGTTTGTCACTGACATGGGGGAAATAGAATGCAGAGTCTTAGTCCAAATATGATTTCTAATTTATAGTGAGTTTCTCTGGAGGTTTATTTGTGAATGATATTTTAATAATTATATCAAGCCTAAGACTGTTGCAAAACCTCCACATTGAAATAGATAAACATTTTAAAGTAACTATCAGTGCAGGGAAAAACTGAGTAGATGAAGAATTCCTATTGCTCAGTCTATGATATTTTAATATGTAATTGAATAGGCAGCCAATAGATTTTTTTTTATATTTCCCGAGCAGATATTGCAATCAGAAAAGAATTGCTTATTTAGCCTAGGACTGAACAGGGAGAGGAGAAGAGCCTGGATTGCCTTTGGAAATTTTGAATTTCTTTTAACAGCCCCACGCTTCTTCTTCTTCTTTTTTTTTTTTTTTTTTTTTTGGCTAGGCAATGGGGTTAAGTGACTTGCCCAGGGTCACACAGCTAGTAAGTGTTATGTGTCTGAGGCCGGATTTGAACTTAGGTCCTCCTGAATCTAGGGCCAGTGCTCTATCCACTGTGCCACCTAGCTGCTCCCTAGACCCCACACTTCTTTCTAGAACAAAGGCCCATGTTTCAAATATCAGTATATCAGTTTGCTTCAGGTGTTGTTGTATGGCCACAAGTCACAGTATACCACAGACCCCAAAGAAATGAAATTGAGAATCATCCAAAGGCAATGAGAAGGTGTATGATGGGCAAAAGTTGGCCTCAACATATTATAAACAAGAAATTATAAATGAGAAGAGGCATGAAGGATAACACCAAGGAAATGAATGAACTAAAAAGAAAATGGACTAGTCACATGGTGAGAATAAGAGCTAACTACTTGTGCTGTCAAAAAAAGCAGAAAAGATCCACAACATGGAGTAGAACTCTAGAGAGAAGTCATGAGATGATGGACAATAGTGGCTCAAGATGGCCAGGTGTGGATGAGCTTTTATCTGTGGCTTTGTTACCAATATTCACCTGAATGAAATCCCAGGTCTATTTGAATATATTTAAACATAGTCAGGCTCATTTGGGGGGATGTTGTTCAGTCTGGGGCTTTTTTCCCTTTTCCTTCCTTCTTGAAGAAAATATTTATGATATACGTATGTAAGGTTTCTGAATAATATACGAGCCTTTGGTCTCCTGTTTTTCTTAATCCTGGATGATATATTCTGACAGATTTTCCACTGTGCCTGACTTTGTATTGATGTCACTGGGTATCATATTCTTTTGTATGTGTGTATATTGGCATGTTCTAGGGGATGGTATCAAATTCTTTGTGGCCTATCTCAGTCTCTTCATCCTCTGCAACAGATGTTGGGGCATAAACTGCAATTAATCTTCATGATGGTCTTTTCACTTGTGCTCATTTTGTGCATTGTAAGACTAGGTAATCAAGTCCCCCATGAAGTGATATTTCTTTTGCTTTGGAGTTCATGATGAAACCAATTCTGCCAATCCTTTTTACTTGCCACTCCTAGAAGAACCTGTGCACCATCCTTCCACTGAGTTATAGTTTCCTTAGTTTTCTCGTTTTGTTAATAGTAAGAATGCCAATCTTGATAGAGTTCAGTTCTTCTATTTGTACATCAGCTTATTGGAATTGGACAAGAATATCACATTTAGGTTTACAGTTTGTCTAATCAGGGCTTCTTAAAATTTTTCCACTCATGACCCCTTTTTGTGTTTTGGCAACGTTTGTTGGCATTGCATGACCTGAGGGCATGCACAGTGCAAAGTGCGCATGCTTTGTGTTCAGAACTAAGGCTGCAGTGAAGTTGTGTGATGTAACATGGGTAAACACTGCCAGAAACACTTCGGATTCATTATACATTTGATTTTGAATTAATTTTTGGTCATTGGGCATTCAGAAACCTTTTACTGTTGCCAAATTTAAGAAGCACTAATCTAGATTAATAATAAAAGCTAGCATTTAAATAACATTTTGAAGTCTACAAAGTGCTTTACAAATATTATCTCATTTGATCCTTGCAAAAACCCTGGGAGGCAGGTACTATTATCCCTATTTTATAGATGAGAGAACTGAAGCAAACAGAGGTTAAATAACTTGCACAGGGTAAATGTCTGAGGCTGGCTTTGAACTCAGATCTTCCTGACTCTAAGTCTGGGTGGAGGGGGCAACTTAGCCAAGCCCTTAGCAAACTCCATTCTCCCACCAAGTAGAAAAAAACTACAGAAGATTGTCTTATGTTTTTTTTTTTAAATTTGTTTTGTTTTTCATGTACAGGGTGTCCCCAAAGTCTTAGTTTAGTAATAGCTTAAAACTTCACTAAGACCTTTGGGGATACCCTGCATTCCATGGGTTGCCATGGCCAAAAAGTTTGTCACTCAGGGTCAGATCTTCTGGTAATCAATAAATCTATTCAGGTAGTTATCTCAGATAGCAGACAGTCTTGTTTCTGAGATTGCACTTGAAGGCGTTCCAGCATGGTAGAATCTTCCAGACTTTCCACTCTTCTAGCATGGCCTTTGTGAACCCAGGGTTGCTTCCATGCATGAGGTTCTGTGTCGATGATCCTGGTTTGCTTCCTAACCCAGCCTAGTCAAGGGAGACAAGACAAGACAGTCAGCAGAATAACTACCAACTTTATTTTGATGTATCCATGACAGCATAAATTTGAGAACTCCCTCTAGCATCCTTTCAGTCACCTAGATTTGCCACTTCTGAGGCATCCTTGACTCCTCACTCTCTATCACTTCATACATCCAATCAGTTGATAAGTCACGTTGATTCTATCCCCACAATATCTCCAGCATCTATCCTTGTTTCTTCACCCACACGGCCGCCAACCCAACGCAGGACCTCGTCATCTCTTGCCCGACTATTACAATAGTTTCATAAGTGGTTGGTTGCCCTACCTCAAGTCTCTCCTCGTCACTCCGTTCTCCATATAACTACCAAAGTGATATTCCTAAAGCACAGGTCTGTCTATATAACTCTGCTCCTTTAGAACCTCTGTTGGCTCCCCATTACACAAAGTCACATAATTTGAGAGTCAGAAGGGACCTCAGTGGTCATCTAGTACAACCTGTACGTAAAGTGTAATACACCCAACAAATGGTCATCCAATTCTGCCTAAAGACCTCTAAGCAGAGGGTACCCACCACCCTCAGAGTAGCCCATTTCATTTGGATAGCTGTAATTATTAGGAAGCATTTCCTGATATTAAGCTTCAAGTTGACTTTGCCATTTTCACTGATTATTCTTAGGATTAACTCTATAGCTGTTTCTCTTTTTGATATTTAAAGTTCATTACAACTGGACTCCAACCTACCTTCTCAGTTGAATAATGCAGCATACTCTTTCATGCATTCTTTATTTCAGCTAAATTGGCCTTGCTGGTTTTGTTTTTTTTGTTTTTTTAATATATGGCATCGGGGGCAGCTAGGTGGCGCAGTGGATAGAGCACCAGCCCTGAAGTCAGAAGGACCAAACACTTGACATTTACTAGCTGTATGACCCTGGGCAAGTCACTTAACCCCAATTGCCTAAAAATTTATATATATATATAATATATATACTTATATATATATATATATATATATATATATATATGGCATTGCATCCCCCATTTCCCATCTCTATGCCTTTGCATAGGGGATTCTATTTGCCTGGAATGCTCTCTCTCCTAAATTCTGCCTTTTGCAATCTCTAGTTGCCTTCAAAATTCAGCATCAACTTTGAAGAAGTTTTTCTTGATTCCCACCCAACACTCCCCTCCCCACAAACTGCCAGTGGTTTCTCCTGCCAATTACCCTGTATTTATTTTATATTGTGTATTTTTGTGTATAAGGGTTGTCCTCCCCCCCACCCCCAGAATGTAGCTTCCTTGATAGCAGGGATTGTTTCATTTATACCTTTGTGTCTCCAGCACTTTTCACAGCGCCTGACATATTGTACGTATTTAATAAATCCTTGTTGATCGATGGGTACAGATTGCAACATGAAGTAACTCCAATAAAAGCTAGAAAATAAGCACAGTACATTGTTAAGAGACAAAATATTTCTAGATTTCAAGGGGTGGGAATGATTACTTCCAGCTGGGGGAATCAAGGAAGGTTTCATCAAGTAGATGAGCCTTGATGCCTTGAAGGATGGGAAAAAATTCAATAGGCCAAGACTGGGGAGTTTAGGGAAGAAAAGAAGGCATTCTAGACATAAGGAACCTCATGACCAGGTGGAATGAGTTCAGAGAACATTGTATATGCCCTGTTTTGGCAGGAACTCAGAGTAAGTAGAAGGAAGGTATGAGAGATAAGGGTAGAAAAAAAATTAGAACCAATTGTGGAGAGCTTCGAATGCCAAATTAAGGCTAGACTCTCAGACTTCATTTGGTTGGCAAGACAATGGGGAATCATTAAAGATTTTTGAGCAAGGGAAAACATTATCAGAACTGTTAAACACTAGCCAAGATGTTCCCAAGCCAGGATGCACACAAATGAGAAAATCAAGATTATGAATAGCTTATATCTAACCCCATTTAGACCATGTAATGTGCAGCAAGGCAGGGCAACATAAGTAATTCAGTGCTTATCATCTTGTAAACGTGCATATGTGCTGAATTGAGAAACAAGAGATCCCATTTCACCTCTAACAGCTAATTTGTATATCAACAGTACCCCAAGAGTCTTTCTCTCTGTAGTAAAATTGACTTTTGGCTGTTAGACGTCTAGTAGAGCATTTTGTGCCAGAGGGAACTCAGTAGGTAAAACAACTTTGCAGGTGACACGGAGAGCAGGCTGGCAGGCTCTAGAGTGCAGAAACCCTTACTCTTCTGGTGATGAGAACGGGGTAGTTTCTGAAGCAGTACAAATGTAGCCAGTTGTTAAACATTGACCAGTACATCTCTGCCTTGAAGTCAGGTGCTCACCATCCTCTATTCTGACTGTTTTTCCTGTGCGTGTGGGGGCTCAGCTAAGGTCTGATCCCCATCTCGCTTCCCTCCTCAATCTGGAGCTTGAGTGGGCAGGGTGTAAAGGAAAGTTGTGGTGTAGATTTTGGGGGGGGCGACTGAGAGAAAGAAGAACTTTAGGAAAGGCTGCTTGGGGCCAGGCATTCATGTCACTATTCTACGACCATGGAGGGTCCCAGTCTTAGGGCAGTCATATCAAATTCAAATAGAAACTAGGACCACTAAATGGTACAAAGGTATTCTCCCCCTCCCCCATATCAACTTAGAAAACCACACATTAATATTATTTATATTTTATTGTATTTTTATTTATTTTGTTAAATATTTCCCAATTACACAATAGGAATTGTCCTGGCCTAAGATGAGGGAAATAAATGCTGCCTTTGAAAAGACTAGTCCAAAACAGTAGGGGGAAGAAAGCACTTTCTCTAATGAGTATTAAGATGAGCTGCCCCTGGACTTTAGACTGCCCACAATTGAAATAAAACACTCATATATGCTGAGAAAGCCAGGGACACATTTACTTTTCTCTAATGGAAATGTTATTAGATGTTTACCACAGACATTTATGCTTATTAAAGAGAGAGGAGAAAGGAGAGGGAAAAGAAGAGCGGGAGGGAGACAGAGACAGGGAAAAAGACAGAGAAAAGGAGAGTCAGGGAGAGAGCTAGAGACTAAGAGAAACAGAAGAGGAAGAGGAAGAGGAAGAGAAGGACGAAGACAGACAGTGATTGGAAGAGAGCCAGGAACTGAGTTAAAGAGAAAGAAACAGAGAAAGAAAAGGGGAAAGAGGGAGAGAGAGACAGACAGAAAAAGAGAGAAACGGGAGGGAGGGAGACAGAGAGGAAGAGAGAGATAGAGTGAAGGAGGGAGAGAAAGGGGAAGAAGAGAGAGTCACAGAGAAGGAGGGAAGGAAGGAGGAGAGGAAGAGAGGCAGAGACTGCATGTGGTATTTCTAAGCCATTTCCTTCCTCAGATTTCACAGGCAGAATGAGCTCTTTTCCACCTGCATTCTGGTTACTTGGCCAATTCCTTAGGTAGAAATCCAGAGGTATTTAGCAGAGCTGTACAAAGAATAGGCTGCTTGGCAATTCTGTCAAACTGGCTGTTTTCTGGTGACTTGTCTGTAATTCTAGGACAGCTACAGAATGTTATCTGTTTGTAAATAATTGGAAATCTTCCCTGAGCTCTTGGGAGAACATTTTTATGGCTAATGGAGTTGTTTCCCCCTAGTTGTTTACGTTTCTTACATAAATCTCTGGGCTGACCTCAGAATGATCCCTGTATTTTCTTATTTTCTCATCCTTTCTTCTTAAAAACAAGGACATGCAAACATCTTAGAATACGATAGTTTATTAAAGTGTGTTCTAGATTAGTTTGTGATTATTGTGGTTTTAATTAACTTGGATATAGAAGATGACCCTCAGGAGATGTTATTTACCTTCAGTCTGAGATATCTATTTCAAGAAAGAAATTTAAACTGGACTGCTACAGAGGAAATCATTTTTTGAGAATTAGATTCAAAGAGGTTATCAAGATGCTTAAGCAATTAAAAATAACTCCAACAGTTTAATGAAAGATAATTCAGTTTTTCATTACTCCTTTTTATTATTTTTAATTTTTTTCAATTAACAAACATTTATTTCTCTCCTTCACATCACCCCCACTTAAAAAAGAAAAAAAAAACCTCTTGTAATAAATTTGCATTGTCAAACAACGAATTCCCACATTAACCATCTCTGAAAGTATACATCTCATTTTTCATTCTTACCAACCAATCAAAAAGAACCAAACAAGGCTGCTTTTCTCCCACCTGTGACAATAATGTAATTTGGGGTCCTTATTTAAAAATCATAAAAGCTGTTTCAAATGAGTCTCACTGCAGAGGGGAAGAGTAAGTTCATTCAGTAGAATGTAGGCTCTTTGACATTAGAGACCAGTTTTTGTTTTTTAGTTCAATTCAATAATTCAACAAGCATTTATCCATTGTTTACTCATGTGCCAGGACCTGTTCTGGGCTGGGAGACAAAGACAATGACAGGAGTCCCTGGCCACAAGGACCTTACATTCTATTGCCTGGATGGATTCCCAGCCTAATACAGTGCCTTGAATTTGTTGTTGTTCCATTGTTTCAGTCCTGTCCGACTCTTTGTGACCCCATTTAGAAAGTGTCTGAGGCTGGATTTGAACTCGGGTCTTCTTAATTCTGGAGGGCAGCTAGGTGATGCAGTAAATAGAGTGCCAGGCCTGGAGTCAGGAAGACTCATCTCCCTGACTTCAAATCAGGCCTCAGACACTTACTAGCCATGTGACCCTGGGCAAGTCACTTAACCCTGTTTGCCTCCATTTCCTCATCTATAAAATGAGCTGGAGAAGCAAATGGCAAATCACTCCAGTATCTTTGCCAAGAAAACCTCCAATGGAGTCATGAAGAGTCAGTTATGAGTGCAAAATGACTCAGCAACAACTTCCTGCCTCCAGGCCCAGCTCTCTATCCACTGCACCACCTAGCTGACCCTATAGTGTCTGTCTTATTCAAATTTTTCTTTGGATTAGATCTGTGATGCCATTGTCGTGGGGGACTCCCAGTGAGAAAACTCCTACCAATGCCTATCTGCACCTGCTCTGTCTTTGAGATATAGAAGACGTAAAAGGTTTCATGCGTGTCCCAGGGTCATATGACAGATATGTGTCAGAGGTAGGATTTCATCTCAGGTCTTCTTTTAAGGAGGTCATGCCAAGCTTCTTCTCCCTACTCTCCTGAAGGAAGATCTAGTGGAGCTCAAATCCCCTAAGTCACCCTATCAACATAAGACCAGAAGTAAGTAAACTAAGGCTTGGCGAGCAATGTAAGACTGAAAGCCCAGTTTCCCAGCCTAGGTGAGTCTGAATATCAATTAGCCACCGATCTCCCTGGGCAGTCAGTCCCACTCCTCAGACATCAGTCCCTAGCCTCTACAAAGCTTTGGTCTGAACTCCTGCTTTCATCGCACCAAGGCCTGACCCTGCTTGACCCAGATAAGAATCCTATTAAAAAAAACAAAACCAAAACACTTCATTGGTTTGGAGCACCTAATTCTATCTAGGTAGAATCCAGTAGACTGCCCTGTTCCCATCCTTCCTGACTACACCTTTAAAGTTGTATTTCTGCCTCAATAAAGTCTGTTTCTTTCATTTTCTCCTTGGCTTCCATCTGCGCTGGGTTTGGTCTTGTGGTGTTCTCTTTGCCTCCTCAACACACCGGTTTTTGCCTTAGAAGCATTAGCGATTGCCCAGGGCTGGAATTGATTATCTTTGGCAGCTGCCCCTACCTCCCAAGCCTCAGCTCAAGGATTGTAGAAAACACGGGCAGGATCAGACCCCATCCGGGTCTGTCAATAGGGTTTTCTTCCTTCTCCTTGACCCTAGGCCTGTGCCCCTTGAGGTTGCCCCTAGAGACATAAGTGGCAGATAAGGGAAATCGCCACCTTTCCTAGTGCTGTACCTTGAAATCCTAAACCTTACTAAACTTATATTGAGACTCTCCCATCTGACTGTTGGGTCAGGTAGAACAAGCAGGTTCACGTTTCACCTCTTAGTCAAGTGATTTATTTGCCTAGGGTCAGGCAACTGGGAAGCATCAGAAGCTAGATTTAAACTCAGGTTATCCTGAGCATCCTTTCCACTGCACCACCTAGATAAAATCTTGACCCTGGGGGTCCATGCATTTGCTTTTTAAAAATATTTTGATAGCTCTATTTCAATATAATGGATTTCCTTTGGATTCCTATGTATTTTAGCTTATGCATTTGAGATTATTATTCATAGAAGGGTTTCATAGGTTTCACCAGACTGCCTAAAGGGTCCACAACCCCAAAAAAGTTAAAAACACAACCTTAAGGAGATGGAAATAAAGCAAACTTTTTTTTTAAGGGCTTGGCTTCCTTGTGATGGGGAGGTGCATGCACCTGAGGTCTATGATGAAACTAGTAATTTGCTAATCAGGAAGAGAAGGGTTAGTATTCAAACATGCCCTCTGTTTACTATCAAATGGACTTGAAGTATAGTTTAAAATAACAGCCAAAGACGAGGCTCACACAATAGAACATTTGCATGGATGTGATAAAGCAACCCTGTCCCTTCTTTGCTGATTGAGGTCTCTGGAGGGCTAGAGCTGCTAGAACTAAATGAAAAACTGAAAGGAAGTGGCCAGTGACCAGCTCATACATATCTTAGTGGGAATGCTGAAGGAGGCTGCAATCCGTAATTTGGTCCCTTATAAAGGAGAATATTTCTAAGACATAATGACATTAGTTAAAGATGTCTAACATCAAAATGCTCTGTAAGACGATAAATAGTAGGGGGAGTCAATAACTAAGGTGAATTTAAGCATGTCTTTAAAATACACTAATTTAGATACATGGACAAAAATGCCGTCAAACTGATCTCACAGAAATTATGAGCACTGTGTATTCAGAAACAGCAAAAAGAGTCTATAATGATGCTTATATTCAAGGCAAGTAATGTCCGTGTAAAATGGAGAGTCACCTTAGTTTTTGACTCTGTCTTACATTTTAAAATTGGGGTTTCTGAAGGGGAAGTCTGGAGCTAGAAATTAAAGTATTTTCCTGTTCTTCCTCAACAGGAAAATTAGCTTTAAAAACATGTCAACTGTATTTAAAATGAAGTAAGTAGAACAAGGAAACCAATAGACCCAATTGTTGTATTAATACAAATGAAGGGCATACTAAAAGGTAGCCAGACTCACAGTAATTGTAAGAAGAAATCTTGGTCCTGGAAAATAGATGATAAAACATGCTTTCCTGTATTTGGTAGAGAGGTGGGGGTATATGGGTGTGATATATTGTGTAGGAACCAACAGATATAGTGTCTGTGTAGGTTGGGTTTGATTTTGCTTAATTAATAATAATAGCTAAGATTTATGTAGTGTGCCAGGCACTATGTTAATATTTATAAATATTATATCATTTGATCCTCACAACAACCCTGGGAAGGTAGGCACTATTATCATCTCTGTTTTACAGCTGAGGCTCTAAACTTAGAAAAACTGAGGCAGAGTTTAAGTGACTTGTCCAGGGTCATACAGCTAGTAAGCATTGAGGTCCGATTTAAACTCAGGCCTTCCTAACTCCAGGGGCAGCCCTTAGAACTAGTATTCTTCTTAAAATGGAAAGTATGTGGAGAATGGGTTCTATGGAAATTATGCTGGAAAAACAAAAAAAGCATCAATAAATCTGGTTTTAAATGAGTCTGAAGTAAATGCATAATTACGCACATATAGTCAAAAATCCCATTTTTAAAAAGTGCTTTCCAGCTTCCTCCTATCCCTGCTTCTGTATCTCCTCCTTATACCTGGAGGCTGGCAGTCCACTCAAGGACGGAGTCATGAAAGCAGCCATATTCCAGATGGAAAGATCATTTTGACTCAAGACATTGTAACAACATACTTGGCAGTTCATAAGTAACACTCCTGCTGGGACCAGGTGCTTGCCATTGGACAAGATTCCATTTTATACAGAAGGGCTTGAAATGGACCATAACTGGGCAGCAGGTTGAACAAGTCTGAATTTTTAAAGAGTCAGGCTTGGGTAACCAGCTTGAGGTGGGGAACAGTGACAACTAATTACCTCTTTACTAATGTCACAATAATATAGCCATTCGTTTTGACTGGAGCCGTGCAGAGCTGGAGCCCTTTCCTGCCAGGCTGAGATTCTAGTCTCTGAATGCGTGTATTAAAAAGAAAAAAAAAAACAAAAAACTGTTGGCTGTGAGAATAACCAGTTCAAAAAAAAAGTACATGCAAGTGATAAGAGCCAAAATGTGAATGTGTTCCTTGCCTGAGAGATGTCAAAATTAGACTTGGTTACAAAAAAAAAAAGTCACGGAACAGTGGGGGAAGTGTGATTTCCCTCAATGGCAGAAACCAGTCACCCAACAGAAGAATTAATTACCTTTGTGTTAATATTTTCAGCAAAGGATGCAGGATGTCAAAAGTAATAGGGAGACCCAAGTGCTGACTAGCTGTGAAAAATCAAATTAATCCTTAAGTTTTATTACTGAAATTTGATGATGGCTCACAGAAGCCCTAGATTATAAACAGAGACTTGGGGAACTCAGGGCATAGGAAACAAGCAATGAATTTCTTGTTGAGAACCACATTTTTAATTCCCCAAACAATAAAATTCTAACCATGAGCCATCCTGGTTAGGCTTAAATTGGAAGTGAATGACACTCGTGTCTCATGGTGAATGTAAAGCTTTGCCTAGTGTGGAAAAAGTCTTTTAAAAAACTGCATAGATGCTTGAGAAAAAAATGTTCACTCTGTTCTTCAAATTGTTCCTTCATCTTTCATTATCTACCAATCCATCAATGCTTTTCCCCAACCAGTGGACCTGAGGCTATTTTATTATCATTTTACCTTATCAAAAAGTTAAACTTTCTACAAGTTAGGTGACAGTGAGTCAACATAAACATGACATCAGCAGACCAAAGCTAGATATCTGCTTACACTGATAAAATTCAATACAGTAGAAAGATCATCCCGCCAGAATAGTAAAGAGAGATATTTTCTCAGATTGCTTTTAAGGGAACTGGAGCTTTTAGAGATTGACAGAATTTGGGCAAAGAGTCCAGTCTCCCAAAGCAGAAATAATTTCAAATAGTGAAGGTTGGAAACTGAAGGCCAGGAAATTTAGACTTGACGACAAGTGTGTAGGATTTGGAGTGAGGAAGACTTGAGTTCAAATCTTCCCGCTGACTTTTACTAGCTGTGTGACCTTGAACAAGTACTCAGAAACTGAGACACAGTTTCCTCATTTGTAAAATGGGAATATTAACTTAACACCTGCAGGATCTACTTTGCAAGATTTTGGTGAGGTTCAAATGAGTTAATGTATATAAAGTACTTTGCAAACTTAAAAGTGCTATATCAATTGCATTTTGCTATTGCCATTAGCAATAGATTGTGAGGTTTTGTTTTTAATTATCCAATCTATTATTAAATTTCATTTAATCAGATTGTTTAATCATTCACATTTAATGACATGCATTAGATTTATGTTTTCCTCCATTATCTCCTGTATTGGGTTTTTTTTTCAAAATTAGGACTTTTTTTGGTTCCCTTTCCCTTTAAAAAGTTAGTACTTTCCCCCAATAACCCATTTTGCTTAATCTACTTTAATGTAATACTAACCCCACAGGTTATATAATATCCCTGGATCCAGCCATCCCCACAACTCCTCCTTCCTGTTTGCCAGTTCTTTTCCTAGTTTTGAAATTTACTTAACTTACTGGTTTCATTTTCTTTTATTTAATTACCTAATTCTTCCCACATTTTTTTCCTTTCTAAGCTAAGCAGTTAATTTAAAATCCCCCTTCCTGTTCTCCCCAAATTTTGTTTTTAGGTTTTTTCCCTCTGCACCTCTTTCTAAGAATTTCTTTGCTTTGTTCCCTTTATTAATTCTCTTCCCTTTTTGTCTATTAACTTTTATTCTTTACTTGATGGTCTGTATACTTATTTTTTATTTCTTTAGTCACTTTGTGTTTCCTGTAGAATTAAAATTTATGAAGTACCAAGTTCAAGTACCCCCTTCTAGCCAATTTTTATGTTATTGCCTTTGTAGATCTTGCCCCAGCCCCCTTTCTTTGCTGTGCTTAACTCTTAGAAGCATCAATTCATGAGGGAAGTAATGAGGATAGAGGAGTTGCCCAGAAATTTTCGTGTCCTGTTGTGTTTTCCAGTCTGGATTCCTTGAAGCCAACTACACAACATCCTCAATCATATCTTCCAATTCTATCCCTGTCCTCCCTATAATCATCCTCGTTCCCATCTGCCATGCAATCTCCTCTTTGGGTTCATATCCTTTCTGATTTCCCTTCTCCTGAAGCAGAATGCTGTCCATGGAGGTACATCACTTTCTCAGAATCTCCCTGCATCTTAGACTCATTGTGAGATATCCATCTTTCAAATTAGTAGATATCTCTTCTAACCATGGGGTAGTCTTCACTGGGGTCCCTTCTCCCAAGTAGGAAGAGATTTCCCTCCTTCTCCTCTATTTCAATCTCAGCCCCCTCTTAGCATTTTTTTCCCATTCTCCTATAGTCTCTTTTCTTATCGAGAGATTAAAGAAGTTATCTTCCCTTCTTTGTTCACCTATGTGCTTGATAAGGGTTCCTCACCCATTCCCTTCTATCTTCTACCCACCCTCTCCCCTTTTCTGCATCTTCCCATTCTACAATTTAATCTCAAAAAATACGTTGCTTCACCTATAGGGAGAGTTACAGGGTTTGTTTCAAGGAGTTTCAGGGTTATTCCTCCACCATCACTTCTCCTATTTCTTTAAATATGCTTTCTCCTTTATCCCCTTGTGTACCTTTAAGAAGAAATCTCTTAATGGTCTCTCCTTTGTTGTTATTGTTTGAAACCAACAGGTTTGTTCTCTTTTTGTATTTTATTCTTTTAATAGTCTCTAGAGATGGAATAACTTATTTCATTACGTGTTCATTCCTTGGTAGTAGCATTTATTTACCTTTCTTGTGTTTCTGTTGTTTGGGGTGTTTGTAAATCAAATAACCTGCTCACATCTATTTTTTTTTCTTTTCACAGAAATGCTTCGAATGCCTCTCTTGTATTGAAGATCCATCTTTTTTTTCATTGATGATTCGGCTCACGTTTGTACGGTAAATCATTTTGGGTTGCATCTTGAGCTCCTTTGCTTTTCTGAATATATTCTTCCACTCCCTTCTGTGGTTTCTGGTGGGCGCAGAATATTTTCCTGTTATTCAAATTTCCCTTCCTTTACATTTGAAAGTCTTTCTCCTAACAATTTGTAGAACTTATTGCTTGTCATTTGTTTATTTTTGTTTATTTATTTGTTTATGTTTGCTTCTTTGTCTCTACCTTCCTTCTTTCCTTCCTTCTTTCCTCCATTTATTTGTTTGTTTTTATTTGTATATTTCTCTGTTTATTTGCTTGCTTACTTATTAATCTGGGTGTCTCTATCATGCCCAAATAGAAATGTAAAGGCTACTCAAGGGGCTGGTCTCACTTTTATTGTCAGGAGATCTTTGACTTGTTGCATTTTCTTCCTTGCATCCATTCATCTCTCCTTAGATAGGGAGCTAGTATTAATTCCAAATAGTGGAGATATCTGATCAGCTTAGCCCACTCCAGCTCAGTTTTTCTGAAGTCAACAGATCTGCCAGCTTCAGCCTCTCCAGTAGCAGGAATTACAAGTATGTGCCACCATGTTATGTTTCTTAGAGTGTGAAGCATGGGAGGTGTTTGGTTTTTTGTTGTTGTTGTTGTTGTTATTTTTGCTTGATGAGATTTTCTATACATTCTTTTCTGTTTTGTTTTCTGTATTGTCTAGATTATTTTCCGTATTCAGAAGTTCTGGAAGTTTTTAAAATTATTATTTCCTGTTTAGGTGTTTGTTTGTTTGTTTTCTCATGTTCTTCTGGAGGCTTAAATTGTCTTTATACCTCCTGTCTTTGAGATCAATAGCTATTGCTTAGATAGAGATCATGTGTTCTAATATTACTGTCTTTTGCTTCTATTGCACATGATCTTTCACTTCAGTATATTTGTATTCCCAACCCATTGTTCTCTCTTTTACTCCTTTGGAGATGTCATTGTAGATTAAAAGTTTTTATTCTGCTAATTGTTTTCTGCTGGGCAGGCCACAAATTCTGCTTTTTTTCCCCTTCTAACTTCTCTCAAGATTCTTATTTCTCTTTTAAACCAATCTGCTTTCTCGTGTTATGATTCCATAATCTTTTGGGAATCTATGGGTTCTGTGTTTCATCACAGAAATGGTTCAATTTCCATTTTCTAGAAAGATTTCTTTAAAGGGGGTTATAATTTTGGAGGGCATTTTAATATTCATCCTCCCTTCTAATATTAGTATCCTATCTGCTGATTTATCTGCTCACATTCTGGGTTTTTAATTCAATTTTCCTCATCTTGAAATCTTTGATATTTTTAGCCTTTTTTCCTTATGTTCCCCAGGCATTCAATTTCAGAATCCTCCTCTTATGATGGAGGTTTTACCACCAGGTGGACCACAATGCTATCAGTCTACTGTGACATTGGCTGATTTACTTTCCTCCTACCTTAGTCCTTGCCCTAAATAGCTTCTGGTAGGGAACAGGAACCAGACTGGCCCCAGCTGGATCCCAGTCACCTTTTCTTCAGGCCTAATGCAGCCACATATGCTGGCCTCCTACTTCAGTTTCCTCTATTCTTAAATTCTTTGACCATACTGAATCATCTTCCGTCCCTTTTTGCTAAGTTGGAGAAGGGCTGAGTTGAGTGTTTCAGGCCAATCCTCTGCTGCCTTTAGGTCCCTAGGGAACACCGTAGGCATTAGGAAACCTGATTCTTCCTCCCCAATACCTCCTCCTCTTCCTCACATGGAAGGGCAGAATTGTTGTTCACCAACTACTACACCAGG
This sequence comes from Vombatus ursinus, assembly GCF_900497805.2. NCBI lineage: Eukaryota > Metazoa > Chordata > Mammalia > Diprotodontia > Vombatidae > Vombatus > Vombatus ursinus. Next base: position 7,421,345 of record NW_020954672.1, read on the forward strand.
ACAATGGAGAAAGGGCAGTGGTTGGGTGTGTTGAAAGAGACTCTGCAATAGGAGGAAAATTTGATTGAGTCCAAAACATAAGACAGAATTTGTTTTGTGAACCCTACCAGAACATGGAGGCTGGTGGGGACAGAAGAGTAAATAAGTATGATATGGATTAATGTAAATTCATAAGGCTGTTATCTCATTGGGCTTCTTGCTTTCTTATCCTGTGAATTAAGACATATTTGCTTTTCCTTTGGAGCATAATCCCTTTTTTTGGATTTTTGTTTTTATTTTTGAGACTTAGTGAGTACTACAGAAAATGCCTAGTCCCCCATCTTATTGGTCACATGACCTAGAAACAGCAGAGTTCTAAAGCCAGCTTAAATTTGTCCACAAGAGCTGGTTGTTAAATTTTCAGAGGATTTATACCTTGGAAATTCACACATACTACAAATCAGGGCTTGATTTATTGTTCTGTTGACTGTCCTCGACTCTGTGTCAGAAAACTATAGGCTAAGGACCAAATCCTGCCCAGTTTATTTTTATGGTGAGGGGAGCTAAGAACAGTTTATTATGTTTTTAAATACAATAAAACTTTGTTTTAAAATGTCTTAGCCCCACAGGGCTGTACATGAGCAATAGTATGCCAACCCCTTGTCTAGACATAATAAAGTGATGGAGAAATGTTAATAATGCAGATTAAATTTAAAGGTAAGTTGTGTATAACTTTCTTTTTTTCAGAGAGTCAGTTGTTAAACATTTACCAGCACTCCACTGCCCAGAAGTAATTGTTGTTCTTCCAGTTCTAACACTCTCTCTGGTCATTGCTCATTATGACTCCTACTTAAAAATATGGGAATCCCAATAAATACAAAAGAAAATTGAGCCTAATGAGCAAAACATGTCCAGCTAAAGCAATTTACATCCTGTAGAGCTGCCCAAATAAGCCCTAAAACTGAAGCTCTGGGATGCTGTGATTGCAGCAAATCCACCCAACTGTTCTATACCTGGAATCAAAATTTCAGGGTGGGCCATATTTCCATTCCAAGGGTAGAAGTTGTTGATGAAATGACTATTTTGTCTGAAGGTATGGAAATATTTGCCACCCAAGAGAGTAAATAACATTCACTACATTATACTGATCATTGTCAAATATCTTTATTTCTTATACGTTTTAGTGCTGATAAAAGATATGAGTTGATCAAAGACAGAACTGAAGTTCCATCCCCATAAGTAAAGCATAACATGAGCAGTGTCATGCCTTGGGGAGTGAGAAGAGAGCTATTTCGGAATTGTTCGGTCCCTGAGTCACGTGGTGAAATCTGGCAAGAAGGGAATCAAAAAAGACTTCTTGTCATGTGCTATCAATCCAGAAAAAAAAAATATGAGTCAAAGTTTCTGGATCAAAACCTTTTTCAGTTGCAGAATTTTAGGTTTAAGAATTAAACCTAAATTAGTTCATTTTCCATTCCCTTGACCAAATCATTTTAAAATGAATTCAGATATATGAAGGTTGGTGGCTCATTGTTTGAAGGTTAGCCATCTGGTGACAGATTTATTTTTGCAGTCATAGGAACTAAAACTACATTCTAATAAATCTATGGAGGAGTTATGATCTGTGTCAATTGAGGGAGAACCCAGAAACTGAAATTGTAGATCCTTGAAGTATGCTGGTCAGGAATATAAGACTTTCTTTCTTTCTTTTTCTTTCTTTCTTTCTTTCTTTCTTTCTTTCTTTCTTTCTTTCTTTCTTTCTTTCTTTCTTTCTTTCTTTCTTTCTTTATTTCTTTCTTTCTTTCTTTCTTTCTTTCTTTCTCTTTCTTTCTTTCTTTTTTCTCTTTCTTTCTTTCTTTTTCTTTCTCTCTTTCTTTCCTTCCTTCCTTCCTTCCTTCCTTCTGCAACATGAACGTCAGTAGTAATGGTATTAGATTCAGTGCTAAATGGTCAACTTAGTAGCAACCTCAGCCACCCTTGGATCATTTCCCTGCTCTATGCTAGTCGAAAAAGTGGGAATATGTCATGTGATCTGACCATATTTAACCATCTAAAGCAGGACATAATGTTTTGTTTGACTACCAGTTGTTACTCCAGCTACTTATGAATAGTCTGTTCCTCCTTCTCCATACCAGCCCCAGTCCCACACTTTCCACTGTGATCAAGGTGGTTACAGATTCAGTAGAAGTCTAGAAAATCTGATCTGGAATAAACTCAAAATTTCCAAAAGGGCAAAAATCTCTCTCAACTCATTTAAGTCCCTATTTTTTTTTTTTAGGCAATTGGGGTAAAGTGACTTGCCCAGGGCCACACAGCTAGTAATTGTCAAGTGTTTGGGTCTGAGGCCGGATTTGAACTCAGGTCCTCCTGACTTCAGGACCAGTGCTCTATCCACCACACCACCTAGCCGCCCCTAAGTCCCTATTCATAAGGGATGGCTTTGCTACATCAATCATGACCTATCAAATTCCTAGGCTTCAATAACTCACCATTAGTGGCAATGAGATTTATTATCATAATCGGGTAGCATAATAAACTCAAGTAAACTAATTTTTTTTAGAAAAGTATTCTAGATCATACTGTAATGTTGCAATTTAGATTGTTTTCCTTTTCCCTTCATCCTTCCAACCAGTTGACACCTCCTTCCCTCCCTCTCTTCCTTTCTTTTTCCTCTCTTTCTCATCCACTATCTTTTTGAGCCTTGCAAACTGAAACTGAGGAAGACTCAGTGCCTGCCCAAGGTCACACATTTGGCAAATGTCAAAAGGCAGAATCTAGACTCAGTCCTCCCAAGCTCCAAACCCTATGTCTCTGTTGAGATTCCTCTTGGATCCCAAATCTAACACTATTTCTTGTCATTGTCATTATCTATCTTTGGGAGCAAGAAAAGGATAAGAAAGATGCTTTTTTTCCAATGTGGACTCCATAGAGCTGATATATCTTGTAAGGATTACTTCTGGTCTTAATTTTTCTGTGACAGATGATTAGAGTAATGATTTGGTATGCTGGGAATATATCATCCAGATCCCCTACACTGTTCTAATATCATAGAGGGATGTTACTTCTCCACTTTCTCATCAGAATAATCCTGGATTCCCACAGCTTCAAGCTATAGGTGCTAATTCCCAGGGTCTAGGGCAGAATCTTCAAGGAAGCAAGGGTTGGGGAGGTTTCAGAGTGAAGAATTGGGACTACAAGGCAGTGGCCCCACCAGCATAAATTGCTAGGGTAACTTCTTGTTCCTCATCCAACTCCTCTGCACATCTCTCTTACCCGCTTCCCTTTCCACCACTACCACCTGTTGCTTTTGGCCAGGCTTTCAAATCTCTTTCATGGTCCAATGGAGAACAGAGCCATTTTCACAGCTTCTCCCCCCTATCCTTAAAGTAAACATACAACACCCTTGAGGTTTTCCTAAGGATTTTAACTGTTAGTCACAATATGAGGGAGGAGGGAAGAGGGAGATAAGACATTGGACAAAGAAAATAGATTCTCTCATGTCCTCCTACCTTCTCTCTCTCTCTCTCTCTCTCTCTCTCTCTCTCTCTCTCTCTCTCTCTCTCTCTCCTTCCCTCCCTTCATTTAATTTCCATAAAGAAAGACGTTTCACAAATGTGCTCAGAGGTCTTTGATTACATAAAAAGCTGAAGTAAAATTCATCCACATTCCAGAAGGGAGCCAGATTCAAGCTATCCCCCACATTTTGTCATGGGACAAACAATGGGGCCTTTTGGGTGAAGAACATGACTTGGCCTCTGGGGTATACGTGAGACAATAAAACTGGGACTGATAATGTTTTTCTGTGGGACCATCACTGGAGTTAGAGGAAGTGATGGTGGCAGTGGAGAGAGGACTGGCCTTGCTCTTAAGGGCCAGCTGATTATCCCTCTTCTCTGCTCTACATCATCTTGTCTAACCTTTCTTCAGTTTCCTGTCAACCCAAGTCCCAGATCTGAACTGAAAAGGGTCAAAATAGGGCTAGAAAGAGGGAAGGCAGACAGTTGTATGGGTATGATATATTAGGGTGGGGGAATTCAGTGAGGAATACTTTTTGATGTTACTTTCTATAAATGCATGTATATTTTGCCCAATTTGAGGGGGCACTGATTAAACCAGAAAACTCTGCTTCTGATGGAACATTAGCATTTATTTTGTGATGTCAAGTGCTATGTGTACAACTGTCATTGTCTTTGCTAGTTCAAATGCAAAATAGTGCTATTCGATCTTCCCATCTCTCAACTCTGGGTTGAGGTAAAGGTGACTTCCCGCAGACTAAATGGAAGGGAGTAGCATGCAAAAACTTGATGAAAGAAATCAAATCTGACATTCTCCTTCAGTTATCCTCTCTCAAATCCTGCCCCCACCTCTAAGTCATATTCTATAATCTTCCCTACTTTCCTTTACAAATGGTAGCCAATAGTAATGTGGGTCAAAGGTCAGTGACCCCAATAGCCAAGAGTGGTTTGGGTCAGAACTCTTGGGATTAAAGATTCCTGATGTAATTAATCATCTTTCCTTCTTCCTTCACTCAGCACCACCCGTTCTACTCCCAAGGTGAGCCTTCTTTGCTGTGGTCAGCAGCAGCAGCAACAGCTAGGGCAGATGGTCTACAGGGTCTTCTATCTCACCAAAATGGTCCTTGAACTGAAAAAGCGTGAGGGTTCCCATCCCCAAAGAATAAATCAATCTATTTGGATTTTGTCTTGTCACAAGTTGTTGGCAAGGTAAACATATGCATGGAAGATGAAAAATAATAGTTTTGTCTTCCTACCTGGGGTCTGTTTCCTTCTCCTACTTTATTTATTCCTAATGCACAATAAGATTTTATTTCCAATGTACATTTAGGTTGTATCAGAAAAATAGGAATGGTCATGGCAATGTACCTAGAATTTTAATGGATGTTTTCTTTGCTTGACACCTTTTCCTACAAAAGCATGCTTTGCAAAATTGTCAAGAAATGTACAACCCTGCTGTTTGTCTTACTTCTGTGCATAGGCCTATTTAACACAGAGTACCACAAAAGGAAAGTAAGTTTGCTTTTGCTGTGAACATGAATTATATTTACTAAATATTCAAAAGCTACATGTTCAAACAGTCGGAGCCAGCAACGACAGGCGAGAAATTCTGCACATCTTGTCTCTCTTTTTTTTTTTCAGAGACTAACAAAAAAAAAAAAAGAGAGAGAGTTTTGATTTTCCTAAATCCCCACAATATGTCATGAGCAAAAAGCCCACTTTAGCTCTGAGTTTTACAGGAAGTGCTGACATGTTCAGAATATTACGATAGGAGAACTGAATAAGATTAGCATATTTTCCCCAAATTCATTAGGATACCTGAAAACTCCATGCAAGATCTACTGAATATTTGATAAAAACTGAATGTTTTCCAGCACTAAAAGACTGTCAAAATTAACCAATGGATCTCTCCCCACAAATGTTTTGTCTATAGTGGAATGCTCCTTCATGAAAGGAAAAAGGTACAAAGCAAAGATGTCAAATATACATAAAGATTACCCAAATCGCTGATGACAGATGGTGGCTAACGGCAAATGTTTTTAAACATGTTTTACTGTTCCAGGTTGGAACATTAATGTATCTCTCTGGGTTTTGTTTTATTATTATTTTTTATTTTTAAAAGTCACTTTGTAAAAATGACACAGAGACAAGCCTTCTACTTTTATTTTCTTTCACAAGCCTCTGTGCCATGTTTACCCAATCATTTGTTCAATTTGGGGGGGCATTGTAGACACCCAAACAGACCTGGCATATTCTGGGTTTCCCCTCTTAGGCAATTAACAAGAAAACCCCTAATTCCTTTGGAATCAGAATGAGCAAGCTGTGCTCCATCTTCTGACTGACTGGAAAGACTTTAAAGCCAGAGTAAATATAGCCTGTTTCCACATGCTAAGTGGGTTTTCCAGAGCTAAAAAGCAAATAGCTCCAAACCTGTTAGGACCAGCTAAGGACCAGCTAACAGAAGTTTAGTGGCATTGGGTAAGAAAGTCTTTTTAACACTTTTATTTCTAATAACAAGGCAACTTTAAAGACTGCAGATTTAAATCTGATTTCTGGATGATTATCTTTGTGTTTGATTTTTAAATCCCCAGTGTTTTGCTGAACTCCTGCTAATTTTGACCAGAGCCAGGGGCATTTGATTAAAGGAGACACCAGGAAAAAAAAAAAGAAAGAAAAGAAAAGAACAGAAAAGCATGACACATCCCCTTCACCTCCTTTGATTTTTTTTCTCCTCATCCCTGCTACCATCCTCATTATTGACAGTAGTGAAACAATGACACCTAGGCCTGGAACAGGCAGGTGGGATTGATCCAGTCCTTTTAAGAAGAGACTTTCTGTTGGCAAAGGAATCCATAGTCAGAGCCTTGTTAGTCTGATAACCTGTGAGGAAACCAGGGAAAAGACAAAGAAAGACCTGGATCTGTAGTGTGTTTGGGCTTTCTGAGGGTCCTTAAAACAACACTCAGACACTAATTGGAGCGTCTTTCGCTAGGGCCAGGAAAAGTTCCCCTCTAAAAAGTACTGTATGCATTTCTAATGCAAGACTAGACTGGGTCTATTGCATTCAGAGAATTTTTTTTTGACAGAGACTTAATGGTTATGTCTGTCAATGTATACCAACAGGTTTGACTGAATCTATTTTTTAAAAAGCAGCTAGCTGAACTCAGCCTACAAGCTCCACCTCTCTACCTTCTCCTTTTTCAAAGTCGTCTAATGTCCAAAGAACACTCCTCTATGTGGCATCGAATCTTGGGAACATGTCATTCAACGCAGCAATTTAATATGTATTAACATGGAGAAAACATTTCTATCTAATGTAGACTCCCAAAAAAACATTGATTCACCAGTAGGCAGGGAGTCTTGGGGTTCTGTTTATCATGCCCCAAGCCCACCTCTCCACTGTTACTTCTACCTGATGTCTACTTTCACCTCTGTCTCCTTGTGTATATTTATAAAGAAGACTTTCTGTGGTCTCTCTGCTGTTACTGTGAGCTGTTGCTATCCTTTGGCTGCTTCATTTGTTTATTCTTCCTACAACACTGTCATCTGGGGTGTTTGAGAAGCAAATTATCTCTTCAGGTCTAATATTATTTCTAAGGATGTTTCAAATGTGTCTTTATTATTTAATATACATCTTTTTTTTTCATTTAAAGTTAAATTAGATTTGCAAGATAGCTCAACCTGCACTGCATCCAGAGCTCGATGGCTCTTCAGAAGACATTATTCCATTCTCTCCTGTGTTTTCCAGTGAGTACAGAATAGTCTTCTGTTATTTGAATTCCCTTTGTTTGTATTTGAAGGTCTTTCTCCCGGTTGCTCATAGAACTTGTGTTTCTGAATTGAAGTGTTAAATTTAATCACTATGTGTCTTGGAGTCCGCAGCTTTGGAATGTATATATGTTGTTTGTTTTTTTTCTGGAGGCAATCTATGAAATCTTTTAATTGATATTTCATTTTTTGTGATGAGAAGTTCTGGGCAATTTTTGTTTATTATTTCTTGTATTATGTTGTTCAGGTTTTTTGACTTGTCATGTTCTTCTGGGAAACCTACATTCCTTAGGTTGTCTCTGTGGTTCATATCTTTGAGATCAGTATGTTTTTCTTGTTTAGAAAGCATATTTTCTTTCAATGTTGTTGTTTTTGCTTCTCTTCTTATGGATTGTCCTTCACTTCTATGTATTTGTATCTATGATCCATTGTTCTCTTTTGTTTCTTTGGTGAGACTTAGCATTATAGATTTGTTTTTCTATTGTGTCCTTTATTTTTGATTTGCAGGCTATAAATTCTGCTCTCATAATTCTAATTTCTCTTTTAAAGCAGTTAGGAACAATGTGTTATGGTTTCACATTCACCTCAAATTCCACAAGGCTCTGTCCCATCAAGTGTGGAATCATTTTCCTTTGTTTTGTAATATTTATTCATAAAGGCCTGAACCAATTTACTAGATCTGGAGGCCATATTTCCTTCTGCTGTTAATATTTTCCCTGTTGATTCATCTGCTTATGCTCAAAGTCTTTGAGTTTTCTCCTTCCTGAGATCTTTGATAATTTCAGTCATTTTTTTTTCCTTCTAACTTCCCCCTATTTCTCACTTTCTGACTCCATCCTTTCTGATGGTGGTTTCCTTGAGGGTTGGATCTTAAAGCATTTCAGTTTCCTCTCACACTGGGTAATTCATAATTCCCCAGCCTAGGTCTCTGCCCCAAATGATTTTGAGGGGACAAAAATGCCCCCACTGCATTTTGGGCTTTTTCCTTCATATTTAATGTAGCACTGCACAGCCCTACACAGCTTTCCCCTACCCCTACCACACACACACACTCACATAGAATGTCCTGTCCTATTCCCTCTGTTCCTTAGTTCTCTTGCCCCACAGTTCAGAGTGCTCCATTCTGGTGTTATTCTAGCCAGGGGTTGATTTCTGTCTTTTGGAGTTGAGTCTCCTCTGGGAGAAGGGAGATTGGGGTATAGGGTTGAGTTCAGTTTCAATATGTGTCCTCTCCCACTATTCTTCTGTTCTCCTGCAGAAAACTTATACATCACAGAACACTACTAATGCCCTAACAAACTTCTGCAGTCTTAAGTCCTGATCTCTACTGGCACTGGAAAGGGGGAAAGTGGACCTGGTATGGGGTTGTATTTTATTACAAGCCTGTGAGTCTGGTCCGCTAGTACAGCCTCAATGCTGGTAGCATTGTGGGACATGGAGGAAAGGGCATTGCTTGAGCTGAGGGTAGGAGGTAGTTTATTTTTGTGTAACTTTCTTTAGGGTTTTGGATATTTTGGAGAGGTAGAGAACCTGTGGCCTCAAGAGCTGCCTGTTCTAGACCATGGAGATAGCTGGAGTTGCTTTATCTTTGGTTCATAATTTCTGTTTTGGAAATGTCTGAAGAGAAAATGTCTAGTCCTCTATTTTGTTGCTCACATGACCCAGAAGTCTCTAATGCTGACTCTGTTAAAGTATGAAGGAGCTTCAGAAGTCCTGTTTTGTTTTATTTTTTGCTTGTTTCCCCCCTACTTAGACCTGCAATTTCTTCAGTGTGATGAACTCCCCATGTAGAAATTCCATTTATGGATGCAGAGTTGCCTAGGGCACTGAGAGGCTAAGTTCCTTGGACATAGCAATACAATTTCAAAGACAAGAATCAAAGCCAGGTTTTTTTGATTCCTAAGTCAGCCCTCTAACCTTTATCAGTAGAACTTTTTGTTAATAATATCCAGGGATGTGCAAGAGCCAACCTGAGCCTATAACATTTTTAGAATATATGCCCTAGAAATCAGCAGATGCTACAACTCAAGGCTTGATTCATTGTTTTGGTAATTGGTTAAATTTAAGAAATTTATGGAGAAAACATTACTTATGCTGATTAAACTTAAAAGTGGATTGTTCCGTACATTTCTTTGTTTCTTTCTTTTTTCGAAATTAAACCATCTTAGGTTTTATTACAAAAATAGTTTTGACCTTGAAGAGACCACCTGAAAGGGCCTTAGACATCCTCAGACCACACTTTGAGAACTGCTACACTAAGTCATTCCACCTCTCAGAGATCCTATACTTGAATAGAAATCTCCTCTATGTTCATGAGGACAAGGAGTCAACCAGCCTCAGATGGCCAACTTCCTGAGATGGCGAAACTGATACATTCTGTAGCAGCCCGTTCCAATTTTGGATTCCTCTTATTGGCAGTTTTTCCTTATATAGAGCCAACATCTCCCTCTGCAACTTCATTGCTCCTCGTTTTACCTACTTGGGTCAAGCAGAAAACTCCAGTCCCTCATTCCCATGATGTCCTGTGTCAGCTGTAAAATGATGAGGCTGTACAATATGTCCTCTGAGATCCCTTTCAGCTCTCAACCTCTGATCCCATGATCCTTTCAAATACCTGAAGACAGTTTTACTATGTACTCTACATCTTCCCTCTTCTGACTTAAACATCCCTAGTTCCTTCCATACAATATAGTCTCCAGGTCTCTCCGGTATCTGTTGTCCCTTCTTTAAACACTCTGGTTTGTCAAAGTCCTCCCTGAAATGTGGCATCCAGAACTGAATGAAATACTAGCTACTATTAATGAGTTTAAACCACCAGGCCTGGATAGATTTTATTTTGGGGTACTGAAAAAACTGGCAATTTTGATCTTCAAAAGAACATAGAGCTTTGATGAGCTCGATAATCTTAGAAGGGTGTACAAAGACTTGCACAAAGTGATGAAGAGCGAAGTGAGCAGAACCAGGAGAACTTTGTATATAGTGACAGCAATACTGTTTTAAGAATGACTTTGAAGAAAAACCAAAAACAAGAGAATGACTTTGAGTGACTAAGTCATTTTGACTATTATAAATATACAAATTAAAAATAAGGGACATATGCTATCTGTATCCAGAGAAAGAACTGATAAACAGAATTATATAGAGAATAATTGTGTGTGTTTGTGTGTACATATATGTGTGTATAATGGCAACCATCTCTAGGGTGGGGGGAGGGAAGAAAAAAGAAAAAAAATTTAAAAAGAAATTTACATGATGACTTGGTTGGATATTTGGAGGGAATAGCAAGTTGTACCTGGTAGATTTGTAGTTCCATGCGCAATCATTTTTTTTATTGTACTGTGTTATGGAAATGCTTGTTTTGTTCTATGAATTGAAAATTTAAAAAAAGTTTTAGAATATACTATTTAAGGAGTGGTAATGAACATTTAGAAAAGGAAGCAAAGACACACAAAATATATAGGAAAAAAGACATAAATATATGACACCAAGAACCAAGAGAGATGTGGCTGAAAGATAAGAAGTTTCAAAAAAAGAACTGGAAATGATAAATTCCACACAAAACGTGCTCCAAAGCACAAAGAGTATGAGAAATGCATGTTAAAACTACCCCCAAGGTTTTCCCCCACTGTGCAAATTGGCAAAAATGACAAAAGATTCCCAATGAAGTTGCAGTTAATGAGGAGAGGCTGTGGGAAAAATTAGCAGAACCAAGAGAAAAGTTTCCAAATAAGCACAATAATAACACAAGGCGGGGAAAAACTTTGCAAGATCTCAGAATTCTGACCAAAGTAGTGACTGATCATGACCTTAGATGGTTATGTTATAAACACCTGCTGCCTTTTGGCAGAGATTAATGGACTCAATCCAGGGTTTCTCAACCTCATACTGGTGAACTTATTTTTAAAATATTTTGATAGCTATATTTCCATATAATTGATCTCCTTTGTAATCCTATGAATTTTATTTCATGTATTTAAAATCATTATTCTGAGAAGGGGTCCATAGGCTTCACCGAACCACTAAAGGGGCTATGACATAAAAAAGTGAAGAACCCCTGGGTCAGAGGTACAGAACATGACATACATTTTTGGATATGGCCAATGTCTGGTTTTGTTTTGTTTGATTCTACCTATTTATTGCAAGGGAAGGCTTCTTTTGGGGGATGGATAAAGATAGGTTAATGGGTAGTGAGGGACATGGGAAAAAGTGCATCAATATGAAGAAAGGTTGAAGTAGCCTGTACAGGCCATCCCAAAGAGCATGCTCAGATCTACCATTCTGTGTTCCTTTTAGCACTGGACTTAATTCCAGCATGGGTACCTAATAGCTAACTTTTTTGAGATGCAAAAAGAATCTCTTATTGGCTGTTGGAAGCATCTGGAGAATCTGGTGTCTCAGTGAAGGCATAAGAGAAAGACTTGCTCCTTCAACTGTTTACTTCCTTTCTGACTGTAAATTATATCAGTATTATTTCCAGCTTCTCTTTACTGAGAGGTGGGTAGGGAAAGGTAACTCTCATAACTCCCACTTCTAAGCATCAATGTGGCTATATAAGTGCATGACTTTTAAAGCATATGTCTTGCCTAGGTAAACCTGAGCCTGGGTTTGTGCTGCCTTTTTTTGCGTTTGTTAATTCTTGATCTTGGGCAAATAGGTACCTATCCCAAGATGAACATTTCTATGCTTGGAGTCAACTTTGGGAGTTCAAGAGGACAAGAGATCCCAGCAAATTGGCAGAAGGGGAAGAGTCTTTAGTAACTAATTACTCTAGTCCTCCTGGAAAGGAAAATCATTGACAGAAGGGCTGCTCCAAAGCTGGATATTTTATCAATAGATATACACCTGGAGTTGTTTGCATAGTGCAGAGCTGAGCAGTAACATAAAACAGCTAATGAGTAGTTTTATAAACTACTGTACATATATATATATATATATACACACACACACATATATACATATATACTTAAATATTAGCCTCCTAGAAGATTGTAAGAGTAATTATAAGTTTTATAAGTTAAATTACTGAATACTTTTTAAAAGTTTGTTTTCTTAAAATGCTTGTTTTATGAGTCTTTCATGTTTAACATTGTGTGTGTGTGTGTGTATATGTGTGTGTATGTGTGTGTACGTGTGTGTGTGTAGGAACCCTTCTGTCCCATACCTGATTAGTATCTTCAGTCAAGTAACTTTTTGCTACCCTTTTTTTAGGGAAACTCTGGATGTAAGCCATAACCTAAGCTATAAGTAAAATCGTCCATGGAGGGTTGTGGGATGAGGATTTATTGAGCCAAAGAGTGTAAGAAAAAAGAGTCTTACTCTTCTCAATCCTCCCAAGACTGAACCTTGACCAAACCACATGCCTGGGTATTGGACAAGGTATGACAAAGGATCCCAGCTCTGGGGGTCTAGAAGCAGTTCTTCAATATAAGAAATGAAATATTGTTAAAATGCACAGAAGAAAACAAACAGAAATTTAGAAGCAATTTAAATTAAAGCAATTTAAAAGACAATGTTAAAGTATATATGTAAATACATACACACATATATGTATAAATGAATGTCTTTTTTAAATGATACATAATAGTTCAAGGTTTCCTCTCTTGTTCTTTTATATATCTTAAAACATTTGTGTCTGATGATGATTAAGCAAATAATGAAAGAAAAAAGTTAAATTTAAAAAGTTTCAAAGTGCATTGAGCTTTTTTCATAGCAAAAGTAGGGAAACTATGGTGTGAAACATTGTCTATACCATCAGACTTAGTTGTTGTGATAATTAGTTTTCCTGAACTACTTTGCCCTTTCTTCTTTTTCTCTTTTATTCTTGTTACAAAAGATGGCTTTGAAGGGTGGGGAATGAGCATGTTCAGAAATGAAAATGATGTGAAAACAAAAAAAAATCAATAAAATTAAAAGTTTTCTTTTAAAAAAAAAAAGATTTCTTACAGTCATGGGAAGGTTACTAGAAACTGATTCAGAGTTAAGTAAGCAGAACCAGGAAAATGTACATGATGACTACAATGTAAATGGAAAGGACAAAAAAGTGAAACTGAATATTATGTAATTATAGCAATCAAAAAGCTTGGCCCTAGAAAAGAGTCTTCCAAAAAATTATCTCCCTTCCTTCTTTGCAAAGGGACTGGGGAAGTCATACAAAGTAAAACATTTTATCTTGGAATGATGTGGAATATTTCATATAATATTTAGAGTTGGCCATCGAACTACTTGGTTTTGTTGAGCTATTTTTTTAAATCTCTTTTAGTCTTGGTTATAAGGATTGACAAGAGACGAGGGATGTATCTGGACATGAGTGATGTAAAGGCAAAAGATATCTTTATCATTTTCAAAAGAGGTAATGCCAGTCCCATGGAACAGATAATGAAATATACCATCTTCCTCATAACAGAGAGGCAGACATTAAGTAGTGCAAAATAGTATACGTGTTGTCATATGCAGTCACTCTATCAAATGTTTTTGCTTACTTGTTTTTCTTTCCACAAGGCAGGGCTCAATCAGGGACACGGAGAGAAGTGGTTGAAATAACTGTAATGTAAAGACAAAAGGCATCAATAAAACTTTTTTTTTTTTTTTAAGAAAAGGAAGCAGTGATTACAAAGATGGCTTCATCAAGAGCAAGTCATGTCAAATTAGCCTCATTTTCTTTGCTGACAGAGTTACTGGACTGGTAGATCATGTTAAGTACTTTAGATATAGTTTCCCTAGATTTTAGTAAAGCATTTGACGTAACCTCTCTTGTTAATATTATGGGGAAGACAGAAGGATGTGGATCAGATAATAGTGTAATTAGATGGATTCAGAATTGGTTGAATGACATTGGTGGAGTACCCTAGGGATCTGTATTTTGACCCTCTGCTACTTAACATTTTTATCAGTGAATTGGATAAAGACTAAGATGGCATACTTATCCAACTTGCAAATGATACAAATCTAGGACAGATCATCAATATGTTTGGAGAAAGACTCAGAATCTTCCCTGACAAAATACTAAGCAAATCAGAATGTTGGGCTGAATATAATAAAGATCAAACTGAATAAGGATAAATATGAAGTTTTATATTTGGGTTCCAAAAGTCAACCTTACAAGTAGCAAATGGAGGAAGTATGCCAAACTAGATGGAAGGTTGTCTGAAAAATATTGGGGAGTTTTAGTTGTCTATAAGCTCAACATGGGGCAGCTAGGTGGCACAGTGGACCTGGAGTCAGGAGGATTCCTCTTCATGAGTCCAAATCTGGACTGAAACACTTACTAGTTGTGTGACTTTGGGCAAGTCACTTAACCCTGTTTGCCTCAGTTTCCTCATCTATAAAATGAGCTGGAGAAGGAAATGACAAACCACTCCAGTATTTCTGCCAAGAACACCCCAAATGGGATCACAGAGAGTTAGATATGACTAAAAAATGACAACAAAAAAACAAACTCAGTATGAATGTGAAATGGCAGATGAAAAAGTAAACATGAATTTGGCTGCGTTAAGAAAGACACTATGTCCTAAATTACAGAAATGATAGTCCTTCTGACTATGGCTAGTCAGACCACATTATGAATCTTATATTCAGTTATGGGTGCCATATTTTAGGAGGAACACTGATGTAGTAGAGCGTTTCCTGCAGATGATAACTGAGATGGTGAGGGACCTTGGGGTCATGCTATAAAAGGATCATTTAGAAAAACTAGGTATCTCCAAAGACAAAGGATGCAACTATTCTCTTCAAGTCTCTGAGAAAGGCATGGAGTTGGAAGGTGTAGTGTCTTGTGTGAGGAATAGCGAGTAGAACAGTGTTCCTGGATCATAGAGTATGTGGAGGGGAGTAGAGTGTAAGAAGACTGAAAAGGTAGAAAGGAGCTATAAAGGGCTTTGAAAGTCAAACTGACCATTTTTTATTTGATCCTGGAGATAAGAAAGAACTACTGAAGGTTAATGAAGATGACAGTGACGTGGTCAGACCTGTACTTTAGGAAGATCACTTCAGCGGCTGAGTGGAGGCTGGGTTGGACATAATAACTACATTGGAAACATGCAAAACAATATGTGACATCTTTGGGGCAGGGATATCAAGAAAGGCCTTCATGGAAGAGGTGACATTTCCATTGGGTTTTAAAAGGTAAATAAAAATTCAATAGATGCAAGTGGGAAACAAGGACATAGGGAACTGCAGAACAGGGGTGCTGGTGAGGATGGGGATTAGTCTTGTTTGACATAGTAGGAAGCGAAGGACTATGGTATGAGATGAATCTGGAAAGGCAGACTGATTTAGACAGGAGGTTCTGAATTTCAGGCAAAGGAGTTCGAAATTTACTTGAGAGAAGGAAAAGGCAAAAATAAGAACAAAGGATTTGGAGTAAAGAGACCTGGTTTCAAATCTGGCTGTGTCACCATTACTTATGTGACCCTAGGTGAATCACTTTGCTACTCTTGGCCCTAATTTACTCATCTATAAAATGATGGTGTTGGACTATATGAGCTCTAAGGCCCCTTTAGCTCTACCTCCATGATCCTATAATTCCAAAGCTCCGTTATTTTACTGTCTATGGTTTGGGGTAATCTATTTGTCCCATTATCTTAAACTGTTTCAAAAATTTGCTGTTTTACTAACAAGAGATTATGTTGACTGGGGAAGAGGGCTTGTGGTGAGCTAATTGATTATTTGTACCTACCTCTAAGGCTAATGAAAACTTTAAAAAAAACTTTTATGCATAGCTCATATAGCTAATAAATTCACTCTTTTTTTCCTTCCTGTTAACATCGTAAAAGTAACTTGGTATAGTGGATAGACTTGGTTTGAAATCTTATCTCTGTGACCACGGACAAATCACATCATCATCATCATCACCATCAACATCATCAACACCGTCATCATTATAACTAGCATTTATACCACATGACAGGCACTGTGCTAAGTTCTTTAAAAACATCTCATTTTCTTCTCACTCAACTCTGGGAAGTAGGTCCTATTATTATCCCCATTTTGCAATTGAGGAAATTGAGGCAAACAGAAGTTAAGTTACTTGCCCAAGGTCACACAGCTAGTAAGTGACTGAGATGGATATGAACTCAGGTCTTACTCTCTCCAAGACTAGTGCTCTAACCACTGAGAAATATTGTTGTTTTGTCGATTAACCTTGCCTGACTCTTTGTGACCCCATCTGGGGTTTTCTTGGGTAAAAACACTGGAGTGGTTTGCCATTTCCTTCTCCAGCTTATTTTATTTTCATTTTCAACATTCTCTTCCACAAGATTTTGAGTTCCAAATTTTCTCTCCATCTCTCTCCTCCCCCACCCCAAGACAGTGTGCATTCTGAATACCCCTTACCCCAATCTCTCCTCTCTTCTATTACCGTGCCCCCCTTCTCTTATCCACTTCCCTTTCTATTTTCCTGTACGGCAGAATAGATTTCTATATCCAATTGCCTGTATATCTTATTTCCCAGTTGCATATAAAAACAATTGTTAACATTTGTTTTTAAAACTTTGGGTTCCAAATACTCTACCTTCCTCCCTCCCCACTCACCCTCATTGAGAAGGCAAGCAACTCAATACAGGTTATACATGTGTAGTCATGCAAAACACTTCCATAATAACCATGTTGTGAAAAACTAACTATATTTCCTTTCATCTCATCCCACCCCTCCATTTATTCTATTCTCTCCTTTGACCCTGCTTCTCCTCAAAAGTGTTTGCTTATGATTACCCCCTCCCTCAATCTGCCCTCCCTTCTATCATCCACCCCTCTCTTATCCCTTCCTCTCTATTTTCCTGTAGGGTAAGATAAATTTCCATACCCAAATGAGTGTGTATGTTATTCCCTCCTTAAGCCAAATCCAAATGAGAGCAAGATTCACTCATTCTCCCTCACCTTCCCCTCCTTTCCCTCCACTGTAAAAGTTTTTCCTTGTCTGTTTTATGGGAGATAATTTATCCCATTCTACCTCTCCCTTTCTCCTCCCAGTATAATCCTCTCTTGCCCCTTAATTTTATTTCTTAAATATTATCCCTTCATCTTCAACTCACCCTGTGCCCTCTGTCTATATGTGTGTGTGTGTGTGTATATATGTGTGTGTGTGTGTGTGTATTCCCCCTCCAACTACCGTAATATTGAGAAAGGTCTCAGGAGTTACAGATACCATCTTTCCATGAAGGAATGTAAAGAGTTCAACTTTAATAAGTCCCTTATGATTTCTCTTACCTGTTTAACTTTGCATGCTTCTCTTGAGTCTTATATTTGAAAGTCAAATTTTCTATTCAGCTCTAGTATTTTCATCAAGAATGCTTGAAAATCCTCTATTTCATTGAATATCCACTTTTTCCCCTGAAGGATTATACTCAGCTTTGCTGGGTAGGTGATTCTTGGTTTTAATCTTTGCTCCTTTGACCTCTGGAATATCATATTCCAGGCTCCCTGATCTCTTAACGTAGAAGCTGCTAAATCTTGTGATATCCTGATTGTTTCCACAGTACTTGAATTGTTTCTTTCTGGCTATTTGGCTATAATATTCCTAAGAGTTTTCCTTTGGAGATTTCTTTCAAGAGGTGATTGGTAGATTCTTTCAATTTCTATTTTAGCCTCTGGTTGTAGAATATCAAAACAGTTTTCCTTGGTAATTTCTTGTTTTTTTTTTGTTTTTGGCTAGGCAATGGGGTTAAGTGACTTACCCAAGGTCACACAGCCGGATTTGAACTCAGGTCCTCCTGACTCCAGGGCCAGTGCTCTATCCACTGCGCCACCTAGCTGCCCTGGTAATTTCTTGAAAGATGATGTCTAGGCTCTTTTTTTGATCATAGCTTTCAGGTAGTCTAATAATTTTTAAATTATCTCTCCTGGATCTATTTTCCAGGTCAGTTGTTTTTCCAATGAATTTTTCACACTGTCTTCTATTTTTTTCGTTCTTTTGGTTTTGTTTTATAATTTCTTGATTTCTCATAAAGTCATTAGCTTCCACTTGCTCCATTCTCGTTTTTAAGGGATTATTTTCTTCAGTAAGCTGTTAGATTTTCTTTTTCATTTGGCCAATTCTGCTTTTTAAGGCATTCTTCTCCTCATTGGCTTTTTGGACCTCTTTTGCCATTTGGGTTAGTCTATTTTTTAAGGTTTTTTTCTTCAATATTTTGTTGGGTCTCCTTTAGCAAGCTATTGACTTTTTTTTTTTCGTGATTTTCTTGCATAACTCTCATTTCTCTTCCCAGTTTTTCCTCTACTTCTCTACCTAAAGATTCTACGGTCTGACTTTTTTGCACTGTTTGCTCATGTTCCCAGCTAGTTACTTGACTTTTCAACTATTTGTTAAGGTAGTGGTCTGCTTCCAGCATGGAGAATGTACTGTTCCAAGCTTCAGGGGTTTTGTGCAGCTGTTTTCAGAGATACTTCTAGGGACCTGTAAATTTTCAGTTCTTTCAAGGTGGCACGATCAAAGACAAGGTGTTTACTCCTTTGCTGGCCTGTGCTCTGGTCTATGAATGACCACAAGCACTCTTTTCTGCCTTGAAACTGTGAGGAGGATTCCCCCTCTACCGCCACCACAAGCTCCACCACACCAAAGCTTCTCCTTGCCCCAGGACTGCCACCTAGGACTGTAACTCAGATGCAAGCACGGGCAAAGCAAGAGAATCTTGTTTCTATATCAGCAAAGAGATCCCTGCAATCTCCCTCTGATCAGCTGCTCAATCTACCCACCATCTGTGTGTCAAGAGCTCTGGAAGCAGCCACCACCCTGAGCCTGGACCACGCTCCTCTCTCACCGAGGTCCAGCAGATCTTTCCTACTGACCTCCTAAGTTGTCTTTCGCATTTGTGGGTTGAGAAGTCTGGAAACTGCTTCAACTGCTGGTGATTCAGTCCCCTGAGGCCTGCTCCAGGTTTTCTGAGGCCTGGTCTTTGCCTGCATGGTCCAAGCTGAACTGTACTCCTCTCCCAGCCTGGTACAACAGATCTTTCCCATCAACCATCCAGGTTGTCTTGCACTGGAAATTTTTTCATTCTCTCTTTTTGTGGGTTCTGCTGCTCTAGAATTTGTTTAGAGCCATTTTTTACAGGTATTTGGAGGGGTTTGGGGGAGAGCTCAAGCAAGTTACTGCTTTTACTCCACTATCCCAGCTTACCTTATAGATGAGGAAACTGAAACAGACAGGGTTAAGTGATTTGACCAGGGTCACACTGCTAGGTAAGTGTCTGAGGTTGAATTTGAACTCAGATCCTCCTGAATCCAGGCCCAGCACTCCATCCACTGCTCCATCTAGCTACGTCTAGTAAGCACTTCACAAACATTTGTTCATTTGATCTTCACAAGCCTGGGAGATAGGTGCTACTGTTATCTCCATTTTACAGATGAGGAAACTAAGGCAGACAGAAGTTAAATAACCTAGGTCACATAGCTAGTAAGTGACTGAGGACAGATTTGAACTGAAGTCTTTCTGATACCAGACCCATCACTCTATCCACTGCTCCACTTTGCTCCTTCCCCAAAGCTCAAAGCAATAGGAATTTTTTTTGACAAGTGTCTGAGATGTGTTTGCTTTAGATGGAGGTTTCAATGTCCTTTCTCCTCCCTTAAAAAAGTTTTCTGAGCTTCAGTTTTATCATCTGCAAACTGGAGATAATAATACTTGTAGCACCTATCTCACAGGGTTGTTTGTGAGGCTCAAATGAACTAAAATATGTTATAAACATTTTTTTGCAGACTTTAAAGCACTCTGTCAATTATTATTTTTACTTACAATATTTCTGAGTTCAGATAATGTGCATATGAATCACAAATCCCTCTCTTTTCTTCCTTCTCCGAATGAACTTTGTATAGTTCAGGCAACAGGCATCAACAAAATGATGCTTTGCTGCCTGATTTTGAACAGTGATTTGTTTTCCCTTCTGCAATGATATGAATTAAATCATTCTTCTCCTGGAGAACATGGTGGCAGATTTCAGTCTCAGCTTGTTGAGTTCATCACAAAGGTTTGTTTTCCCCCGAATGTAGATGATATGATTAAATCGATGCAGCAGTAATGGCAAAAATGATTGCAAGAGGGAAATACGTTATTTCAGCTCTTTCTGAAAGCTTTTGGAGAATGGAATTGTGGGTCTTTTTAGATTCCAAGTGCAAAGACGGCATACTTGTTGATACTGAAAAATGTAAATATTTTGTGATCCAACTAAATTCAAGTTTGCAATGTGAAAGGCATGTAAAAATCATTATCAAACAGTCATCTCGGAAAGGACTGCTTTTATTGCAAGCTGTAAAACAGACTCGGCTACTCTGGTCCTTCTGAAATTGCATATTAAATTGATATCAGCAGTGTTCTGAGGAAATCATGAATTCAGTTAAGTCAATGATATAAATCTACCTCGTATAATAAAAGGAAATTAATTATAAAATGTGTACAAGGCTGCAGCTCCCTCCTCCCCCCCCCCCCCCCTTTCGGTCAGAAGGTAGCAGAAGTCGCTGGCTAGGTCTTGTTTGGGAACATATTTATGATCATTCCCTGGAGTGTGAGAAATTACTGATGTGAGGAGCTGGCAAAAATCTCTATATCTGTTAGGCTTCCTGGATTAGCTGACCATCACACCCAAGAGGCAAGATCTTATGGGACAAAGTCTTTTAAATACTTGGCTGGCTCCTAATAGATGGAATCAATTACCCAAGAAATTAAAATGGATAGATAGTTAGTCATAGCTGCATGGATTACTGTAATAGCCTGTTTGCTACTTGGTCATCCTCTTGCATAGACAATGGTGTTCCCTCAGAGGAATATGCCCAAATGATAAAGATCATTGATAATTCATCATCACTTTTACTGAAACCTACCTCTGGTGCCCTCTTATGTCAACTATGAAATTCACCATGAACTTATAATCAGCTTTTAACTTCCTTTATACACTTATATATCATCTATTCAAAAGATCAAAAGATTTGGCCTGTTTGGGGCTAAATCTTTTTTTGTTTTAAACAGTCTTCAAAACAGATTTTTACATAATCAGCTCAGCCAAAGGATCAATCTATTTGGTCATTAAAAGAGCCCCAAAGAACAAATCAGTTGTATTCTAGACAAATCAGCACAAATAATTACTTTTAGGGGACAACATTTGTTTTTATTGGCAACATCAAAGGGTTTATTTCAATAGTTCCATTGGGATCAAAGTGTTATGCATATTACATGAACCAAAAGCTCAAAGCAATGGGAATTTTTTGACAAGTGCCTGAGAAAGGCTTACTTAGTTGGCATAGTAGGATGGAGTTTCCAATGTACTTCTTCCTCCCTTAAAAAAATTAATGTTTTGACCAAATTCGAAATCAATCATAAATTTCAAAGGCAAAGGGAGAACTTAAATTCTGTCACATTACTTGCAGGCCAAAAAAGAGAGCCCTGATAGTTATGTATGAAAAGTGTAATGAAAAGACATAGGATCTGTCAATGGACTACTGTCAGAGAATCCTCTCACTTTACAGATTAAAAAAAGGCTCTGGGTGATTAGATGACTTACCCAAGGTCACACAACTTGGCAATGGCAAAATCAAGAAGAGAATTTGGGTCTTTAATCCTCAGTCCAGTATTCCTTTCTAGGATGCTACAACTAACAATAAGACTATTCGCCTGACATTTCCAACAAAAAAGTGAACGGTTGGGAAATTGTTAAGAAACCCAACATGTTCTCACCAAAAATGAATAACTTAGACAACTAAACTGGTTTGGCCACTTTTTTCCACCTTTAGATCAGTGATGTCAAACTCAAATGTAAACTAGACACATACATAAGGATCCCTGTTGGGAGGGGGGTGTATGTGTGTGCATATTGACTTAGTTTTAAAATGTAAAGTTATCTATGTTTTATTATAGTTTGATTTTGTTAAATGTTTTCCAATTCCATTTTAATCTGGTTCAGGCTGCAGCCAGGGCCCATGTTTGATACCTCAGCTCTTGACTGCTCTCACTACAAGACTAGGTGGTAGGTGGCAACTGGTTGCATTCTCTATGCAAACCCCTCCAGGGCAGCTCTTTGTAAAGGAAATTGATGACTATGTAAGTATAGCACAGCACAGAATCAATCATTTTCAGTATGCAGAAGGATTTCCCCACAAAATTGTTCATTTGCCCTTGAAAACATTTCTGTTAGTCTTGCTGCAGTGCCAAAAATGATTTTAACCAAAATGTTTGATTTATTGGTTCTTTGTATACATAGCCTGAGAAACATTAGAGACTGAAACATATTCCTTCACCAGCTAGAAACCTAACCTAACCCTGCAGCACTTCACAGAAATATAGCACACATCACTTGAAAGGTCCAATACTCTAAGGCAGATGTTTCCATTCATTCATGTTTGAAGCACAGTTCCTCCCCTGTTCACTCCCCCATTCCTACTAGTAACATTGCTATTAGAACCTAAGCCTCACTTTCATTAGAATCAATGAACCTGAGACAAAGTAAAGTGGACTTGGATTTTCAGTTATTTATTTCTCTGGCACAGAGAAAAAGTAGAGATGAAGACACTGATAGCCTAAAAAACAAAGAAGAGCAAAATACTCTAGTTCTTTCTTTAAATCTTGCCCCTAGTTTTAGTCCTATGTTATGTATTTAATGTAGAGAGAAATTATATAAGTCATTGTGTTGTTTTAATTGAATGATAGCTGGAAGAAAAAAATTGATTATTGATTTTTTCCATTAATCTAAGGTAGTCAATGATTTGTACCTGTAATAAGCCTATCAATTCTATTTAAGTTATCAAAACTGGGCAGCATCGTCCCCTTGTGTCTGCTACTGGAATTGTCAGAGATAGCATCCTAGAAATCATTTCTGCTGGGAAACCTTGCTCATGAAGCCCAATTTGGTGATAATAAAATATATAACTACATGATATAAAAAAACCGGCTTAACTAATTTTATTTAACTTTAATTACAGAATTTTTAAAAAACTAAGCTGACTAAAGATCCCGATCCAATAAGTTAGTATAAGAAAAGAATAGCACTCCATCATTACACTAGGATAAAAATAAAATGCTTTCTTACTATATATAGATTGGGATTTTTAACATGGAGTCCACAGACCCCCAGGTAATGTGCAGATAGATTTCAGGGGGGTCTATGAACTTAGATGAGAAAATTACATCTTTATTTTCATTAACTTTTTATTTCCTTTATAATTCTTTGTATTTTATTTTATTCCATTTAAAACATTATTCTGAGAAGGGTTCATTGGCTTCACAGACTTCCAGAGGGGTCCATGAGACATTAAAAGGTTAAGACCCTTTGATATAGATCATGAGACCTTTAGCTCAGGTTTTATCACCAGGAATACTAATTTACCTATAATGTACTACATAAGGTCATCAACCCACAGAGCAATAGGGTACTGATTTGAATCCCATTTTGTTATTTTCTATGTAATAACTCATTTCTTACTTTAAGATAAACTGAGTCCTAGAAGTAATCCTGGTTCAGCAATTACTGATTACAATAGTTGCACTACTGCCTGGTTCAGCAGAATTTGAATTAAGGTCTTCCTAACTCCAAGATCAGCCCTCTATCCAATGTGCCAACCTAGTGTTGTTTTCATTTATGTTATTGTAGTCATTGTATATTGTAATTCTGGTACTACTTCAATACCAGAACAATTCATGTAAGTCCTTCAGTGTTTCACTGAATTCCTAATATTTGCCATTTCTGATGGCACAATGGTATTCCATTAAATTCATAAGTCACTATTTATTCAGTCATTCCCTAATTAAAGGGCATCTACTTTGTTTCCAAAAAGTGATGCCATGAGTTGGCCTCTATGGAAACTTGTCCATTGGCCATTGGTATAGATGCCCAGTGGTGGGATTATTTTGCCTCCTACTTCTCGACAAAATTGAGGCCTTCTAAAGTAAGGCCCTTAATAGAAAAATAGTGGACTTGGAATCAGAGGGTCAGGTTCAATCTCAGCTCTGAAACTTCCCAGCTGTGTGACCCTTGAACACCACTTAAATTATTTGTACTTACCTTTCCTCATCAGTGAAATAAACATAATAACACTTGGATAATAATATTTGAACTATCTATCTCAAGATTGTTGTGAGAAAAGTGCTTTGTAAGTCTTAAATAAATGTAGAACCTTACTGAAATGGTAATGATTCCAATAAATATCTGAGTGAAATGTTTATTGAATTTTCTTATTCTCTAATTATTTTATGTCTATGAGTCTTGCCTCACCAATAATACCTTAAGGGCAGGAACTATATCATATATTTATTTCACTTGTACTTGATTCTAGCACTTAGCACAGTGCAGTGAACATATGCAGTAGTTATTCTATCAATAATTCTTGAACCAAAAAAAAAGAAAGACTAGATGACTCAGGCGCATGAAAAAGTAGAGTACAGTATTGGTGTTATCCCTTTATTCTTGGTTATTTAGTTAGAAATTCTCCTTGCTATTAGAAAACAGCATCTTGAACTGTGTCATGGATGGTGCCCTGAACAGAGTCAGCAAACTTTGGTTTGATTGCTAACTCCGTCATTAATTAGTTTTATCACCTTAAGCAAAGATATTTCCTCTCTCTGGGCCTCAGTTCCCTAATCTATGAAATGGATGGGTAGTATCCAGTAATCTCTAAATTCCTTTCTAGCTCTGATTTGGTGTGATTCTATGAAATGTATCATGCTTCAGAGAAAAGAGAGTCACACTTTATTCATATAACCTTTTACAATGCCAGATCTGCCTGTGCAACCTTGGGCAAATCATTTCTGTTCTCTGGGTCTATTTCCTCATCTATAAAATGGGGGCAGGAAGCAGTATGATGCTTCCCAGCTCAAGCTCTGCGATCTGATGTGACTGAGGCATGGCAGGAGGGAGGGTGAGGATGGATGTCCTGCCTGCTGTGGGGAGTCAGGCCGGGGGCGGGGCGGGAACGACGATGGAGCTGTCATCAATTTTTTAAAATCATTAAACCATTAAAGCTTCTGGCAGTTCTAGCAAACTCTCTTCCAGGCTTTGCAACTAAATGTAAGCGAGAGATTCCAATACTGCCCAAGTCAGTGTCATGGGGTTTTCATGCCCCATATGTATTTTGATTAAGCAAGGGCTCTTCATTGTATGGATGGTTATTGAAAGTGACTAGGAATGAAACTTAAGGGCAGATCAATTCTGAGGTTGCTGTTTCTCATAGACACAGACTGTAGCTGCTTGAACAAGACAAAGGAAATGCCCCAGACCTCCCTGATGTTCCATATGAAACTCATCTCCCTAAACAAGGGCTGCAGAACCTATCTAGAGGCTTTTTAAAAAGCGATGTTTTGGAAATAAGGACTCATAGTGGCACCTCTCCCTCCCTAGGAATGCAGCCCCCAGAACTGAAATAGGAGTCAGGAGGCCAGAGTGCCTGTCTTAATTCTTGTGCTACCTGTGTCTCTTTTAGCTCCTCTAGTCTCAGTTTCTTCACCTATAAAATAAGGGGATTGGACCAGAGCAGGGATTCTTAACTTTTATTTGTATCATGGACCCCTTTGGCAGTTTAGGGAAGGCTTTCGTCCCTTTCTCAGAATATTTTTTCTTAATTCATAATTGAAGGAAAATCTCAATTTCAGTTAGAGGCTAGTGAAAACAAAGATGCATTTTTTTTCTTTATCCAAGTTCACAAATCCCTCTTAAATCTACCCATGGATCCCTTGGGCATCCTTGCACCCCAGATTAGAACCCCTGGACTATATCTCTGAGAGTCCTTCTAGTACTAAAAGTCTCTGTGTTGGTTGGGACTTTCTGATACAGGCTCACCCTTTTTTTTTTTTTTTCCAAAAGGCCTCTTCATAATGAATTCCATTTACATCTCATCATTTTCCTTCCTAGATTAGATCACTTTGTCGGTATTTGAGTGTCAAAATTTGATCCCAGAAAAAAAAGAGGGCCATTATTAGTATGGGTTGTTGATATTCTCCTTTAAAGGCCACTTAAGCCTTTATTGAATTCAATTCAGCAAACTTTTTTTTGACAATTTTTTAAGGACGAAGAGAGTTATCAAGTGAGAAATAAAACGTAGATAAAACATTGTTGCCATCATCATGGAACTTAGAAGGGGAATGGGGCACTGTTCTGGTGCACTATTGGGACCAGGGGGAAGCAGGCAAGGGAAGAAGAATAAGACAAGGCAGTCAATGCTGGAAACTGTAGGTATTTTTTATTTGGTGTTCCCAAAGAGGTTACATACACCATTTAAAAGGAGACACTCAAGTAAGTGGGAGGTAGCAACTTCAAGGGAACAGTACCAAGGCAGCCCAGTGTGCCTGTGCTTGGGCACTTGGGCTGATACCCTCACAGCTGGGCAGCTCCTCACGCTGGGGCCAGGACCAAGGGCCTCTAAGCCAGGGTAGCCCATTGACCTCTCTCGCACTGAGGGCCAGTACCTCAAAAATAAGAGTAGGAAAGGCCAGGGAAGGAGCACAACTATGGATGGTATGATAGTCTGCAGGCAGAAAAAGGGAGCCCACTAGCGTCTAGGACTCTTGTACTTCAGCGCAGCTCAGGTCACCTGGGAATCAAGACAGCTTGCTGAGCTTCAGAATGAAGTGGGGTCCTGGCAGCAACTGGAGGGGAGAGGTCCCACTCATACATGTGTAATTGGTTTTGCATTCTGGGGGTCACAGGCAGGGAAACACTAGTCAGTTAGGAAACTGGAAGATTCTAGTCTGGAAACTTCCAAATACAAAAAAATCCAGGTGTGTATGTGTGTGGAGTGGGGGGATGGGAGGCAGGTTTGAAGTCCAGGAGAAAGGGAATATCTAGCAGGAGAAGGAGAAGAGCTGATGAGATAATAGATAGTCTGTTGGCCAGGGAAAAATCAGGCTAGAAAAAAAGAGGTTTTTGGTTTTTTCCCCCAGGGCATAATAGATATACACACATATGTCTATTTATGTATGTGTGTAGATATGGATATATGTGTGTATACTTGTATATCTCTCTGTATTGGGGAGAGAATGGATCTGTGATTTTATTAGTATAGTGAAGAACTTCCCTTTACCACTGCAGATAGCCATTTGCTTTGCCCCCTCTAGTCTCCTTGCCTCAGTGCCTCAGACACTAAGAAACTCAGCAATTTATTCAAGGTTAGTGGTAGGACTTGTGCCCAGATCTTCCTGACTCTGAGGTCAGGTCTCTATCCACTATTATAATTACAATCCACTATTACCTCTCTCTCTACTACTGTTTTTTTGGTCTGAGCTGTATGACTGATTTCACCAGCATCTGAAGCCCCTAGTCTGGAAACTCTCTCTACTAATGTAGACCAACAATTCCTTTGTAACGTATAGATTTTTAGTTGCCTGGGGGGAGGGGTGTGTGTGGCTTAAATGGCTTATCCATGGGCACACAGCTACTATTTATCAGAGGCAAGACTTGAACCCAGTTCTTCATAATGCCATCATCTGCCCTGGATCTATGACACCATGCTGACTTCACGACCCATATACAAATAGTTATAACAATGAAGTGTAGAAGAGACATACAAATAAAAGTCTTATGGGTGGTCCAAAAGAGTAAAAGCCATTGCTGACTAGATGGCATCAATAAAGGCTTCATGGGGGAAGTAGCATATGAGATTTTTTTTTAAAGGACAGGTAGTAATTTAATAGGTGAAGCAAAGAGGACATGCCAACCACAGGGAAAGAATGTAAACAAAGTATAAGCAAAGGTAGAACATTATAATGGGACAGTAAATGGTTCATTTTGGCTAAGGTTTACACTATGTAACAAGGGAAAGAACTGGAAAGGTTTGATGCCTCAAGACTGTAGAGAGTCTTGAATATCAGACTGAATGAAAGTTTTGATTCATTAGGCAAAAGGGAGCCACTGAAGGGTTTTGAGCAGAGGAGTGACATGATCAGATTTGTCTTCAAGGAAGATGAGCCCATCTGTAGTACGAACAATGGATTGGAAGAGGCAGAGAGTGGGGGTGGGAAGATCTCTTAGAAGACCATTGCAATAGATCATGAAGGCAGTAATGAGAATCTGCACCAGAACAAGGGGGTAACAGTGGGAACGTTGTTGTTTGTCCTTCATTTTCAAAAAAAGATCAATGACATCATGGGGTGATATATTGACTTTTTCATAAATTGGATTTAAGTGAGGCAGAGTTCCACAAAGTTGTCAGCCATACTCTCTCTTCCAGAGCCAATGAAGTCCAGTGACAAGTCAGAAGTCACGATGACTGGGGATGACCCAGCATGCAGTCTTAGTATCTTTGATGACTGACCAAGCTTTAAGCACTCCCCAGTGCCTGCTTTAGCCGCCTTCATGGCCACTGGAACAAATTGTTCTCATCTGCCCGTTCCATCAGGGAAAGTCTTCACATGCTTGGAGTAGACATCCCCCTAACTCATGGACAGCTTTGAGGCCCATCAGTTATACTCAACCTGGTTTAGCCCATCTGCCCAAATGGTTTACCAGAATATGTCTGCTGCGTATGCTATAACTTCTTAGAGCAACAAGTGAGAGTTGGGTGACCGGCTCTATACCAAAGGTGGATGAGCAGCCCTGAGAAGGGATCATCAAGCCCTCACTCCAGAGGCGCTAGTCTTCCCTTAACATCCTATCCACCCTGACAGTGGGAATATAGAAAAGGAGACAGATATAAGAGATATTCTGGAACCAATCTGGATATTTGGTAACCAATTGGATACAAAAGATGAAAGAGGAGGAAGATTGCACCAAGATCTTGACCATGGCAGAATGAATAAATGATGTGTCAGGAGCATCAGTCATAACAAGGAGAAAGATAATAAGCTTAGTTTAGGAAGTATTAGATTTGAGGTGCTGATAAGACATCTACACAGAGATGTGCTGTAGGCATTTGGGGATAAAAGTCTAGAACTCATGAGGGAGATGAGGATTCATTGAAATAGAGGGGATCATTGAAGACTACTAGAGAGTGAAAGGAATGGCCAAGGAAGAGTATATAGAAAGAAGAAGATGAAAGAATCCTATTAAACCACCCTTAAGAGACTAGTAAGAAGACAAGGAACTAGGAAAGAAGACAGAGAAGTAGTATCGATTAGTTTATTATCATTATTATTATTATTATTATTATTAATTATTATTTTACTTTTAGGCAATTGGGGTTAAGTGACTTGCCCAGAGTCACACAGCTAGTAAGTGTCAAGTGTTTGGTCTGAGGTCAGATTTGAACTCAGGTCCTCCTGATTTCAAGGCTGGTGCTCTATCCACTGTGCCACCTAGCTTCCCCTAGTTAATTTTTAAAAAATTTTTATTGATAACTTTTACTTTTATACTGCCTTCATTTCCAAATATATTCCACCCACACCCACCCAGAGAGACAACTGATAACAGAATAAAAAAGAGAAAGAAAAAAAAAGGGTGACGGTTCTGGGGAAAGCAGGTTAGTAAAACTAACCGATAGGTCAACCCAGTTTAATTGTATATGCAATGTTCTATACCCACAGTCACTCACCTCTGCAATGACAGGAAGGAGGTGAAATTTCTCATCTCTTCTTCAGGGTCAGGTTTGGTCACGATTATTACAGTGTTCAGTTTTGTACATTTTGTTGTTGTTCGTTCCAATTACATTGTTGTAATCATTGTGAAGAATTTTCCTGGTTCTGCTTTGTTTTACTCTGCATTAGTCATATAAATGAAAAAGAACACTTAGATAATATTAAAATAGCACTTACAGAATGCTTTAAGATTTGCAAAGGATTTCACAAATATCTCATTGACACAACAACTGTGGGAGGTAGACGCTATTATTATCCCCATTTTACAGACAAGGAAACTGAGGCAGGTAATGGCAAAGTGACTTGCCCAGGGTCACAAAGTTAGCAAATGTCTAAGGCCACATTTGAACTCAGGTTTTCCTGACTCGGTCCAGAACTCTATC
Source organism: Vombatus ursinus (assembly GCF_900497805.2). Taxonomy (NCBI): domain Eukaryota; kingdom Metazoa; phylum Chordata; class Mammalia; order Diprotodontia; family Vombatidae; genus Vombatus; species Vombatus ursinus. The sequence continues at coordinate 7,451,467 of NW_020954672.1, forward strand.
TACTGTACCCCTTAGCTGCTTAAATAGGAGTGGTGTTGTAACTAGGGTAAGGCTTTGTTTCAGAACACTGAAAGTATTGAGGGCTCTCAACAACACATTTGTTTCTTTGACAGATAGAAGCAGCTGAGTTTAGTCCTTAGCTAATGAGCAAGAATAATCAGTTGACATAGGAAGTGACCAGATTGCATACTTCGTCACTCACCCTTTCTCTTTCCTAACTACTCATCCCATGTGAGCTCCTCCTTGGCCTGGCTTCCCTAGCACTGGCCTCTCAGATTCCCAGGGCATCCACCTGGAGGTCTTATATCCTGTAGTCTAAAGTATTTCCTTAAAGTTTTCCACTACCTATCCCCAATGAATTTGTCTTAATTTTTTTTCTTTCTTCTCCCTGAGCATGTTTTGTGGTGTTTGTTAGTTATGGCTCTGGAGGGGAACCAGCAGAGTGTGACATTTTAGAAATCCAGAGACCAGACAGAATCCAAAAGAATGTAGAACAGGTAGGTGCTCAATGGTGTCACATGCTGCAGAAAGTAATAGAGAAGGTCACCATTACTGAGAAAGCTTTTCTCCAAGTTGGTCATTTGCATAGTAAAAGGTAGAGTGGTTATCTTTTCCAGATTTAGAAAATAATAACAACATCTATTTTGTATTAATTTCTCTTCTCTGTGAAAGGAACATCCAGACCCTCTAGATTGTTAAGGGGGTCCAGACATATCTTGCAAATCAAAGTTACTTTGTAAATAGTGTGATTATTTCTAGGGATGGCTTTATGGAAGTTACTGGTTAGTTACACAATTACGTAGGGCTATGTTTGAGATTATTTCATACTACAAAATGAAATCGTATTCTTAAGTTAACCAATTTGTACTTCAAAGAAAAGTGATCTATTTCAAAATGTTCTCAATTTCTAAAGCATTTCCCACATATTATCTCACATTAGTTTCACAATGGCATTGAGATACAACTTATTACCCCCATTTTGCAGATGAGAAAACTGACAAATGGAGCATTTAAGATATTTATTGAAAGGTTTGGTTCAGCAATGGTAGAGCCAAGTTAATAACCCAGGCCTCTCAGCTCCCAGCCTTGTATCTCCTTTCCATAGTGGACTATGGAAACTTAGATGTATTCACATGTATTTTTATAATCAATGTGTACTTTGAGGTATATCATAATGGAGGCTTATTTTGAAATAGGTTCTCTATTTTTATGATACTATGCTAACAATTTTATAATATCATGCTAACAATATTTTACTTCAACAATCCTAAAACTTTGTAAGTGTTTCATCTTATCCCTAAGTACCACATATTATTCTGTTAACTGATAGAGTTTTCCTACAGTTTATCAGAAGGCTACCTATCAAGTGATCCTCCCTGCCTGTAATACAGCTTCCCTTTGAGACTGCCCTTGATGTTCATTTTTATTTGATTTTGTTGTTGTTGTTCAGTCATCATTCAGACCCCATTTGGGGTTTTCTTGGCAGAGATACTAGAGTGGTTTGCCATTTCCTTCTTCAGCTCATTTTACAGATGAGGAAACTGAGGCAAAGAGGATAAAGTGTCTAGGGTCACAGCTAATAAATGTCTGAAACTGGATTTGAACTCAGGAATTTGAGTCTTCCTGACTTCAGGCTTGGCACTATATCTACTATGCCACCTAATTGCCCCTTAATTGGATTTTACCTGTATACAAACGTGTCAGAGAAAAGCATTTAATAACATATGTCCCAAAATCCTTGGGCATAGTCTTGACTATACCACCATGCCTTAGAGATACAGTATAGTTCCTCAAAAAGTGCTCATTGATCAATGGATTGTACATTTTAATATTCTGAGTTTGTAGAGAGCTCTCTAATGTCTAATGGTTCTGGTGAACAAGAAAGGAATCAGCATATGATGAGAATACATTTACATAATGAGGAAGAAAAATTACTGAGTGCATTTTTAAGCAGTGTTCACCTTTCTTTTGGATTAATCAGATCTGTGCTGTTGTCTTCATCCTTTGGCACAATGCTAAAGGAAGAAGCAAGAGTGGGGAAAAAAAAGATACTCATGGCAACAGGTGAAGGAGGAAGTCAGGTAAGTGGGAGCCCTTGGATGCATCTAAGGCATATAAATACATCTAGTTGCCTCAGCTGCTCAGGCAGTTTGCTGACATATATATGTATCAGAACCATTTGCATGATTCCTTTAATGTCAGTCAGTCAATCAACAAGCACTGATTAAGTGCTTACTATGTGCCAGGCACAGTGCTATGCCTGGGGAATAGAGATAGGGAAAAAAAAAAAACCTACTCTTAAGGAACCCACAACTCTGGGACCATCCTCCCAGGTTTAGGTTCTTCTTTGGTTCAATGTATGTTTAAATACACAGGATCAAATCCCCACTGCTATGAACCTCTATACCATACAAGATTAAATAATACATGGATTTAAAACAAAAGGAATTTAACGAAGCAGAAAATCTAGGTGATTACAAGGAATGACGCAAGGAGCAAATTTTCTTCATGCCCATAACCCATTTGTGTCCCAAGCTTCCAAGGGAGATAGCAAGTCAAATGTCCATTCAATCTCCCAATGTCTAGTGCTGGGAACAGGCACAGGGCCTGGTACACAGGAGATTATCATCAGTATATCTTTGTATTCCTTGCCTAAGTGTAACTGTCTTAACCAGTATTGAGTACAAAGGAACTTCCCAGTGCAGAGGCAAGTTAGTCAGCGGTCCAATATAAAATCATTTCCATCACCTATTTAGCCTGGCTAATCCTCACAAAAAGCAAATAAAGTTAATCTTCATGAAGTCGTGGCCAGCTCTTTATGACCACTGATTCCTTTTCTAGATGTTTATTAACCATCCATTTAATAATACATTCCGGAATTTTTCCTAGAATTGAAATTAAAGTCACTGGCTTATAACTTGAAAATTCCATTCTCTTTGCTTTTTTGACAGTAATATTTGTTCCTCTCTAATGCTGAGATAATTCTCCCATATTCCAAGATCTTTCTGAGATCACTGCTGAGTAAGCACATTAACCAATCCATTCAAGATCTGAGGAATGTGAGATATAAATTCGAATAACTCCAGTAGATTAGATATATAGCTCACATATGGGAATGTGAGTATCCACCCCAAAGGTTCACACAGACAATTTGTGCCCAACCAGTGGTAGAGCATTCAGAGCTCGTTATCGGTCTGATCAGTCACAGTCGGACACAATAAAACTTGACTCTGGCATAGTGATGTCATTTTGGTCCTCTTCGAAAACGAAGGACAACAACCAACTAACTAACCAATAGGGAAATGTAACAAATAGTAAATATAGTAAAGTTGCATATCATGGAATAAATATATAGGTCAAATGCAAAACATATCACATAGCATCATAATCAAGATTTCATTCCAAGTACCTTTTCTCTCCTTCTCCTCTTGCTTTTATCTTTCTAGCCCCAGAAGCCTTCCTATTTCCCCTCTGCCAAACTACATTCAGGTGTGTGGACCAGCTCTTAAGTATAGACAAATTATCCAGAGTAAGTCACAAGTAAGAAGTTCACATGCCCCAATTTTGCCTGAAGGAATCAATTAAAGGTCAAAGGAACCAATTTTTACGAACACCTTTAACTTCTACAAAACCAGCAATTTTCCTTTATATCCTCCAAACCAACACTGAGTATTTTTGGATTTAGGAGAGTAAGTTGATAAAGTTGATGACGAAAGGAAAACATGAATTTTTTTTAATGAATTATGGTCAGCCTGAGGTGCATTATCTGTCAATCAATAGGTTAGAATTAAATATTGGCTTTTACTCTCCTTCCTTTTGTGTCAAAGATTCTGGAGTTTTATGAGATGTTTAGAAAACTATTTTCGATTTATAATTAATTCATGTGGGATTTAAACTGGTAAATGAGTGAGTTGGAGTCTGCTGTTCAGATCCAACAGGGCCACGTTTCACTGGAGCCCATAAACTCAATTCTAATAGCCTTAGTATATTTTCAAATTTTCAACTATGAGTTTATTGGAATGCCCCCGAATCATCAGTGGTGACAACTTTGAGTCAACCAGTATCATCCCTCTTACAGGCATCTGTTATTCCTTTAGAAAAAGAGGAATTAACTATTGATGAGTTCCATTTAACTTCAGTTTACTTCCTCTTAAGATATATTCCTGTCTTGCCAATTTAGCATGATTTTTCTAGGGAAGATTGTTCAGAATGAATTTTGTGTTTCTGAGGAGGTAATGATGTACCCTAATGAATAACTCAAATGTTTCCCATGAAATTACTAGATCACTGACAATGGAGATATTTGTGCCTAGGAGCCGCTGAAAGTGTTGATTAATCTCATCAATAAATAACTGGTCATTAAGTAAGGCAGAGCACAATTTCCATGTTTTAAATCCCTAGACACATCTGTGAGAAACCAGATTACATAAACGTCATCTGAAATGCTCATCAGCAAACATCCAGAAATGCACTGCTTAGAAGACTTGGGAAATGACGGCAGAGAAGCAGAATGTTTGTTAGGGCATGCTGGGTCTGGCAAGGGGCGGGCTAACTTTCCTAATGCTATAAAATTCAGGGAACCTATTTTCTGGTCACCTAGGAAAAATCCAGTCAGCAACATTAATCAAAGTTCCCCATTGATTACTTGTAGCCATTGGCCTCACATTGGTCAATGAAATTATTCTTTGAAGATGTAGTTATAACAAGTTTTCCTCCCTCACCACCCATAGTGACCTTCCTCAGTTCATATAACACAATTTGAGATGAGCAGAAGCTGTCTACTCTTTCACGTCTCTCCAAGCATTTATCTTCTGCCTCGTCTTCCTCTCTTCCCCTTTAGACTACTTCATAACTTACTGGTATGCCCTCTATTCATAAGACTAAATCGAAGGCCTGTTATAAGACTCAGGCTCACTGCATAATCTTTGTTGTGTTGTTCAGTCATTCAATTATGTCTGACTCTTCGTGACCCCATGGACCACAGCACTCCTACTCCCACTATATCTCAAAGTCTAAGTTCATGGTCATTGTTTCCATGACACTATCTATCCATCCCAAACTCTATTGTCCCCTTTTTCTCTTTGCCATCAATACCTTCTGACATCAGGGTCTTTCCCAATTAATTCCATCTTCTCATTATGTGGCCAAAGTATTTAAGCTTCAGCTTCAGTATTTTACCTTCCAGTAAATAGCCTGAATTCATAGTACTGTTCATGAGGTTTTCTTGGCAAAGATACTGGAGTAGTTTGCCATTTCTTTCTCCAGTAGATCACCTTTCATCAGAATTCTCCATGATGACTTGTCCATCTTGGGTAACCCTGCATGGCATAACTCATAGTTTCATCAAGCTATGCAAGCCCCTCTGCCATGACAAGACAGTGATTGGTGGGGGGAATGAGAAGGGAGAAATCTTTACTTAAAGTGTAATCTTAAAGGTAGCCTAAAGGAGAAGGAAAGAGACCTAAGCAAATACTTAAGTAAACATATCTTTAGCCCCTAGGTTCTGGATGAAAAGTGCAATTCTGATCCTGTTCCATGGCTATATGTCCAAACTGAGCTAAACTTGTCTGAAGTTCTATTTCACAACCATTTGATTAGAAAAAGGGAAAGGACAAATATTGAAGTGACTGAAGGAAAATAGGCATATTAACATGCAGTTGGCAAAGCTCATTGATGGGAATACAGCCATTCTGGAAAGAAATTGGAACAATAAACCCAAATCACTGATTCTTCATGTCCTTTGACTCAATACTGCTACTAAGCCTATATGCCAAAGGGAACAAAGAAAAGGAGGAAAGACCCATATGTACAAAAATATTATAGCAGCTTTTTTATAGTAGCAAAGAGGTGAACACTAAGGGTATGCTTATCAGATGGAGAAAGGCTCAATAAATTATGGATGTGAATGTAACGGAATGCAATTTGAACCATATGAAATGTTGAAAGGGATGGTTTCAGAGAAACCTGGGAAGGTACAGAGTGAAGTTAGTAGAACAAGAAGTACAATTTATACAGTAACAACAATATCTTAAGGACACAGCTTTGAAAAACCTGAGAACTCTGATCAGCTCAACAACCAACTACAATTCCAGAGAACCGAATAATGAATGTGCCACCCACCTCCTGAAAGAGAGGTGGTTCTAGAATAAGACACATTTTCTGAACATGGACAATGTGGGAATTTGTTTTCCATGACTATACATATGTTAGAAGGATTCCCTCTCTCTCTCTCTCCCTCCCTCCCCACTTTTCTCTCTGTTTCTCTCTGTCTATTTATCTATCCCTTCCTCTCCTTCCCTTTTTCTATTATTGATGGGATGGAGAGAAAATGAATTTTTGTTGATTATAAATTAATTTTTAAAAAGTAAACTAAGCTAGACTTAGATAATCCATTCTGGGCTAGAGTAGTCTTGGGCATATCATCCCCAACCAAATTCTTTTGTTTTGTTGTTTTGTTTGTTTGTTTGTTTGTTTATTAGGCAATTGGGGTTGAGTGACTTGCCCAGGGTCACACAGCTAGTAAGTATCAAGTGTTTGGTCTGAGGCCAGATTTGAACTCAGGTCCTCCTGACTTCAGGGCCGGTGCTCTATCCACTGCGCCCCCTAGCTGCCACCCCAACCAAATTCTTAAGTAATAATAATAATAATTATTATTTATATAGTACCTTAAGATTTGCAAAGCATTCAGCAGATATCTCATTTATTCTCACATCAATGCTGGGAGGAAGGTGCTATTATTATCCCATCCTACAGATGAAGAAACTAAGGCAGTTAGCAGTTAAGCAATTTGCCTAGGTTCACACAACTGGGAAGTGCTTGAGAGTAGATCTCAGGTAGAGCTCAGATCTTCCTAACTCTGGGTCTAATGCTCTATCCACTGTATCCACTATCCACTAGCTGCCATACTGTGGAAAAGTAGTTTCCTCAATGCCATCTACTCACCACAGCATCAGATGGTGAAACTAGAACACTATCAGCCTGACCAACATTTTCCAAATCACAGTCATTACAGGATTCAGAAGAGCTGTAAGAAGTTGAAGGGTGGGGGGGCAGCTAGGTGGTGCAGTGGATAGAGCACCAGCCCTGAAGTCAGGAGGACCTGAGTTCAAATCTGACCTCAGACCAAACACTTGACACTCCCTAGCCGTGTGACCCTAGGCAAGTCACTTAACCCCAATTACCTAAAAAGAAGAAGAAATTGAAGTGGCCAATTACACTTTCAGAAAGAAGAAAATGATGAGAGAACTCTGATGATGAGGGCTCAATATTGCAGCAGAAATGCCTGGCAAGGAACACAGGCTACACGTCTCCCCACCTCATCTGTCCTGCAATCAGACAGGTGGCTACTGTAGCAAATGGATTTTTCAATGTTTCGTTGCATTACAGCAGAGCCGCAAATAACCTATCAAATGGCTATAGACAACTGTTAACCAGCAGGGTTGTTTGTGAGTAGCTAATGTGCTCCACAGGTAATACATTGCAGCTGCCCCAAGTATCACATCAGGAAGTGTTGCCTTTTATAATACATATACAAATGCCTTTGACAGAAAAAGTGGTATGCATTGCAAGCATCTTAACTAAAAAAGACAAATTGGAATCAAGCATTGTAGGAAACAAGAAGAAATTATGTAACACATTTCTTTTTCTGGGTGTGACATGTCTCCCTCACCTCCACACACCATACCCCATATTAACTGTTCTACTGATTGTTACTTCTCTAAGGGATACCTGGAGATTAAACTGTAGGGCCAGAAACCCTGGCTGTAGGCAATAGTATTGAAGCCAGCAACAACCTTTCTCCAGCTCAGAAGCTACAAATATAAACCAGGCAGAGACAGACTTCTTGAGCTATTATAATAGGCTAGCCCATTAAACAGTTATTTAAAGAACTGGTTGGACATAATCAATCCATCAATAAACATTTATTAAGCACCTACTATGTCCTAAGCACTGTACTTTCATTCATGGAGGAGAAAAACAGAGAGAGAGAGAGAGAGAGAGAGAGAGAGAAAGTCCAGTGAGATCTCTTGAAGAAACAGTGTAGCAATGAGGCACTTCCTTTCCTGGCTAATTTTCCATATTGGTCCCTGTGTTCATTTATATTCCTGAGGAAAATCTTATGTTCTGGACCATTCTGTAAGCTGCCTGAGGTCTTGGGGACAGAGAACAGTGACAGGCCCAGTAACAATCACATCCTGAGATCACGCTCTGATATCTCTAGCTCACTGGATAAGTCTAATTTCTATTATCTCCTGCCTTCCTAAGGACTCCCTTCTACTGTCCCAACTCTTGACAGAAGTGACAGTCACTCTCTATCACCAATACTAAGACTCTAACATTACCTTCATTACCCTGAATTACATAGGTTCATACTTCTCTTGACTATTCATTGACACCCTCCACTCTTCTTGGTCTAAAGGTTCCCCTTCTTGTCTTGTAGGTGGTCATTCAGCTGGACAAGCATGTCCACCAGACCCACTAGGTTATCTGAAAAGGTGTACTTTGCTAAGAGTAGAATGTAGCACCTTCAGCAGTGATTGTTTTTCCTGTCTATGAATTCTCATTGCCTAGCATAATACCTTGTACATAGTAGGTATGCGTACCTCTGCTTCAACTGGCATCAGAGCCATGTATTTCTCTGAGTAGAAGAGACGTATATAAACCTTAGAGGGAAATATTATTTTAAGGAGACTGGGATAGCTGACCTATGGAGTAGGGCAAGCAGTTGCTATGGACAATAGTCCTGAGGACTACCCAGGCCACTGTCCCACTCTAAGGCTCTCTACAGTCAGCAGGTGAAATCAAACAGAGGTAGAATTAGTGGGCTAGTAGGGTTTTTCTGTTGTTAATCTGTACTATTATACTGCAAGGGTAGCTAAGTGGCACAGTGGATGGAGTGCTGGGCCTGGAGTCAGGAAGAGTCATCTTCCTGAGCTCAAATCTGGCCTCAGACATTGACTAGCTGTGTGACCCTGAGAAAGTCACTTAACGCTGTTTGCCTCAGTTTCCTCATCTGTAAAATGAGCTAGAAAAAGAAATGACAAACTATTCCAATATCTTTGCCAAGAAAAACCTAAATGGGGTCATGAAGAGTAAGACATGACTGAAGCGACTGAACAACAAAATCAGATCACTGCTTGAAAAGCTTCTAGAACACAAAGGAGTAAGAGAGAAAGAAAAAGATGAGATTTTTTTTCATGGTAGGGCAGGGTATCTGTGGAGCTGAGGTGTCTCAAGTGGCTTTCCTTGTATGTCTGTGTTTGTGTTCCCCACTGGTATCTGGCCTTTGGGGAGTCTTTGGGGGCAGGACATCCTGCAGAGCAGCCCAGAGTCTTAGGCAGAGACAACACTAAAAGGGCCCCAATGACTCTGTGTCCAATCACATCCTATGTTCCTTGAGAGCAGAGATTGTCACATTTTTGTCTTTGTATTTGCCTGGCATATAGAAGGCACTCAATAAATGCTTATTAAATGAACGAACAAATGTATCGTAAAGATAGAAATACCTTGACAACACCTTCTTAAGCCTTTATTCTCTTAGAAATTTTTCTATCAGAGGTTATGGCCATCAAAAATCACAGGACCATTGTGACGATCAAATTATGAAAGTGCAAATGTTTTGGGTCTTTACTGAGTTCTGCTAGTGCTATGGATTCAGCTTTGTTTCTGTTGTACTCAGTTCATCCAAAATTTAATTTTCCCAAGAAAAACATACCTCAATATTTTAAAAGAATTATGATTTCATTGATGTGGGTATTCCTATACCCAAGTGAATGTTCTTCTTTAGTTTCATTGACCAAAGATTCATCTCCTACCAACCAAACTCCATAATAAATATAACAATAACAATTCAGTAACAATTCACCTTCATATGGTACTTTGCTTGGAATCTGAGGTGGATGCTGAAGTTATGTATTATCCCCTTCTTGCAGATGATTAAGCTGAGGCACAGAGAAGTTATTGGCACAGACTAAGTGGCAGAGCCAGAACCTGAAACCATTTCCTTTGATTTTGTACTCAACACATGTTTTTTCTACATCCTGCCTATGTCTCTGGCTTTAGATGCAGCTAGACGGTACAGTGGGTAGAATATTACATCTGGAATCAAGAAGACCTGAGTGTTGAAGCCTTCTGAACATGCAGAGAGGGGAGAAAACTAGGGGACAGAGTGGGGAAGGGACTTTTAGAGGGGTGTGTGGATTGAGATTAGGGGGTGGGGGAGGGGACGGGGGACTTTTGGAGGAGTAGGTGGGATGGAGAGTGAGACAATGTGAGGAGAAGATAAGGTAACAGGGATAGGGTAAAAAGAGAGGCTAAGAAGGAAAATAGAAAAGAAAAATAAGATGGAAAGAATTCACAAATAGTAATTATAACTTCAGCCAATTCTGCTTTTGAAGGCATTCTTCTCCTCATTGACTTTTTTGGACCTCTTTTGCCATTTGAGTTAGGCTCTTTTTTTAAGGTGTTATTTTCTTCAGTATTTTGGGGGGTCTCCTTTAGCAAGCTGTTGACTTGTTTTTCATGATTTTCTCTCTCATTTCACTCTCATTTCTCTTCCCAGTTTTTCCTCTACTTCTCTTATTTGCTTCTCAAAATCCTTTTTGAGCTCTTCCATGGCCTGGGACTAATTCATATTTTTCTTGGAGGCTTTGGATATAGGAGCTTTGACTTTGTTCTCTTCTTCTGGTTGTATGTTTTGATCTTCTTTGTTACCAAAGAAAGATTCTATGGTCTGACTTTCTTTGTGAAGTGTGCTCATGATCTTAGCCAATTACTTGAGTTATAAACTCTTTGTTAAGGTAGGGGTCTGCTTCCAGTGTGGAGAATGTACTGTCCCAAGCTTCAGGGGTTTTGTGCAGCTGTTTTCAGAGATACTTCTAGGGACCTGTAAGTTTTCAGTTCTTCCAGGGTGGTGTGATCAAGGGCGAGGTATTTACTCCTTTCCTGGACTGTGTTCTGGTCTATGAGTAACCACAAGCACTCTTTTCTACCTTGGAACTGTGAGGAGGATTCCCGCTCCACTGCTACTGCAAGCTTCACCACGCCAGTGCTCCTCCTCTCCCCAGGACTGCCACCCAGAACTGTGACCCAGATCCAAGCACAGGCAAAGCAAGAGAATCCTGCCTCAGTGCCAGCAAAGAGATTCCTGCAATCCCCCTCTGATCAGCTACTATATTCCTCCTTAGTCTGTGGGATGGAAGCTCAGGAAGCAGCCACCACCCTCAGCTCGGGGACTGGGGCTGGGACCAAGCTTCTCTCTCACTGCAGTCACAGACTTCTCCTACTGACCTTCTAAGTTGTCTTTGGCATTTGTGGGTTGAGAAATCTGGGAACTGCCACAGCTGCCAGTGATTCAGTTCTCTGAGGCCTGCTCCAGGTTCACTGAGGCCTGTTTTGCCTGCATGCCCATGCTGAACTGTATTGCTTTCCCAGACCAGTGTGATAGAACTTTCTAATCAACCATCCAGGTTGTCTTGAGCTGGAAATTAGTTTCACTCTGTCTTTTTGTGGGTTCTGCAGTTCTAGAATTTGTTTAGAGCCATTTTTTACAGGTATTTGGAGGGGTTTTGGGGAAAGCTCAAACAAGTCACTGCTTTTACTCCACCATCTTGGCTCTACCCCTAGTAATTATAACTTTGAATGAGATGTTTATAATAGTTCTCTTCGTGGTGGCAAAGAACTGGAAATTGCAGGAATGCCTATCAATTGAGGAATGACTGAACAAGTTGTGGCATATGGTTGTGATGGAATACTATTTTGCTAATAAGAAATGATGAACTCAACGATCTTAGAAAGGCATGGAAAGACTTACATGAAATGGTAAAGAATGAAATGAGCAGATCCAAGAGAACATTGTATACAGTAACAACAATATTGTTTTAAGAAAAACTTTGAGTAACTAAGTCATTTTGACTATTATAAATACCCAAATTAAAAATAAAGGACATATGAAAAAAGACGCTATCTGCATCTAGAGAAAGAACTGATAAATAGAAGTATGTATAGAATAATTTTACATACATACGTATATATATATATATGTACACCTATTTGTGTCTAATAGTAGTTCTCTCTAGAGTGAGATGGGAGGAAAGAACAAAAGAAATGTACATGATAACTGTATCATATAATTAAAAGGAATGGCAAGTTGAACATAATAGATTTGCAGTTTCATGTGCAATCATCTTTTTATTATTCTATTGTTATGTAAATGCTTGTTTTATTCCATAAATTAAAAATTAAATAATTTTTTTAAAAAAAGAGATAGGCTACCTCTCCCTCTCCTCCCTTCCCCCTATGCCTTCTGTGCAGAATGGAGAACTATGGTTGTAGAGCATATAGATAATATCAGGCTTTTTCACATATTGGTGTTTTTTCCACCTCTTTTTAATTTTATTATAAGGGATGGTTCTTTAGGAGGGGAAGAAGATAGTGATACATTGGGAAATGCAAGGTGTCCCAAAAGTCCTAGTGCCTTTTTAAAACTCCTCAAGCTCAGAAATGGCACTATGACTTTTGAAATACCATGTATAAAAACAAAACAGATCAATAAAAATGTGTTTTTCAAAAAAAATGCTTGCTGGATTGTATTGTATTCCTATTAAATATTTTGCTGTTGTTCAGTCAAAGAAGAAGAATAAGACCTGAGTTCAAATCCAGCCTCAACAGTTACTAGCTGTGTGACCCCAGGCCAGTGTTTAACCACTGCCTGCCTCAGTTTCCTCCTCTGTAAAATGAAAATAGTAATAGAACCTACCTCCCGCAGTTGTTGAGAGGATCAAATGAGATAATATGTGTAAAGTGCTTTGCAAACCATAAAGTGGCAAATAAGTGCTATCTCTTGTTGTGATTCTTATAATCACAATAGGACTTGCCATGATGAAGTATCAAAGTTATAATTTAGCAGAAGAGATAAAAACATAACTGTTGGAATTCTTCCATCTTCTACTTACGTACAAACAAGTAGGTCAGTTGTCAAATACCTGTTTATTTTGCAATTTTAAATAGGCACATGAGAGCACTTAATTAGGCCATCACAGTCAGCCTTTAAGTGAGTATATTTATGTTAGTGACATAGGAGCAACCATGGGCAGGACTTAGGCAGTATAGTTTTTTTTGATACTAGAGGAGAGTAGCTGGAATTCTTTTTTTTTTTAAACATTTTTTCCTCTTATTTTGGTTAGATAAAAGGGGAAGAAAGAGTGAAAAATGAGAGCAGAAAATAAGAGTTTCATTTCTTTCTCCCAAAGCACAAGGTAGAAATAGAAAATGGGACTTAGATTGAGATGCCTGGCATTTGGAAATAGCACAAAAACTCTTTTGAACCTGGCTTTTTGTTTTTCGGTTTTTTTTTCCTTCTGATCACAAATCTGCTTAGAATCACAGAATATGAGAGTGAGAATGAGATTTTACTGCTTAATCAAGTCCAACTTCCTATTTTACAGATGAGCAAACCTTGCTCCATCCCAGAAGTCACAGAGCTACTTAATGAGAGATCCAGTATCTGAACCAAGGTCTCCTGATTGCTATAAGCAATCTATCTTCCACACCCATATGTTCCATTAAAATTAAAAAAAAATCTACCCTGAAAAGTCTTCTGGCCCTTAACAAAGTTTAACTCAACATATCTTAATGTATTAGAGTCAGTAGAAAACTCTAAAGATTGCCCTTCATATGGGTCATCTTTGAAAGTGTCTTTTGCTATCATCCCATCCCTGACATAAGAATACACATCTACTTGGATATTCTCTATTCCATGATACTATTCCTTCCTCCACATTTAAAAGAGGAAGGTTGCTTTAAATATTTGCAAAACATAGAATCTGGGTTTGTATAAGAGGTGGGAGAGAGGGAGTGACCTTTGCCTAAAATATTTAGGTTTTGTTCTTCAAAATTAATGTAGTTTGTGCGTGTGCAGATGCAGCTTTTATGTTTTTGTGACTTTTGTTTTTTAATTCACCAAGAAAATGACAAACTGGCTATCCCAGTTCACATATAGCTATATCCAATCTGTAAGGAGTAAATGCTTACAAACACTGTGAAATGATACTGGGATTAGCAATTTCACACAAGGAATAAGGAAGGGAAATATTAATTATAAGGTTATGATTCAATTTGGGGGAATCTAAGGACAATCTCTAAATTTAGAATGAGGGTGCCACTGAGTGTTGGTAATCTGTCCTTCACTGTCAGTCATTTCATTATGCATTGAGAACTTAAGATTCATTAAAATTAAGCCTTATGAAAGTAAGAAAAACATGATACATTGTTAACAGCAAGCCATGTGGACAGAATGGAAATTTCATTTTAAATTCATAGCTATGTAGCAGCTGTAACGAGTGAGAAAATATATGCAAAAGTGCTTTGAAAGGTATAAATCATTATATACAGATAAAGGATTATTATTACGTAATATTATATACAATAATACTTATAAGTAATAATAATGCAGTAAAAGGGACAGCGCTCACTCAGTAGAAAAATTTTAAAACCCTAGGCAGAAAAACCATACAAGTATATTTAAGCTTTGACAGGAGAACTAAAGCACATGGAAAAACCCCAAACAAGAAAGAAGTTAAGCCAGTTAGACTCCGTAAAAGTTGGGAGTAGGGAAGGGAATGGAAAGGGAAGCCCTCATGTGAACTTGCTGGACCTTTCATCTATCATACTGGAAGTAACATCTGCCACATCATTAGGAGATTAATATTCCAACAATAAATTTTTTAATGTGCATAGACAATGGTGCTTAATGTTACAAGGAGAGGATACCAGATTCACTTATATTTTAAAAATAAAATCACCTGTGCCTTCCATCAGACAATGTGAAAGTACCTTAAAAATTCCTTAAGACAGTGAATTTAGATTTTTTTAAAAAAATTCATCAAAATAAGTTTCACTGTATGGTATAATTAGTCCTCCCTAATTATTAAGTGGAGGTGTTTAGAATATTGTGAAAATACTGTCTGCTTATGAAATTTTTGTAAAAGCATGTTGTTTTTGGCTTCCACCCTCAGGGGAATCAAGATCCAAGTAGGAACAATAATTCATGAGCTTGAAAAGATAAAAATATTGGATCCCTAGCTGAGGGCCAGAGAAAGATGATTCTACCCTGAGATGTGAATGTCAAATTAACTCAGCCAATAGTGGAGAGGAAGTGATGAAACCACTGAGATGCACAGGCTGGAAATGAGAGAGGTGAATCTGACAGAACCAACCATGAAATGAGAAGTTTCAGACACTCAGAATGGGGCCTACATAACCTCAAGGCTGTGGCATATGCTGAATATTGTCATGGACCTAGTATAGTCACAATTTTTTTCTCCATGCCCTGTGTTATAGGTCCATTTGTGCCTCTTCCCTGTGCAATCTCTCTTCCCTTATAAAGACTATTAACTAGGGAGCTCATTAACTTACCACTCAACTACACTATACAATATGGAATCTGACCAGATTCATCATCATAACTTCTTCAACTCGTATAATTGTATGGAGGGGGGACATACTAGGACACATAGCACAGTTTAGCACACACTTACCCCCCAATACACCCACATACTCCGATCTTTATCTTCTTACTCACTGTAGATAGCATAGCCTCACACACGATTCCTGTGGGGATGCTATGGGATGAGAACAGTCTCCAAAACATATTTTGATGATACAAACTCTTTTAATGAGAGTTACAAGGGAATTTTCTAACCTTAAGTCTGAGACCAAGGATCTTTTTTTTTTTTTTGCTTTGGTTTTCAGGATTAAATGACTTGCCTAGGGTGACACAACTAGTAAGCGTCAAGTGTCTGAGTCCAGATTTGAACTCAGATCCTCCTGACTCCAAGGCTGGAGCTTTATCCACTGTACCACCTAGCTGCCCCAAGACCAAGGATCTTGAGCCGACATCAGGCACAGAGAATGAAAAAAAATTCATATTACTCTGAGGCATTCTTTTGCTTTTTGTTGGTTCTCTGGCTAGGTGTGATGACTTACAACCTTAATTTTGCATTCAAAGTACCAGCATGCCCTTGTCAAGAAGAGGATTTCTGATTCACTTCAATAGGTGGGAGCGTAGATCAACAGACAGACCTGGAGAGCTAAAACCTAGAAGATAATAATAGAGTGAAGCTTGGCAACATGAGACTAATAGAAAATGCCTAGAAGAGTCAATGTGTTGGAGAATGGAGAAATGATACCTCATAGAGAATGACAGAGAACAAGTGATGTCCCCAGCGAATTTCAGTATCTCAGTAGCTTTGGAGGTAGGAGTTGACTCACCAACAAACATCCCTATGTGTGTACACATGCATGTGCCCTGGTCATGTGAGTTTCTAGGATTTGCAGCCTCCCTTTTTTTCCTGGTCACACCTGCCCTCTGTGAGTCTACACTTTTCTCAGTGATGGTAGTATGCATAGGGTCAGAAGATACATGGAAAGTTGTATTTGAATAATTGGTGAATTTCTTTTTCCTTAAATTGATAAAGCGGAAAGCGCACAGTTTAATTCATCCTCAGAAAATAGGCAAAGACCTTCAGAGGGATCTGACATCTGGAAGGGCTGGTAGTGAATCCTCTACAGTACAATATGGATATGGACTGATGAAAACCAATTTGACTGGTACTGCCCCAGCCCCCCAGGATGCATGCATGCCAAGGCTAATAAACACAGAAACTGGTCATTACCCACCCCCATACTCCCCCGCTAGATTGGCACCATTAAGTTCCTTACATCCCTGCCCTGCATTGCTTACTCACTATTTGGCAAAGTAGAAAATACTCTCATTACACTAGTCCCAACTATCGCCAGCCAGATCTTTGCCTAAAACTCTGTGTAAGTTTGATCGGGTCCTTCTCCAGTCATCCTGGTCTATATCTGGCCACCGGACCCAGATGGCTCGGGAGGAGAAACTGAGGCTGGTGACTGTGCACAGCCCTCCCTCACTTAAATTCAATTCACTTGCAAGTCATGGCATCACTTTCTGCATGTCATGGTCCTCTTTTGAACAAAGAACAAAAAACAACAACAATGTAAGTTTGAACCCCGAGGGACTCTGGGACTTTGACCAGAGGATCAAAGTTGTTACACAGTTCCAGCTCTGGAAGTCACCTCACTGTGTGGGCCAAGGGCATTGGGGACTGTACACTGAAACTATTCCCTGTGGGCACCGGTTCTTCTCTTCCTCTTGTGAGACATAATGAAGTTTTAACTACTCTTCCTGTGTGGCTTTGTTGCTCTTCATCCTAACTCCTTCGCCTTACAATATATTTCTTAAAGTTGGAAGAACAGCAAGAAGACCAGTAAAAAACCAGTTGCTAACTGTTGTCAGAAAGAAAAAAAAAGCTTGCCATAGACAAGTCAGTACATAAACTGGAATGCTGAAGATTGGAAAAAAGGGAATTTTTTTTTAATATATATAGTAAACTAATGAAACTAATTTCCACTGCATCACTTGAAGGAATAAGAAATTTGCCAATTAGTTTAACTACTGTAATGACAACTTTCCCTATATCTTCTGACCCCATCTCTCCCCCACCTTCAACCTCACACAAAGTAAGAATAAAACTCTTGTGTTCCTTAGGCAATTTTTTTAAAATGGCTCCTCTTTGTCACTATCCACCAGAGGCTTTCAGACTTTATTAAAACACATAGTACTTGTCCAATCACAAGTAAATAACTATGTGCTATAAAGAGTTGAGGTTCTTTTAGCATTAACAATACCTGCATTTATAAAAAGTGATATTAAAGAATACCCCTTGTTGGATCCCTATCACTGTGCGCTGTGTCCTTGGAGGCTCAGTAATCTTTCTTCTTCCTAACATTCTTTCTGTCCCCCAGAATACCTTCAATAGAATTGTGCCAAATTTCATACTTACTCCTCTTTTAACCTAATAACCCAGCTTTAAATGTCTGTTACAAAGAGGCAGTTTTGTCTCAAGCCATTCATTTGAAGGGGACTTGATGTTCACTCGTGAAAAACAACTCTGTTCACACAGACTCTTTTGTCTCCCCATCTCTCTTCCTATCTGTCTCTTTTAATAAGCCAAGTGTATATGAGATGAGAATTTCAGATTTTTATGTATTCATTTGCTTCCAGCACTTATTCTGTCCCCCAAACTATATGTGGCATTACATGAGTAATAAATTACATTGATTATGACATCTCAATCATGGCCCTATGTCTTCAAGTGGGAATTGAGTAGGAGTTGATGAACTCGGAAAACACAAATCTTCTCCCCAGATGAGAAATATCCATTTAAGCCAGAAATAGCAAAGGAAAATTATAAATACAAAATGAAAGTATAGATTTGGTTTCACAGATGTAGTTTATCAATGTTTCTTATAAAGTATATGATTTTCAGGAAATTTATGTTTTCTTACTACTTAAAAACATTTATTATTCTCTTATATGGGCTCAATGTAGGATGAAAAACTAGGTCTGATCAGGGCCATTGGCTTTTCAAGGTAAATTGTTACCTTCCAATCCTTCCACCTTAAAAAGATATATGTATATATATATATGTGTGTGTGTGTGTGTATGTGTATATATATATATACAGAGAGAGAGAGAGAGAGAGAGAGAGAGAGAGAGGTAACTAATACACATTTTCTGAAATCAATTAATCAATAAACATTAAGTGCCTACTATGTGCCAGGCACTGTGCTTAGTGCTGGGAATACAAAAAGAAGCAAGGAGGTTACAATGTAATGGTGGAGAAAACATGTAAACAAATATACACAAAGCAAGCTATGTACATGATAAATATAAAATAATTAAAAGAGGGAAAGCACTGGAATTAAGACGGGTTGGGGAAGACCTCCTGTAGAAGGTGAGATTTTAGCTGGAACTTAAAGGAAGCCAGAGAGGTCAGTAGTCCAAGCTGAGGAGAAAGAGTGCTCCAGGTGTGGGGGACAGCCAGAGAAAATGCCGAGAGCTGAGAAATGGAGTGTCTGGTTCATGGAACAGTCAGGAGGTCAGTGTCACTAGACTGATCAGTACATTTTGAGGAGTAAAGCATAAGAAGACTGAAAAGAAGGAAAGGGCTAGGTTATGAAGAGCTTTGAAAGGCCTTTCATATTTATTTCTGGAGGCAATTGGGAGCCACTGAGGTTTATTGAGTAGGGGAGTGACATGATTGGATCTGTGTTTTAGGAAAATCAGCTTGGTGGCTTAATGGAGAATGGATTAGAGTGAGGAGAGACGTGAGGTAGGAAGACACAGGTATGAGGAGGTGAGGGCATGTACCAGAGGGGTGGCAGGGTCAGAGGAGAGAAGAGGACAAATTCGAGAGATATTACAGAGGTAAAACTGGAAGGCCTTAGCAACAGCTTGGATATGGGGCATGAGAGATAGTGAGGCATCCGGGATGACTCACCCGCCATAACCTCACCTGTAGAGAACATACCGGAAAATCAAGAAATAAAATATAATGGTCTCTGAGCAGCTAGGCACTACAGTGGATACAGTGCTGGAGTCAGGAAGACCTGAGTTCAAATCCAGCCTCAGGCACTTACTAGCTATGTGACCTTGGGCAAGTCACTTAACTCTATTTGCCTCAGTTTCCTCATATGTAAAGTGAGCTGGAGGAGGAAATAGCAAACCACTCCAGTATCTCTGCCAAGAAAACCCCAAATGGGGTCCCGAGGAGTCAGACACGACTGAAACAACTGAGCAACAACAACAAAGGCAGCCCAAATCAGTCAAAGTCTATACCCCGGTGACCTGTTCAGATCTTCACCCTGCTCGAGAGAGAATTGCTCAGACGCTCCCTCAGATCCAGTGTGGTTAATTTACATACCATTCGAAAGGCTTGAAGAGCCAACATGGCATACGGAATAGAGAACTGATCTCAAAGACAAGAAAACTAAATTCCGCTCCCACCTTTGACACATTTAGGCTGTGTGACCACTGACAAATTAGTTAATCTCTCAGTGCTTTAGGCCAGGAATTCTCCAAATGTGGTCCCGGGGATTCCAGAGGTTCCCAAGATCCTTTCAGGGGGTCTATGAAGTAAATGTTATTTTCATAATAATACTAAGATGTTTTACTTTCTAATGTGATAAGTATCTATAGGTATGACTCAAATAAACAAAAATTCTTTGGGATTTCCAATAATATCATAAAAGGATCCTGAGATCAAAAATTCTGAGAACTGCCCCCTTAGGCAACTCTCAATGAATGTGAGTTGCAGAGAAGATGTTGACCTGCATTACCCTAAAGAGTGCCCTCACCTGGGTTTCCTATGCCAATGAAATCACACATTTGATCCCTATCACTGTCCCATTCTAACAAGCTTAGTGATAGAATCTCTACACCACAGTATAAGAATCAGATGAGCGAAATGAATTGAATAACTGGATTGATACCGCCAAGTACATGGATAACAATAAGACACGACATCTGACAACGAGGGTTATTGTTTTGATGACTGTCTAGATTTAAGAATGTGTTAATAATTCAGATTAAATTTAAAAGTGTGTTGTGGGCCTGTTTTTTTTTTTTTTTGGAGAGTCAGTTGTTACACTTTGCCAAAACGCCACTGTCTTAACTCCAAACCCAGTGTTCATTTCATTATGCTGTTCTCTTAGAGGGGAAGATATTTGAGGTCAGGGAAAACTTCTAGGATGCCTGGAAATAGATGATCACCTCCTCAGCTTACCCACTGGGATATTTACTCTCAACCAAATCCCAATACAACCATATCAATGTGCAAATGCCACGAAAAACCAGCATCTTCACAGTTAAATGTCCATGGCACACAATGGTTTTCTAGCCCCTATGAAAGAGTTTGATCTTAATAGTTTCCCATTCAAACAGCCTATCATTTACCCAACCTGAATGAGAAAGGGAAATAAAATGCACTTGACCTTTCGCTTTTTTTTATCGGTGTATTTTATTGTTTGCATGGCAAGGAGATGACTGCTGGGGCTATATTTTGTTGTCTAATAGGTGGTAGCAACGGTTTCAACAATGACTTACAATCACATTTTCATTTGATTTACATTTTTACATTTACAGGGCAATTTTCTTTTGCCTGCCGTTCTTTTTATAAGCTGGACCTCCACATAATCTAACGCTGCTGTAAATAAGTTGGTTGTGCTATTAAATGACCTCTTCCTCCAAAAATGAGATACTAAAGAAATGAACCTCAAAGACAGACTGATTCAAGATATATACCTATATGTATACGTGTGTGTGTGTGTGTGTGTGTGTGTGTGTGTGTGCATGTGTGTGTCCATTGTGCTTAGAACTGAGTTGAAAAGGTGAAGGAGCAAAGGCTGGTATTCTGGGACACAGCTCTGCCAACCAGTAGCAAGAGCTGGTAGGAAGTGAAACTCCCAGCAGTGATTTAAAGCAAGTCCAACCTGAAGGTCTAAAGAAGGAGTGATTTGGGAATGGGTGGTGGATGGTGACATCAACAGGCTAGCTACAGTAAAACTGCTTTTACATCAGGGCTTTCCAAGATTGAGAAAAGCTAATGCGATGAGTACACCAAGCCAGAACTTTGAGAAAAAATGAAGAACTAGTTAGAGGGAAATCACAATATCAAAACTGTTCAGGTATGCTCTGATAGGTGCTGAAAACAAGACTACTGGAGTTCTGCCAGGAGGTTGCATCTTTAAAGGAATCTCTACTCCCAAGTTCCCTCGAGCAGCTAGTTGGTGCTCTGGGCCTGAAGTCAGGAAGATCTGAGTTCAAATTTAGCCTCAGATACATATTAGCTGTTTGATCCTGGGCAAGTCACTTAACCTCTGCTGCTTCAATTTCTTCAACTATATAATGAGCATAATAATAGTACCTACCTCCCAGGGTTGTTGTGAGGATCAAATGAGGTAATATTTGTAAAATACTTAGTACAGTGCTTGGTACATAGTAGGTGCTTGATAAATGCTTGTTTCTTTCCTCCCTTCTTCTTTCCTTCTTTTTCTCCCTCCCTCCTATCTTTCCTCCCTTCCATCCTTCTCTCCTTCCTTTTATTCTTGTTTCTTTTTTCCCCTTTTTCCTTCTTTCTTTTCTTCTTTCCTTGCTTCCATTCTTTGCCAGTCTTCCAAACTCCAAGTGATGCAGTGGAAAGAGAGGTGGATTTGTGTTCAGAAGACTATATCACTTTGTAAAAGTTAGCTACTTAACCTCTGGATCATAGTTTCCTAATGTGTAAAATGGGGATGGGGGAAGGTAAGAGGTTGGATTTGAGTCCACATCATATGAGTATTGGTTGAAAGAACCGGAGATATTTAGCCTGGAGAAAGAAGATTGGGAGGGCCAGTGTATGATAGCTATATTCAAATATTTGAAGGGAGGGGCTATCAAGTGGAAAGGGATTGTTTGTACTCTGTTTGGCCCCAGAGGATAGAACCAGAAACAGTGGTTGGATGTTTCAAAGAGGTCCATTAAGGCTTGAGGCCAGGAAACCATAGCAAATAGTGCTATCTAAAGGTGGAAAGGGCTTTCTTGAGAGTTAATGCGTTACCTCCTCATTGGATGTCTTTAGCCTCCAAGTAAAGATTAGATGGTGACCTCTTTGGTCCCTTTCAAATATTTATTCTGTGGCTTGAAATTCTCTGACTTCCTGACTTCTAAGGTCCCTACCAACGCTAAATTTATTGTCCAAAAATCTCAACAATGGCAATAGATGAATAAATTACATATACAGAGTTCTCTTTGAAAACAATAACAATCAGGCTTAGCCCCAAAGAGGAGAGGAGAGGAGAAAGTATATTTTCTTCCATTTTACAGAGTTCAATCAACAAATCCACCAACAATAATTTATAAGCAACTAGTATGTGCCAGGGGGTAGCTAGGTGGCACAGCGGATACAGCACCAGACCTAGAGTCAGGAAGACCTGAGTTCAAATCACCCGTCAAGCACTAGCTAGCTGTGTGACCCTAGGCAAGTCGCTTAATACTGTTTGCCTCAGTTTTTTCCTTAACTGTAAAATGAGCTGGAGAAGGAAATGGCAAAACACTCTATATCTTTGCCAAGAAAAACTCAAATGGGGTCATAAAGAGTCAGATATGACTGAAATGACTGAACAACAAAAATGTTCAAATAAGGCTAGAAAGACAGGTTAGAGCCAGGTTGTAAATGACTGTAAATGCCAGACAGAAGAGATTATATTTTATCCTAAAGGTAAAGGGGAGTCCTTGGAATATATTGGCTAGAGGAGTGACATGGTTCAGACATGTGCTTTAGGAAAATCAGTTTGGCAGATCTGTGAAAAGTGAGATTTGAAGAGGACATTTAGGAGGTTATTGTAATATTCCAAGCTAGGATTGATGAAGGCCTAAACTATCAGGTGAGATGACAGAAGGGGACAGATTCAAGAGATGTTGTGGAGGTAGAAACAGGATTTGGTAACTAAATGGATATGTGGGGTAAGTGAGAGTGTGTGAGGTGAGGATGACATCAGCGTTGGAAGCCTGGTGACTGGAAGGATCATGATGGTCTTCATAGAAAACAGAAAGTTCAGAAGAGTTCAGAAGGGTTTGGGGAGAAAAATATCGAGTTCAGTTCTGGATACATTGAACTTGCTATATCCATTCTGAAATTTCCAGCAGGCAATTCTTGATAAAGATCTGGAGTCCAGGAGAGAGAAAAGGGCTAGGAATATAGATCTGGGTGTCATCATCATAGAAGTGTAGAAAGTATATAGACAGAAGGCTCAGGATAAGTATTTGGGAGTATATCCAGAATTATTGGGCATTTTTAATATTTTAATAATCCAGCCAAGGAGACTGAAAGGAAGTCAAATAAGTAGGAGTAGACCCAAGAAAACCCAGAGAAAAGACAGTATATCTAGGACAGGAGAATGATCAACAATGTTGAATATTACGGAAAGGTCAAAAAAGATGATGCTTGAGAAGGCCATCAGGACAGCATTTAAAAGATCGTTGATGACTTGGGAAAGGGCAGTTTCTGTTGAGTGTTGAGGGCAGAAGCCAGATTATAAGGGATTTAGGAGTGAGTGAAAAAAGAGTGAATATCAATGTAGACATTTTCCCTCCTGGAGTTTGATTGAGAAAATCCTGCTTCTGATACTCATTATCTATGTTAGCACAATGGATAGAGCTCTGGGCCTGGAATGAGGAAGACCTGAGTTCAAATCCATCTTTACTTACTAGCTGTATGACCCTGGGCAAATCACTTAACCTCTGTTTGCTTCTGTTTTCTCAATTGTAGAACAGGGATAATAAGAGCACCTTTCTCCCAGGGTGCTTATGAGAATCCAATGAGAGAATAATTGTAAAGTGCTTAGCACAGTGCCTGGCACATAATAGGCTTCTGATACTGGTTATCTATGGTAGTGCAATGGATAGAGTGCTGGGCCAGATAAATGAACTGGTGCAGGAAAAAAAAGTGAATAAAATCAATCAATAGCTAATCTGATTTTTAAAAGGGAGAGGAAAACCAAATTACATCAAAAATGAAAAAGAATCCATAAGAATTAAAGGAAATTATTTAAAACTATTTTGCCCAATTGTTTACTAACAAAACTCATAACTTAGGGGAAATGGATAAATACTTAGAAAAATATAAACTACCCAGAATAAAAAAGAATAGATTGTTTAAATAATCCAATATAAACAAATGAAACTGAAAAGGCCATTAATGAACTCTCAAAGAAAAATTTAAAAATTAAAGATTACATAGAATTACAAATTAATCCTACCAAATATTCAAAGAACAATTAATGTCAATACTACATAATCCCTTTCAATCTTTTTCTATGACAAAAAATAGTACTGATTCCTAAACCAAGGGAGAGACAAAGAAAACTATAGACTATAGAATGATATCCCTAGCAAATATTGACACAAATTTTAAATAAAATAATAGCAATAGGTTACAATATCACATTATAAAGGTTGTAAACTATGACCAGGTTTGATTTATACAAAGAATCCAGGGTTGATAAGGAACATTATAAATATAATAAACCATATTAACATAAAAAATAAAAACCACATGATTATATTAATAGATGCTAAAAAGACTTTCGACAGAATCCTTAACAGAGTAAATAGTATATATCTAAAATAAAGACCAACATTATATGTAATGGAGAAAAGTTAGAGATCTTTCCAATGAGATCAGGGCTAAAGCAATGGTATCTAATGTCACTACTACCACTTAACACAGATGAGAAATGCTGACTATGATAGTAATAAGAAAAGGAAGAGAAATAAAAAAAAATAAACATAGGCAAAAAGGAAACAAAATATTACTTTTCACAAATGATACCTAGAAATCCCTACAGAGTGAACTAAAATAAATTTAGTAAAATTGCACAATATAAGATATCCATATAAATCATCAGCATTTATGTATATTACTTAAAAAAAAACAAGAAGATACAGAAAGGGGAATTATTCTATTCAAAATAACTATAAAATTATAAAATTTTATATTCTACCATATATATATATACATGGAAAGATGTATAGTGACTATATAAATCATTACAATGCATTTTATTGTAGAAATATAGGCCTAAATAGAGAAATATTAATTACTTATGGATAGATCCTGTCAGTATAATAAAAATGACAATACTACCTAAATTAATCTACTTATCCAATACTATATGAATAAAATTACCAAACAATTACTTTACAGAACCAGGAAAAAAAAAGATGATGAAATGCATCTGGAAGTAGAAGAAGGAAAAAAAAGGCCAAAAATTTCAAGGGATATAATTTTTTAAAAGTTAGAAAGAGGGTTCATCAGAAATATATCTCAAGCTATATTACAAGCAGTAATCATTAAAAATATTTGGTTTAAAAAAATATAGTGCAATCGGTGGAACATGCAGAAACTGGCAGAGTAACATAATGTACAGTCAACCCAAAGACCTCAACTGATAGAACAAGGGTTCACTATTCAACCAAAAAAATTAAGAGAAAATTAGAAAGTAATCTGGCAGAAATAAGCTATATAACTAAATCTTACACTGTACAACAAAATAAACCAAAAACAGATATAAAACATGTTGTCATAAGAAAATTGAAGGAACTAAAAGGAGATTACCCTTTTGATCTGTGCATAGAAGAAGAATTTATGATGCAACAAGGGATAGAGAAGACCATAGAAGATGAAACAGGTGATTTTTATTACTTAAAAAGTTTTTGCACAAACAAATCAATGTAGTTAAAAATAGAAGGAAAATGGAACTGGGGGGGGGAATCTTTGCAATGAGTTTGTCACAAGGAACTGATTTATATCAATAAAGATAAAAGCCATTTCCTAATAGGTAAATGGTCAAAGGATGTGAGCAAGTAGTGTTCAAAGGAAGAAATATAAGCTATGTAAATTTAAAAGGCTCCAAATAAGATAAAAGTTAATGGCCCTAAATCAATAACGATTATAAAAATGTGAATTAAAGCTACTCTAGAATTCCACCTTACATTCATCATGCTGACAAAGATGATAAAAGTGGAAAATCATAAAATATTGGTGAAACTGTGGGAAAATAGGCACATTGATGCACTGTTGATAGACCTGTGAATTGGCTAGCATTTAGAACTACGCACAAAAAAATCACTAAATGATGCCTACTCTTCGACCCAGCCATACCAATTATTAGGCTTATCCAGATATTAGAGGAAAAGAAAAAAAGACCCATATGTATTTAAAAAACATTATAAATATAATTTTATATATTACCTATCTGATTTATGGATAGGCAAACAATTTAAGAATAAACATGAGATAGACAGCCCTATAAGGTGTAAAATGGACAGTTTTGATTACATTAAATTTAAAAGTTTCTGCACAAATAAAACAGATGTAGTTGAGATCTGAAGTAAAGCAGAAACTGGGGGAAAATTTTATAGACAGATCTTAGATAAAGGTCTCATATCTCAAATATATAAAGAACTTTGTCAAATCTGTAAGACTATGAGTCACTCCCCAATTGATAAATGATCAAAGGATGTGAACAGGCAGCTTTCAGCTGAAGAAATCAAAACAATTTATGGTCATATTAAAAAATGCTCCAAATCATTATTGATTAGAGAAATGCAAATTAAAATAACCTTGAGATATCATTTTATACTTATCAGATTGGTTAAAATGATTGAAGGGGAAAGCAACAAATGTTGGAGGGGATGTGGAAAAATTGGTACACTAATTCACTGTTGGTGGAATGATGAAATGATTTAACCATTTAGGAGAACAATCTGGGATTATGCCTAAGGAATTATTAAATTACCTATACCCTTCAATTCAGCAATACAACTACTACTAGGTCTATTTCGAAAGATGACTAGGCGGAAAAGAAAAGAAACTACATGTTCCAAAATATTTATAGTAGCTTTCTTCAATGGTGGTAAAGAACTGGGAATTGTGGCGATGCCCATCATTTGGAGAATGGCTGAACAAGTTGTGGTATATGATTGTGATGGAATACTACTGTGCTACAAGAAATGATGAGTTTGATGATCTTAGAAAAACATGGACAGTCTTGCACAAAATAATGAAGAGTGAAATGAGCAGAACCAAGAGAACATTATATACAGTAACAACAATATTGTTTTAAGAATAACTTTGAATTAACTAAGTCATTTTGACTATCATAAATACCCAAATTAACTACAAAGGAAAAATGAAGACACTATCAGCATCCAGAGAATGCACTGATAAATAGAAGATAAATAGAACACACATACACACACACACACACACACACACACATACACACACACACATATATATATTAGATATTTGTGTCTAATGGTAGTCATCTCTAGGACAGGGGGTGGGGAGGAAAAAAATAAAGTTACATGACAACTTTATGATATATTTGAAAGGAATAGTAAGTTGTGCATAATAGATTTGCAGTTTCATGTACAGTTATCTTTTTTCTATTCTACTACTTTATGGAAATGTTTTTAATTAAGTTCAGAATAAAATAAATAAATTTAAAAAATTCTTATAGTATTTCTCTTCATAGTAGCAAAAAAAATGGAAACTAAGAAGCTCCTCATCAATTGGGAAATAGATAAGCAAATTATGGCACATGAATGTAATGGCATATTTTTGTGCCATAAGAAACTATGAAATTGACAATTTTAGAGGAAACTGAGAAGAAAGACTTATATGAATTGGTTCAGAATGAAATGAGTAGAATCAGAATTACAATTTTTACAACATCAACAACTTCATAAAGAAATTCAATTTCGAAAGGCTTAAGACCTCTGATTAATGCAAAGACAAAAACCATGATTCTAGGCCTTATAGAGAGGAGATAGATGGAAAATGTGGAATGTCACACATTTTTGGGCACGGCCAATGAAGGAATTTGCTTTGTATGACTATGCATTTTTGCTATGAGGCTTTGATTTTTCTTTTTGTTGTTTGCTTAAGTACTGAGGGATGTGGGAAATAGAGAAAAGAAATGATTGTAAAAATATAAAGTAATCTATTGACAGCTATAGGAGACAACAGAGGGGTGAAGGACTCAAAGTGCAGAATAAGACAAAAGTTTTTGGACGTGGCCAATGAGGAAATTTCTTTTGATTGACCATACATCTTTGTAATGGGTTTTGTTTTTCTTTTGTTCTCAAGATGGGTAGTAGGGGAAGGGAGAGACGAGAGAATGAAAAGGCATATTTTTACTGATTGAAACAAATAAAATACTTTTTAATAAACAACCATAGGAGAGAAAGATTGCTCCAAATCACCAATAATAAAAAAAATGCAAATCAAAACAATTCTGAGGTTTAATCACACACCCAGCAAATTGGAAAAGATGACAATAGACGGGAATAGTCAATCTTGGGGGAACTATAGAAAGACAAGCATATTAATACACTGCTGATAGAACTCTGGATTGGTCCAACTATTCTGGAAAGCAATTTAGAAAACGATGCTTAAAAAAAAAAAGATGGCTAAAATGTTCATACCTTCATCCTTGAGATACCACTCCTAGTCATATAGCCCAAGGAGGTTAAAGATAAAAAGAAAAGTCTAATAGATGCCAAATTATTCAGAGCATTATTTGTGTGTGTATGTGTGTGTGTGTGTGTGTGTGTGTGTGTGTGTGTGTAGAAACAGAGAATTAGATGGGTTGCCATAGTGGAAAACAAAAGAGGAAAGGAATGGAATACACTGTAATGCAGAACTAATGAAGAACTCCTAAGCTAGAAAGGGGATAGAAAGAGAAGATGGGCTTGCCCTATGGCAAGAGTGAGGGACGACAGGTAAACAGCCTGTATTCCACTGTTACTCTCACTATACGTGGAGAAAATGAGGAAGGCCTCCAAGTAGATCTCCTAGAATTTAGACAAGGATACACACAGGGTGGGCAGATATGGATAGGTTATGATCTGTGTCCTTGAAGGGAACTCAAATCGAGGACCTTGAACAGGTCCATTTGAGCCCTGAGAGCCAATATACATCAAAGGTCAGATCTTGAATCCAGGTATCTCTGAATTAAAGGAAGACTCAACACATTATGCTATGCTGTTCTCTCTTGACAGATGCCAAAATGATCTTCCTAATATTCCATCATCCCCTGACACCTGGACTTAGTCCATTCTCCATTCAGTGTCCAAGTGAGCTTCCTAAAGTGTAGGCCTGATCAAGTGTATGGCCCCAGTCCTATTCAATAAACTCCAGGGGCTCCCTATTACCTCCAGAATTAAATACAAATTCCTCTATTTGGCTTTTAAAGTCATTCGTAATCCGGCCCCTTCCTAACTTAATGGTTTTCTTACACCTTCCCCCTTCTCCTTCATCCGCTTTTTCTCTGTGATTCAGGGACACTAGAATCTTTTCTGCACCTGAAACAAAATCCTCCATCCTCCAACTCTGGGCATTTTCACTGGCCCCATGCCTGGAATTCTCCTCCTCCTTACCACCTCCTGGCTTCCTTCAAATTCCAATTAAAAACCTTCTATAAGAAGCCTTTACCAAATCCCCCTAATGCTAGTGCTTTCCAGTTTATCCTGTGTATAGTTTGTTCGCACATAATTATTTGCATGTTGTCTCCCCTATTAGACTGTGAGCTCCCAGGAAGCAGGAACTGTTATTTTTCTTTCTTTGTATCCACAGTGCTATGTGCCTGGCATATAGTAGGCACTTAATAAATGCCTTTTGACATGACTTGACTTCCTAAGGTCTAGTTCTGACCTTGTTACTCTGCTGTTCAAAAATCTTTAATAGCATCCGTATTAACTCCAACACAAAATATAACCTCTTCAATTTGGAATTTAAAGCCCTTCACAATCTGATTCCAGCCTGTGTTCCAAGCCTTATTTTCAATTTCTATCCCCCTCCCCCTACATTTGGTATTGGCCAAATGGAGATTATTCCTTGAATTTGGGATCCCAATTCTCATCTCTATCTTCTTGTCTAGGTCATTACTCATGGCTAGAATGGTCTCTCTCCTGACTTTTTTCAATCCTTATCTTCCTTAAGGCTCATCTCAAATGCCACTTTCTCTGGAAAACTTTTTCTAGTCTTCCTAGTTGTTACTCCTCTCTCTTCTCAGATTGCACCATATTTACTTATTTCTGTAAGTGTTGAATTCCTGCAGTAGATTGGAAGCTCCTTGGGGGCAGGGAGAGTTTTATTTTTGTCTCTGTGTCCCCAGCATCTAGTCTAGTGCCTTGAACATAGTAGGCTCTCAACAATTTTGTCTTGAATTGAATTGAATTGAGTACACAAGGGAGTACACAAGACGATTTCTTCTTCCCTCTCTACTACTAATAGTACACGGCAATATCAATGAATATTTCTATAGAGGCCAGAGGCTGAATCCTGGGAAAATCTCACATAGTTACAAAGATTTGTAAAGCCTAGAGTTGAGTAAAAGCTGAAGTTATTTCTAATTGTTAAAAAGAAAACTGGAAGAGAACATTTTTTCCTTGGCTAACTGATTTGGGAACCTGAGACTAACCATTTCTTTAGAGACTATTTCACTAATGCTATTAACTGAAAACCATGTACATTCCTGTGCAATACCCTCATAAAAAGGCCTTGTTTTCTAAGACAGCAAACTCAATAAATGTATCTACTGCACAGAGAATACTATGTTAGACACTGGGAGAAGTAGGAAGATTAGCTAAGAGATCTTCCCCTCCCTAAGGTAACCCATAGTTTAGTGGGAGGAAAAAACACATATGTAAAAAACAAAGAAATTGTCTGGGGAGTAGACAAAAAAAAAAGCTCACTTCACCCCCCCCCCCGCCAATTTCTCATTCCTTTCTTTCCTTTACCTTTTTTTCTTTGTTCCTTTTCAATCCAGTTTAATTATAGACTTGAAGGCGTTACCATCATGCCTAATGAATTACCCTACTACAACTTATTGATACCACAACAAAGTAGTGAAAGGAGATAGAGTAAGGATATGAGAGCAACAATGGTAGTAAGGCCACCTCTGGTTTCCAGCTGTTCCTAATCCTGAGACACAATGGGACATCAGGAAAGCCAGGAAGCAATTTAGCTCTGCTCAAGACTTAAGAAAAATTCAAGCAGACCATAAACTCAGGAGTTGTTTCATGTTATATGCAGGAATAAATAAATCACTCAGGCACCAAAAAGATCTAAATATGTCAATCACAGATAAGCCAAAATCCACGATCTTCATGAATCCACCGATCATAAGCAAGTCAAGCTGTGATGCCTCTTAGGGTTGTCATCATTTCTTCTGGTACCTAACTAATATACCAGTCATCATGGTTGTTTCTGTGAACATGTCTCTTTTTGGGGAAGGGGTCAAATGTGATTAGCCCACATCAAAATCACTAAATGCTAGAAATGGAAGGAACATTGCTGATTATCCAGTACAACCTTCTTAGTTTACAAATGAGAAAACTGAGAGACGTCATGAAAGGTTAAATGCTTTGTTTTAGGTCTCATAGGTAATAAACAGTAGTAGAGCCAAGATCTGAGCCCAGTCTTCTGCTTTCAAGTTTGTTACTCTTTTCGTTACACTTTAATAACCCAGCCGTTCATTTGTTTAACATGTATTCATTAAATGCCAGCATTTTAAGCTCTCCCAGCTATCCTGATCAATTACCTAAAGCAATTTACTAGGTCTCCACTTTGTGAAAGGCAGCCAATGTAACCTGCAGTCAGAGCTATGGGAGAATACAAAGGGTAAGACGTAATTTTTGCCTTCAGGGAGCTTCTGGTGTTATGTGGATGACATTTATACAAAAGGAAGCAGCCGAATGAAAAGGCAGTGTGGCTCAATGTAAAGGGCACTGTAGCTTGAAATCAAGGAGATAGATCTGAGTTCTAATCTTGACCTGCAAGTAATGGGCTGGGTGACCTTATGGAGTCACTTTACTCTCTGGGTTTCGGTTTCCGTATTTGCAAACTGATGGGGCTGGACTAAACCATTTCTAAGGTCCCATAAGGCTCTAAACCAGGGGTGGGGAACCTGCAGCCTCAAGGTCACATGTGGGCCTCTAGGTCCTCAAGTGTGGCCCTTTGATTGAATCCAAACTTCAAAGTCTTCAGTCAAAAGGATTGAGTCAAAGAGCTGTAGTTGAGGACCTAGAGGCCCACATGTGGCCTCAAGGCCACAGATTCCCCACCCCTGTTCTAAACTCTTATGATTCTGCTTCAAAAGGAAAGTGATCTGACAAGTGCCAACTTACTCAATTTCTTCATCTATAAAATGGGAACAATACCATTTGTACCACCTACCTCTCAGGGTTATTGTGAAGATCAAATAAGATAACAGATGCAAAGTACAACTCCAAGACTTCCCTCCCAGGATAAGCTCATCACCTCTAAACTCACAGCCGGGCTGCTAACTCAAGCCTTGATTGATACAACTTCCCTTAGCCTCCTCTCCCCTCTGATCAGAGGGCTGGAGGACAGAGTAGCCAACTCCTCTCAATGCCTTCCTTGATGGAGGGCAGAAACTGAACTCTCGGCCCATTCCACTTTGCATCTGCCGCTCTGCCTCCACAAAACTGCACAAAACAAGCTCTCCTCACTCTGGGTACACCTAGTGTCCG
This sequence comes from Vombatus ursinus, assembly GCF_900497805.2. Classification (NCBI taxonomy): domain Eukaryota; kingdom Metazoa; phylum Chordata; class Mammalia; order Diprotodontia; family Vombatidae; genus Vombatus; species Vombatus ursinus. Next base: position 7,484,432 of record NW_020954672.1, read on the forward strand.
GCCTTCTTTCCCCTGCTTTCCTACTACCTTTTCTGCTCCTTTTAGACTATAAGCTCCTTGAGGGCAGGGGCTGTCTTTCTTTTCATGGATTGTAAGCCCAGCACTTAACTTAGTGCTTGGCAAATGTTTTAGACCAGACCTGTGATTTCATTGAAATGGGCAGCTCCTGGTAAGGAAACTCTCTCTACCCATGAAAGCTGGCCTCCTCTCTGTAATTTATAATCTCAAAGAGTTGCATAGGGCAAAAGTGTCCAACTCAAATAGAAAAGGGTGAAAAGTATCTACACCTAAAGATTCCTGCAGGTCACATATTGACTTCGTTTTAAAATGTAATATTTGTTGTTCTTCAGTTCATGACCCCATTGCAGGATTTTCTGGGCAAAGATACTGGAATGGTTTGCAATTTCCTTCTCCAGTTCATTTTACAGATGAAGAAACTGAGGTAAACAGTGTTAAATGACTTGCCCAGGTTTATACAACTAGTAAGTATGTGAGGTTGGATCTGAACTCATAAAGATGAGTTTTCCTGACTCCAGGCCTGATACTCTATCCACTGTGCCCCCTAGCTGCCTAATGTAATGTTGCTTATGTTTCATTGTATTTTTACTCATTTTGTGAAATATTTCCCAATTGCATTTTAATCTGGTTTGGGCTACACTGTGACCTCTGGAAGTCTTTGCCACCTCTGGCCAAAGGCACCAAAACTTTTAAGTGTCTTGCCCAGGATCACCCATTAAGTATGTGCCAGTGTGTGTGTACCTGATTGCAAAACTAGCCCTCTATCCACTTTGCCATGGCTGCCTCTAAGTTATTATTATTACCCAATTCCCCAAACCCTCCACTGCTTACAATAAACATTCTAAATGTTTCTTTCTATCCCTCTATTCCAACTACGCTCATAAATCCCAGAGACACACAAACATATACACATAGATTACAGTTTTGGTCAGATTTCTTCTTACTCCTTCCTAAATCTGCTGCAGAAGTTAGCCCCACCCTTAAAAATTTTTTTTTTTTAAAGCCAGTCTGTAGGATAATTAGTGGAAAGGAGAATGGCGAGGAGTGAAGCTGCCTAGGATATTTACAGAGTTGTAGAGGATTTTCCAACTGAGGAGGGGCTTGTTTGAAGAGCACCAGGGAATTCTGGCCGTCAGAGCAGTGTGTTTTTAGACGTGACCTTCACAGAGAAGGGACAGGCATATCAAATGTACTCCCCCTTCTGAGATTCCCTCTCCCCTTTGACTGCCCTAAAAATAGCATCATCTCACTGCACGTGGCATGTAACAGTGTATGGTGATTCTTGCTAAGCATGTCAAGTGTAACATTTAGCCAACAACATGGTAGTCTTTGAAGTCCAAATATCTTTTTTTTTTTACAAAGATGATATAGAGTAGCATTCTTGGGAAGCAAAAGAAATAACCCCCCCTAAACACATACACACAGACTAGCCAAACCTTTTCAAATTTTGCTACCTCCCCAAAATACCTCCTCAGCCTAGCTTGGAAGCTAAGCCTGCCATCCAACAGCTTGCCAATATGGAGCTAAAAACACATCGCTCAGCTGGAGCTGAAATCCCTGGAGACCGTCCTCTTGGCTACCATCAGAAGTGTCAGCCATGAAGCAGGGACCAGTGAAATCCACAGAACTTTAAAAAAAAAAGTATTTTTAACATTACTAGAATACATGAAGTCATCTAGTTGTTTCTACAATCATTTTTTTTCCTTGTGAATTCAGACCACATGGCAAAATAGCTTATTTCTCTTCTATGCTAGGCCTCTCACTAAAAAAAAAATTGGACATGATTTGTGTGCATTTGGCTTATAATAAAGACTACCTCTGTTAACAGATATAGTTAACTTGAGATATACTGAATCATTAGCACTGGCAAGCCAATTCTTCTGTCTCATCTGCTATAATAAATTTGCATGAATTCTAGGAATTGGGTAGCTTTTAAAGCAAAGAAGTGGGCTGTGGTTTTTCTCCTAATCATGCCTCCCGGACACTGGGTGTAATAACATTACATCACGTTGTGTTACAACTTGTCACAATGAATGCTAACTTTGAGCGACAGGCTTGGGCAGGCCCAAGTAAACCCTAGGAGGCTGAGCTCAGCACATAATGCATTTAATGCAAATCTGGCAAATGGCAGATCATGACTGGGGCGCTGGATTCAATAAGGCCTCCAGAGTTAATCTTTTTATTTCTCCCCTCAATGGATGCACCCAAACCGTCATGGAATATCTGAGGTAAAAAAAAAAAAAGGAAACAGAGTTGGGAACAAAAGAGGAGAGAATGGAGACAGACCATTTCTGCAACCTTTCATAGACATCAAGGATTTATTGACAACTTTCAATAATGCTGTGTGACCCATTGGGCCAGATGATGATGGTGGTGGTGGTGGTAGTAATGATGATAATGACAATAGGAACAGCAATGTAATGATAACAACTAAGATCCCAAGTATACTAGAAGGAGCATTGGCTCTGGATTAAGAGGACCTGGATTCAAACCTTGCCTCTGACACTTAATACCTCTGTGACCATGGGAAAGTAACTCCTTAGGTGACTTATCCGAGGTCACACGGGTAGTAAGTGGCATCTTTTGCTCGATTCTTTGACCAATTACGGAAATGATCAAAAACAGCCCACAATGTATTATTTGCAACTGAGTCTTACAGAAATGGAATTTCGTCATCTGCAAAATGAATCGACAGTAAAATGAAATGTGGAACTAGATGACCTCTGAACTCCCATCCAGTCCTGGCTCTAAGATCCCATGGATAACAATGACAGCAATGCCAACAGTAACAGCGATAAAAACAATGATAAAGATAACAATGACAAAAACAGCAACAGCAACAATCAACATTAAGAGCAAAAAAACTACCACCATCAAAGCCATAAATATGTGGAGTTGGAGCAAGTAGTCAGAGCAAGGAGCTTAGACCAAACCTTCAAAATTTACTTGGATAGGGGTAACTTGCTGTCAGATAGGGTCCTATTTTAATTATTGTTGCTAATGAGGTTTTATGCTCAGTTGTTTCTATGCTGCTGAAGAACTACAACAGCTCTTATAAGCCCTCTAACTTTTGGTAATCTGGGGCAAGGCCCCAGTTACTCTGCCCTCTGATAATATCTGACATTCATATAGTATAATTTTAAGGTCAAAGGGTAATAATAAATTTAGAACTGACAGACACTTTAAAATTTATCCTTTTTTAAAAAAAATGAGGAATCTGAGGCCCAGAAAAACTTCAATGAAGTATATAGGATCATAGAGGTAGCAAATGGAATAGCTAGGATTTAGATACAGGTCTTCTGACTCCAAATCTAGGACCCTTTCCACTATACTATACTGTTTTGCAAAGTGTACTTATTACCTCATTTTAGCCTCACAGCAGCCTAGTGAAGCAGATTCTACAAATATTAGTAGACCCATTTTGCAGATAAAGAAACAGGCTCAGAGACATTAAATGGCTTGCCATGGTCAAATAGTTAATAAGTGAGACAAGCATAAGTTGAGGATTTGGACTTCAGAAAGGGAAGTTAGAAGTATACAAAACTGTTTTCTTTTTTTCTCTTTTACACTTAGTAAAAACATAACAGTCTAGCAGGTTAATAAGTAATTTACCTTTTAGGGCCATACTACCCTGATTTAAATCTTTGACTTTTCCAATATGTGTTTCCACAGCACACTATATAGGTCTCTACATTTATTGAGTCCTAGATTTATTTAATCATAAGAGACCTTAGAAATCACTAGCTCAACCTCCCTTATTTTACAAATAAAGAAGAGAAGTATCAGAGAGCTTAGTGATTTGTCCAAGGTCACACAGGTAGCAGCATCTTTTGCCTGATTCCTCAACCCATTACAGAAATGGTGTCATTGTTCTAACCAATAGCACATGGTGGCTTATTTGCAATCAAATTTTGCAGAAATGAAGTTTAGTAGGAAGTAGTAGGATGTGATTTTTCCCTATTGAGGACTGATTAGTTGACAAAAATAAACTAATAATGGCACAAAACCAAGTGCTTAAATTTAAGGCTTTTAAAGTAATTAAGTATATGCACATCGCAGGAGGTCGTGTTTTTCAGTGGCGTAATAATGTGACAGTATTTACAGACTAGCATTGACTTTCCTTTAATGACTTCTCTAACGGGATCATTTTCTTCAGCATAATCACCGGCTGATTTATTTTTGTGTTCCATCTTCCCCCTTGGTTTGGCAGCCTTGAGTGACAGCACTGTTCCCTACTTGTCATTATGACTCTGAGGCGGCAGAAATAGGGATTTTGTTTGTTTAGTTAATGAAAAAAAAAACAACAAAACCAGCTCATTTCAAAAGCACACATGGAAGGCAGTCGGGCCATGCTGGTTCAATCCTGTCTTTTTTGTACTTGCCGAGCGTTACTGGGGATTGGAGTACTCAGCAAAGAGAACTGGCAGGCCAGACCATACTTACTCTTTCTCTAAATTATTATTTTATATCATGTTACTGCCCTGGCTTTGTTTCCATTTATAGTTGTCCTTAATTCATCGTCTCCTGATTTTTTTACCCCCTTGGGGTCACTTAAATAGAATAGAATGTTAGGGATGACACAGACTGGGGGAAAAAGAGTCTTAGAGGCAGAAGGAGCCTAGAGATAATCTAGTCCAAGGCTTTTATTTCTGGATAAGGATGGATAAAGAAACTGAGGCTAGGAGAGCTCAAGGTTATACATCACACTGGCAGCAAAGACTAGAAAGTACCAGTTCATTGTAAGGTGAGGCTATGGAAATAAGCAAGCAAGAAGTCCTTGTGTCCTCTTTGAGAATGAAGGACAAACAACAACAGCAGCAATAGGGCCTCAGACACATAATTGTTGGGTGACCTTGGGCAAGTCACTTCACCCCTATCTGACTTACTTTTTTCATCAATTTGATGAGGATCAAGTGAGATGATGATTCCAAAGTGCCTTTGCATAGTGCCTGGCACATAGTAAGCTCTATATAAATGTTAACCAATATTAAATGGCATCGTTTCCCTGAAGCTCTATTCCAGAAGTGTTCCCACTGAAACTTCTAGTGGAACTGAACAGCTTTAGTTTACTGCATAGTATCACTGTTTCAGGATGCCTCAAATCAATCATTTTAATTGCATCATGAGGTGGATAAGCAAGAGGGATTGAAATAAAATTTACTATGGGATCATATAGAAAGCCAGATAACCACAGTAGATAGAATACTGGACTTGGTTAGAGTCAGAAAATATAATATAATATATTTTATATATTATATATAATATAATTATATATTCTATATTATTTATATAATAAAATATAGTATATTGATAACAATTGAGATAATGTCTCCAGTCAGAAAAACCTGAGTTCTAATTCTGCCTCAGTCATTTATTGGCTATGTGACCCTGGGTAAGTCACTTAACTTCTGTCTGCCTCAGCTTCTTCATCTGCAAAATGGGGATAATAATAATACCTACTTTACAGGGATGTTGTGAAATAATATTTGCAAAGTTCTTTGCAAACCTTAAAGTGCTATGTGGATACTAGCTATTATTATGATTATTAGTGCAGATCATAAGATCATAGATTTAGGCAGCAAGATGGCATAGTTAATAAAATAATGGCCTTGGAGTAAGGAACACCCAAGTTCAAATCCATGGAAGAATCAGCATGTACTCCATCCTAAGTAGGCAAATTTTTCTTTAAAAGGTATTGAAATTTTCCTGAGACTTAATAGGACCAGTTGACCGAGAATTAAATCATTAAGGATTCTGATCACCTAAGCATAAAGTCAGCCCATGAGGCATCAAGGGGTTCTTCCCTCAGGCTTGACACAGGTTTTTAACCAGTGAAAAAACAAGGCAAACGTGGATAGGACAACTATGCCCAACTTTCTGTTTTGTTCAGTTGTGTCTGACTCTTTGTGACCCTATAGATCATAGCATGTCAATACCGTCCATGGGTTTTTCTTTGCAAAGATGCCAGAGGGGTTTACCATTTCCTTCTCCAATGAATTAAGGCAAACAGAGGTTAAGTGACTTGCCCAGGTTCACACAGCTAGTAAGTGTAAGATAAAATTTGAACTCAGATCTTCCTGACTCCAGGCTCGGTGCTATGTGCATTATGGCACCCAGCAGATAGTCTATATGTATCTTGTTTCATTCCAGTCTTCATCTGGAGAGACTGAGGCAGAAACAGAATGAATTTAGACTTGACGTGGCATGAGTGTGGGAGAAAGAACCAGTGTGTATCAAGTCTGAGAGAATTAGGATATATAAAAGCTGGGGTCAGTAGCCCCCTGGGAATGTGTAGAGACTCAGAGTGAAACTGGGCCAAGGAGGTGGACTGTGCCTTAAATTCTGATCTGCCCCCCTCCCTACCCACGGACTCCATGAGACAAATGATAAATTTATAAAGCTATGATGAGCCAGCCTCATCAAATCCTATATTTGAATGGCAATTTTCTGCCCTCACTGTCATCCTCACAAGTCCCCATGGGAGCACAAGGAGATCTCAGCCTTCAGACATGAATCTTTGTGAGTGGGAGTGTGACAGCAACAGCAGTGCTATCACTGTGGCACCTTTGCCCCGCCCCATCCAGTCACATTTGAGGATCAGCAATGATGGTGGAGAAGCAGCACCTTTGAGAGTGCCAGTCACTTATTGCCAAGGCCTTGGCAATACAAGTCAAGCTGTCTGAGTCCACAATCCTCAAGGTTTCCTAGAAGCCAGTCATCTGCTCCTCTCCTGTATTCTTTGGGAAGTAAGAAGAAAGTAAGTAGTTTATATTATATATTATATAATATAGTATATATACAATATATAATATAAAATTATATTATATATTATATAATATAGTATATATAATATATAATAAAAAATTATATTATATAGTATATAATATAGTATATATATAATATATAATATAAAATTATATTATATATTATATTATATAGTATATATAATATATAATATAAAATTATATTATATTATAAAGGAAGTAAGAAGTTTATATTTTGGATGTACCAATTAGTAATTAGAACGCAGTTCTACATTTTTGCAATTAGACAGGCCTGGGGAGCCTATGTCTGAGGTAAACTTGGAGGTACCACATTGGATTGGGTAGTATTGTTGGATGGAGAGGACAACCCCTTGCTGGGGAATTACCCAGAATTTTGAAACTGAATTTTGGAAGACATTTAGATATCTTCAAGAATAGGAGATGCTGCTGCCTCTCTGCTGACATACTGATGGATAGTCTGGTGGGTATGGTGGAGTGGCTGAATGATAGAATTACATACTTCATAGGATAGGTGATTATGTGACCCAAAGAACTAGGGCCTTGTGATGGACACAGATCTAGAGTTGGGCCCTCAGAGGATACCTAGTCCAACCCTCTCATTTTATAGATGAAGAAATTGAACCCAGAGACATTTGAGACTTGCCCAAGCTCAGCTAAATACTGAATTTAGTCTCCATGGCACCACACTGCCCTTCCCTTACTTCAATCTTTAAGCAAGGAATTGAAGTAGAGAATGGTATATCAGGAAATACTAAGAAAAAAAGGATAAGGGCAGAAAGAGAAAAATACAAAGAGGTAAAAAATGGAGGTGCAAAAGAAAAGAAATTGCCAGGGAAGGAAGCCATATGGCAGAGCAGAGATGTAAAGAGCAGCTGCCAAAGAAAGAGTTAAGATACCATGGATGAAGAAGAAGGAATTTATATATGTATGTATTCAATATGAAAAAAACATTTAGGAAGAATGTGATGCTATTTGAACCTCACAAAACTCATGCCCAGGTAAAACCCTATGAAGGTAGGAATGATAGTGCCAATTTCTTTTCTGAGATCCTATTGATATTTTTATCCCACCCCGGTATAGAAGAGAGGAGGAAGGGAGAAAACAGAATCTGAAGGCATGATAAGCAGTGGGAGCCCACTGCTATTTATTCTGCTAGCTTATTTAAGATACATGAGAACATATCCTGACACTGGTGTCCACAAGAAGCATAAGGTTAAAAACTAGCCCCTGAGTGTGTGTAAGAATCGAGAGGCATGTTCATAGGAAGAAAAGGGAGAAGAAGTAATTCTAGGTTTGTGTGTGTACGTGAGAAAGAGAAAGAGGCAGACAGATTGATAGACTAAGAAAGACAGTAATGGAGAGAAGGAGGAGAAGGAAGAGGAAAAGAAGGAGAAGGAAGAGGAGGAAAAAGAGAAAAAGGAGAAAGAAAGTGAAAAGGAGAAGGAGGAAGAAGAAGAGAGAAGAGATTTAAGATTAGACATGGTATGTATGAAAGAATGAAGAGAATCTGTGTATGTCAGACCTGAGGTGTGGAAACTGCCTGAAAATAAGTGTATATGGTAGAGAGTTAGGTTGGGTTCTAAGCCTTAGGGCTACCGTCACACCCTCCATGCCTTCCCCCCCATCCATGTAGTGATAATAGTTTGGCAAGTCATGTTTAGAAAGCCTAGTCAGGTCCTTCATCTGGACAGCAAGTTCCTGAGCCCCTGGTCATTCCTAAAATGTAAAAACGACCACTTGGGGCTATGGGGGAAACAAAAAGAGCTAGAGCCTCAGGTATAAATAACTGCTAATAACAGGTTTGCAACTCTTAGTTTTCAAATGATAGGGTTAGATTAGATGATTTCATTCAATTCAACAAGCATTTCTCAAGTGCTTACTCTGTGCTAAGCATTATACTAGGCACCAGGGGTACAAAGAAAAATAAAATTGTTCCTGCCCTCAAGGAGCTTATGTTCTACTATTACCAAGATTTCTTTCATCTCTAAAAGACTATGATTTTAAATTCTTGAGCAATTTACCAGATTTTATATTGTTAGAAAGTAATTGTATACCAGTGGAAAGTAATAGAAGGCAGGAAAGAATAGAACAAATCTCACAAAATCACCTCCAGTAAAACACACTCAGAGCTTGTGCCAGACCCTGTGGTTGCTTGGGATGGAAATGAGTGTGACTAAAAGTCTTGTCATATTGATTAGTTGCAGGCCTCATTCACAGCTGTGCAAACAGCTGGGACTTGGAAACAACCCATCTCTCCGTCCCGTCATTTTGGGGGTCATTACAACAAGTCACAGGGAATGATCTCATAGCCCACAGTCAGATCTACACTCAGTGTCTTCCTTTACAACATCCTTTACTTAGTCAGTCACCTCAGTAAGGAAATGGCCATGAAATAGGACTGTCAGGGCATAAAGTAGATCCTGAACCTGACACTGGAAGAAGTACTTAACCTCACCTGTAAGTGTGAGGGTACAGAAAAAGGCCACAGTGAAAAGACTATTTCCAAACAACGATAAAAAATACAAAGGTGAATGCATTCCCTTCTACAAGTTATTTACATTTGTATATGTATGTATAGTCCCCTTCCTCACCCCACCAATCCCCAAACTCAGAGTTTACTTGGAGGAAGAGAAAGAGGAAAAGAGAAAAGAGAAAGGGAGGGAAAGGAAGAGAAGGAGAGGGAAGGGGACAGGAGGGAAAAGGATAGTGTTTTCTTAATCTCTCAGGGCTTCAGTCAACTAACAAATCTCAATAATATTTCTCTAACAAAAATATTATAGATGACTTGCATTTGTAACAGTAGGTAGAGGGAGTTTCCATACTGGGAATTCCTTGCATCTCTGGATCACCTCCATTTAGGAAAAAAAAATGTTGATTCAGATTTTGCCTAGTAAAAGTGAAATCCACCTACAATAACATGTTTTGTTTTGTTTTGTTTTGTTTTCCCCCAACTTGGGTTCTCTTGGTACTAATTGGCATAGGCTTGCCTCCGCCCCCCCCCAACTACTCCAGTTGTTCTCTATTCCCTCTAGGTTAAACTACTAACTCCTTTGTTTAGCATTTAAAGCTCTTCACAAACTGACCCTTTCCTAGCTTTCTGATCTTCCTACCCTTTGCTCCTCTCCATACACTATTCTACTTATAGGTAATTTTTAAAAATCATGATCATTTTTGCAACTGGAATCTAGTCCAGCTATATTATCCTTCTTGTTGTTTCTTACAAAAGACACTCCACATCCTATTTTCATGCCTTTGCACTGGTTACCCCACCTATGACTAGAATGTACTCTCTCCTCCCATGTCTTAGAATCCCTGGCTTCCTTCAAGACCCAACTCAGAAGCTCAACAGCACCTTTATCTGCAGGAAGCCTTTCCTTATCCACCCCATCACTAGTGCCTTCTTCTCTAATGCTCCCTTCTATCTACTCCACGTGTAATTTGTATATACCTATTTATCTACTCGTTGCCTCTCCCATTTGACTGCGAGCTCCTTGAAGTCAGGGACTAAATTTTGTTTTTGTTTTTATGGCTCTGGCACTTAATAAGTGTTCAATAAATGACTGTAGATCGATTGTGGGTACTTCTCCTACATTCATATGAGGACTGGCTAGCATAGCTAGCTTTTTGATGGTAGCATTTGCTTCCATTCAGGCTAAGTTCTTGGCATCATACCCATGTCCTATAACCTCCTGTCTCATGTCCTTTTTTCCCTACTGTGTTCCAGTTTCACAGAAATAGCTACCCAAGGGCAAGAACCACCTCTCTCTCTCTGTCTCTCTCTCTCTCTGTCTCTCTCTCTCTGTCTCTCTCTCTCTCTCTCTCTCTCTCTCTCCCTCTTTCTCTCTCTGTCTCTCTTTCTGTGTGTGTGTGTGTGTGTGTGTAATATGATGCACAGAATACTGAGTGCTTCTTAGAGATGTTGACGATTTGTCCTACAATTCCAACAAGGTTCCCTTCAATTATCTTTATCCCTCCTCTCAACTTTGCCAATTCTGTGCTTCATGGCCTTTCAGAGCATCATAACCATTCAGACATTGTCCAAGGCCTAAATAGCCAAGATGAATTCCCATTTTCCCAAGTTGCCAAGAAGCAAAATAGTATCATGGATCTGGTCCCTATACAACTCTACCTTCTATCCCAAGAGGTTTCACTTCAATTTCAAAACTGTTTCTGAACTATCCTATGAGTGCATTCTGACTAATTAACCTCTTTCCTCTTTAATCTAGGGTTTGGGGTATAGGGGCAATGAAATGAAGAAAGACAGTAAGGCACTGAGGAGGCTTTATGCATTAGACCCCTCTGGAAAGCATGGGTTTATTTTTCCTATTAGTCTTTGTGAAATTCCAACAGCTGCAAAAATGATTATAATTTTAAAATAGAGCATAAGTATGTGTGAAAGGCAATAAAATGTTATCCCTTCACAATTAAAAAGAATAAATTTTCCTGTTCATACTAGAGGTTAGTAGAGATCTTGTCAGCTCTTCATTATCTGAAGGTAGATTATCCACTTTATCAATTATCTGTGTTATGTTTTTAATCCCACTAGATGACTGGTTTCTGGGGGCTACTCTTGCAATTACCTCATCAGTTTGTGTTCAGGGAATACAAACTCATTTTAGCATTAGCTTCATTAAAAAAGTAAAACAGATAAGTTAGCTAATGGGAAACTGACAAAATTTATCACAAATGTGTTACAAGATAACCTAATGCCCAATGTCCATCCATCCCCACCATGTTCTTATTTCCAAAATGGGAGGAATGATGCAAACATCTGGCTGTCATCTGTGACAGCTATGGCCACCTTAGATTCACAGGATTCGTAGTTGAAAGGGACCTTGGAAATCTGGTTCTAACTCCACTCTTTTCCCCAAACAGGTGCAGAAAGGAAAACTGAGAGTTATTCAAAGTCATGGTAGTAAATAGCAGAACTGGGATTTGAACCCAGGTTATTCTGACTCCAAATCCTGGACTCTTTCCACTGCACTGTGAACTTCAATGTATATGATTTTTGACTCCCAAAGCTATACAGAAACTAAATGGCACAATTAATTGGATTCTAGATGTCCTGAGAATGGGGGAGAAATACCTTTTTTTTCTTGATTTTCTTTTCAAAACAGGGCAGAGGGAATACTTGAGGAGGAAATTCTGTGTAAGTAATTGTAAAAATAAATAACTTCATCATTACCCATTGATTTGTTATCCATCCCACTGTTTTTTCCCAATTAGCATGGATAATTGGAAGCGGGCAATATACTTTTTATTTTCCGTTATCCAAGTCAATATCTTCTCTAGATTTTCTCACAGTCTGCATTTTCACTACAGTTGGGAGTTTTAACCCCTAAGTTCTTAAATGCACAGCTTTAACCCTGAGTTCTTCCTTATTGGCCGTAGCTATAGAGAATTTAGGAAGGGCAGCTAGATGGCTCAGTGGATAGAGCACTGGGACTGGAGTGAAGAAGACCTGAGCTCAAATCTGGCCTCAGACATTCACTAACTATGTGACCCTGGGCAAGTCACTTAACCCTGCTTGCTTCAGTTTCCTCATCTGTAAAATGAGCTGGAGAAGGAAATGGCAAACTGCTCCAATATCTCTGTCAAGAAAACCCCATATGGTGTCATGAAGAGTCTGGAACAACTGAACAACCAAAATAGAGAATTTGGAAGGGAAAGAAAAGAGGAGAATGGGAGTTAATTTTTCCTTTTAATTTTACTCCCCCAATTCTGAGTGATCCTTAACAAATTCATGGGTGGTGAGACTACAGCAGTCAGACTTCCTCTCATAAACACCAACAGTGTCTGCTCCTAATTCATTCAAGTAAGTTGGTTTGAGAAAAGAATTGCATAGGTTTTAGTTTAAGGGTCTGTATTGTTTTATGCAGCTTGACATTTTGTAATAATATAATTTTTGAAAAGTAACATGGTGTAATGGATTGATAGTTGGCCTCAGAGTGAGGGAGACCAAAATTCAAATCATACCACTGACACATATTAGCTGTGTTACCCCAGGGAGAGTTGCTTAAATAGTAACGCAAAGAGCTCTAATGCTATAAGTGGTATGTCAGTGGCTAAACTGCACTGACAGAAGGAATCTATGAGGAGCTTCCTACACCAATGAAATCATAGGAATGGACAAAATAATAATTATAATATTTTTTTCTTAGGGCTTAGCAACTGACCCTTATTTTGACTGAATGCTAGGGAATTTTAGAGAGTTGAAAGAAACAATAAGTGGAGTCTCTTTGACTAGCACACTTTTGGGGAAATTGTACTGAAAAGAAGAAAATGGGAAATTCTCTAAAGAGAACCAAGTGGCTCTGGGAGGAAGTCTTCAACGAATTCAAATTTTAAAGCAAAATGTACAAAAGATGGAAACGAGCAAATATCTGAGGATGAATACCAAAATCTGTAACATTCCTGCAGGAGGCCATAATGAAGAAGTCAGAAAACCTGGGTTAAATGCCAGTTATGGCACCTAGTATCAGTGAGACCCCAGGCAAATATTTTAAACAGATTCTGATTTTTCTGATTTTTAAAATTCAAATAATACCTCTTATATGATGTAGGTCTCAAAGTAATTGTGAAAAACTCTTTAGTTCTAATGCTTCAGGATAATTTTCTTTAATTATTTCTTGTATTATTATATCAAGATTCTTTTTTGATATTCTTATGTTTTCTTTTTTTGATCTATTTTCCAGATCAGTTGTTTTTCTTATAAGATGTTTCACGTTCTCTTCTATTTTTTTCATTCTTTGTACTTTGTTTTATTATTTCCTGATCTTTGCTGGTTTCCCCTTGCCCAATTCTATTTTCAAGGTATCATTTTCTTCCCTAAGATTCTGGCTCTCCTTTTCAAATTGTTGACTTTCTTTTCATAATCTTGTTTTTCTTAGATTGTTCTTTTTTTGTTTGTTTGTTTTGTTTTGTTTTTTCCTCAATCTCTCTCATTTGATTTTTAAAGTCTTTTTTAAGTTCTTCTACTAATTCTTTTTGGGCAGTTGACCATTTAACATTACTCTTTGGAGTAGAAGAGGGTTTCTTTGCTCCAATATCCTCCTCTGAAGATGAATGATGAACCCCAGTCTTCTCTATTCCCATAGTAACTTTCTACAGTTGGATTCTTTCTCCTTTGCCTATGCATTTTTTTGTAGAAATAGCTTAATTTTTGTAATTACCTCTAGTCCCGGGGTATGGGGGCTGGTGCCTCTGGCCCCAAATCTTCAGTTCTCCCCTCTACCCTGGAACCAAAGCCAAACCTCCAGCCTCCTGTAAGTGCCCCCAGCCAATGGCGTCCCACCCCATTGCTCCTGTACTCACCCGGCATGTGCTGGTGCCTTCTCACCCCACTGCTCTCCACAGCACAGCTGGGTCTGGTGTTCCTTGTCAGAGGAAGTTTCCGTGATCTTCAAGGTTCAAACACCCAACTCCCTTCACTGTCCTGGAGTAAAAGTTCCTATGGCTGGGGCCAGGACAGCCTCCCAACCAGCTAACCCCAGGGCTTGCTGCTTTTTGTTTAAGAGTACCCTAGCCTGGAGGTGTTGACTCTTCACCAGGACCAAACTCATCCTGAGATTTTTTTTCTGATCTTCTAGGATTGTTCCAGGAGGACCTGTTGTGCCCCTATTCTCATTTATTTTTACCCACACTTTGTTTGCCCCGAGGTGCTATTTTATCTCTTTTATGGGGGAAAATCTTGAGAGGTTGGAATTTTCTGACCTACTCTGCCATCTTTCCAGAATCCTCTCTCATGAAAAACTCTTTGGAAACATTAAAACACTACATAAATGTAAGCTATTATAACTATATGCATAGTGTAAGGAACACTACAGGCCAGAACAAGTTGAGGCTCACCATTAATGCTAAGGGGAAAAAATGGTTTTTAAACCTATGTAGAGGGCAAAAGGAAGCTCACAAAAAGAATGGGACTTCTGCTTAGAAATAACGACAGGAGATGGAGGGAAGGCAAAACTCAATTCTCATCATATTTCAATTTTAGCTACTAAGAAGAATTATATTTAGGTTGTGACATATTGAACAAAATGATTAACAGATGAGTCAAAGGCATATACATTTTATATATATATATATGTGTACACACACACATATATACATATATAGGCATAGCTATGCCCCCATTTTAAGGATATATAGCTATAGCTATGTCTTTTTCTAGCCATAGAGATATAAAAATTTGTATCTATGTGGCTCTATATACATATATAGATATCTACACATCTATATCTTATATTATATAAAAAGTATTCTCAGCTTGTGGGCCAAACAAAAACTAATGGTGGGTCGGATTTGTACTGTGGGCCATAGCATGCCAATCTCTGGATCGGAACATCCCTATCATTATAAATGCTGCCCTTTATTTAGGAGGAAGAGTCATTCAGAAGAAAGAAGTGTGGATTTGAAGTCTGAAGACCTAGCTTCAATCTCTTACTGACTGAGTGATCTAAGAAAAGTTATTCATCTTCTACTTCTCTTCTGAATCTAAAAATATTGAAATCCTAGAGTGTTGGGCCTGCAGTCAGGAAGACCTGAGTTCATATTCAGCTCAGACACTTACTAGCTATAGACACTTACTAGCTACACCCTGGGCAAGTCACTTAACCCTGTTTACCTCAGTTCCTCATCTCTAAGATGAGCTGGAGAAGAAAATGGCAAACTACTCCAGCATTTTTGCCAAGAAAGCCTTAAATGGGGTCACGGAGAGTTGGACAATTCTGAAGCGACTAAACAACAATAACAAAACACCTCTTCCCAAAAAAAAAATGCATCTTTAAACATTCAAACTTGCCCAGAAATCAATTAATCAATAAACATTTATTAAGCATCTATGATGGGCCAGGCACTGTGCTAAGACAACAAAGTCATATGAAATGACGTTCAAAGAAAATAATCTAATTTTAGATTTCCTTAAGAGAGACAGCATCCAGAACAAGGGAGTAGGTAGTCTGTCTTTACACTGCCCTGGGCAGATCTCAGCTATAGTATCACACCCACTTCTAGGAACCACGTTTTAGAAGGGACATATGAAGTGTATCCTGAGCAGCGTTACTAGGATGGTATGAAGACTAGAGGTCATGTCATTAGACCACGGGGGCAGAGCATGGTAGCCTTCTTTGAATATCTGAAGGGTTATCACATGGTAGAACAACCATTATTCAGCTATACACGCAAAGACCCTATAAATTGGAAAGACACCTAAGACATCATCTTATCCAGCCTGCAACTAAATAGTAATCTCATCTATGATATCCCTGACAAGTGATTGTCCAAGCTCCTCAGAAGACTTCAGATGACAGACATCTTTCTGCCTCCTCAGATAGCTCCCATGTTAGAAATGTTTCCCTTTCATTGCACTGTAACCTGCCTCTCCACATCTTCCCACATTGCTCCTGGTCGTACTCTCTGAGGCCAAGCAGAACATGTGAACCATGCTACCCTGGGTCTTCTAATGACATGACTCCTAGTCCTCACACCATCATAGTAACCCTACCCAGGATATGATTCAGTATGCTAATGTCCCTCCTAAAATGTGGTCCCTAGAACTGGGTATAGTATTATAGCTGAGATCTGACCAGGGCAGAGTAAAGACAGACAGTCTACTCCCTTGTTCTGGACACTGCCTCTCTTAAGGAAACCTAAAATCAGATTCCATACGTATGAATTCTGCAGTAAGGGATCAAAAATTGATTTTATACAAATCAATTGTATGACCTTTGACTAGATATAATCAAATGACAGAATCTTATCTATTTCCTTCAGTCATATATTGCATTATATTTAATAAGCATTTCTTTCTGAGGAGGCTAAAGCTCCTTCAGAATATACCCCTATTCATTCTCCTGACCAGGACCAGAATTAGAAACATAGAATAACAGTTTCATGATGGACACTGTGGTAGTCTAATGATGCCATTAGACCCTTTCACAGAATAATGTTTTTAAATTCACAGAATAAAATCTATAAGATTACAATGAAAACCAACTATACTTTTACAGTTATTAAAAAGGGAAAGAAAAAAAAAACAAGTTCACAGACTCCAGATTAAGAACCCCTGATCTAGTCCAAATAGATGAGGGGACCTCTTCAGGGCAATGAAGTACACTGAATAGTTCAGGGGACCGAGAACTACCCATCCCCCACCCCCAACCATCAAATCATAGTCCAGCAGGTTAATAATTTTCTTGTTAATTACCCTAATTTGGGTGAAAATGCAGATATCCCTGGGGGCCACCTTAAATGTCCTCATTCATGCACACATTAGTGTCATAAATGTTAGTAGAGTAGGATGTAATTGGCAGGGTCAGAGCGGGAATCCTTTGGGACTTGGGACCCAGAGATGTAGAGAAGTGGTAGGTATGAAATAATAATAATAGTAACAGCTATCATTTATAAAGTGATTCAAGGTTGGTAAAGCACTTATCTCAATTGTTATCAACATATTATCTCAACTGATTCTCACAACAACTCTGTGAGGTAAGTGCCATTATTATTTCCGTTTTACAGATGAGGAAAAATGAAGCTGAGATAAGTTAAATGACTCGCTCAGGGTCACACAATTAATAATGACTAAAGCAGAATTTGAGCTCAGATCTTCCAGACTCCAGGTCCAGTGAACTATATACTTTTAGCCTCCTGGCTGAAAGCTGCCCAAGAAGAAAAGGATGTAGTATAGGATGAATGTTCCTATTTTAGCATTGTGCCTGGAGCCCTGTTCCTGTTCAGAAGCTGAAGATGGAGTGGATGGTTAACATGTTTATCCTCATTTTCTTGTCCATGTTTGTTTTCCTACTGATACACGTTTTTACCAGCTCAGTTTTTCTCCACCTTAATGATTTACTTCACACTAATCTAGATTGCCAACTACAACCCCATATGTGACAGGACCACTACTACGTGATTCCTCAAAGATGACTGAAGTCCAAAAAGGAGAGAAGAGTCTTGGCTATTTCCTTTCTTTTTTTAAAAAAAAAATATTTATTTACTTTTAGTTTTCAACAATCACTCCCATAAGATTTTGAGTTCCAAATTTTCTCTCTATTTCTCCCTCCGCATCACCCCAAGACAGAGTGCAATTTGATATAGGCTCTACATATACATTCATATTGAACCTATTTTCACATTAGTCATATTGTAAAGAAGAATTAAAACCAATAGGAGGAACCATGAGAAAGAAAAAACAAACAAAAAAGAAAAAGAAAAAAAGAGCAAATAATATGCTTTGATCTGCATTCAGACTCCATAGTTCCTTTTCTGGATGTGGACAGCATTTTCCACCATGAGTTCTTTGGAGTTATCTTGGATCCTTGCATTGCTAAGAAGAGATGAGTCTATCAAAGTTAGTCATCCCACATTGTGGCTGTTTATTTCTTTTCTTAAAAAAAGAAAGAACAGTAATAAAAGTTATGACCCTGCTCTCTTTCTAGTGTTCTTAGCACATATTTTGTGGACATATATCTTGCTGGAGTTTCTCAAAGGGGCCATGGGGCAATGAGGTCGGATTACCAAACCCAAGAGAGTCTATGAGGGAGTTGAGAGGAGCAGTCCCCAAGGGAGTGCTTTAGACACATATGTGTGCAGAGGAAAGGAATAGGAGGTCTCAGGGTGGAAAGGACTGAGTCTAAGGTTGCAGGTTCAGTTTCTGGCTTTTCCACTTACTAACTATATGACCTTAAACCAGGGATCGCCTCTCTCAGGTATTCAGTTTTCTGGTAAGCAAAATGGGAGCAGTCAGACAAAATGACTGGTAAAGTCCTTTATAGTTGGGGCAGGACTCTGAGGTCCTATGGAGTACTGTGTCTATGTCTACTACAGAACAATGAGACTGAAAGCTTATAATCCACTTTAAAATTTGCAAAGCAACTTCCCCAGTACAAATATTATCCCTCCCATTTTCAAGATGAGGACCTTTAGGCATAAGAGATTAACTTTAATTATCCAATAAGTATCTAAGGCAAAATTTGAACCCGGGTATTCTATCAGCAAAGCCACCATTCTATCAAGTGTGCCATATTATCTCTAAAGGAAGCTTATTTTTCAAACTTGTAATGCAATGTCCTCATAACTTAAAATAGAATAAATAAGTAGTGATCGCAACAAACGCAGAATACCTTTTCTGCTTCTCTATACCTGCTCTGATGATACCTGCCCTTCAAGGCCTAGCTCAAATCCTACTTTGTCCATGAGTCTTTCCTTTAAAATTCTGATTCTCTTTTCTAAAATCTCACAGCACTTGTCTTCTGCAACACATCATTTGATAATTATATAATGTTGTTTTATAATTATGTAGCAATATAAAAATAATAATATAGTTTTCAAGTTTTATCATGTAAGTTACATGATATATTGCTAGTCATGTCCCTTCAACTATATTGTAAATGATTCAATATCAAGGATTGATTTCTACTTGTCTTATATTCTCTACCCTGCTTAGCACAATGTCTGGCACAGAATACATTTGCACCTCTCTCATGTACTTAATATGCCCTATTTTATTTTTAATATTCTTAATTATGTATCTGTTGTGTCTCTTTGCTCCAGGGGAACATCAGTCATATCTTAATTAATGGGTATCACTTCTAGAGCCTGGCATAGTGATTCTGAAAATAGTAGGTGCTGAATAAATATCTGTTCAAATGGACTCAACCAAAATGAATAAATTTGGGAGTAGGCACTGGGTAAATATTTGTTGATTGATTTGGATTTTTTTCCTCCAGATTCAAAACCCAAATTGCCAAAGCTAATGTTTAAATGACACATTGTAGGGAGAAGAGATAAAAAGAAAAATACTAGAAATAACATTGGAGGAGTCTATAAGATACTCAGGTTGTGCCATTTTAAGTAATTAGTCAGGACACAATACAGGAGTGTGCTGATAAATGTTTAACAATGAGCTCTTTGTTTAAAAAAATGGTACCCAAGACACACTTTTAAGCTTAATATGCATAATTAGCATTTTCTCTGTCACTTTAAGTCTAGACAGTCAACAAAGCAATAAATCAAACTTGGATTGGAAGTATTTGTCAATTAAATTACTAAAGAGTAAAAGCTTGAGCTGAAAGCTTAACAATCAACTTTTGGGAGGTGTTTGAGCCCGTACATCAGTAAAGGGACAAGAGTAAGAATCAGAGATGTCAAGGAAAAGAAAGGCCCCCATTTAGAAGATGGGAATGGTGAGATACATACAGCATGAAAATAACATAGGAAAGACAGGGCAGAGCTCTGATTAGAAACTCGATTTCTAGAGGAACTGACTTAATTGAGGCAGATGAACTTGACAATTCATAATTATCATGGTTCTAGAGTTCAAAGGGCCTTCAAAAACCAGCTAGTCTAACCTCCGCACTGTACATTTGAGGAAATGGGGCCCTAAGAGCTTAAGACTTGCCTAAGGTCAGGTGAGCTGCAAGAAATAAATATGGTTCTGGCCTTTGCTTTTATTGTTTTGTTATGTTTACTGAGTTTTGTTTTTGTGACTTAGTCACATAAAATTACTGCTCAGAAACCTCACGGTGATGTACAGGCCACCCGGGGTTTTTAAAGGCTATGCCAAAGGAACATAAGCTCTGGCAAATGTTAGCAAGATGAAAGACTTCAAGTGTAGGGACACAATGACAGCCTATTATGTGTATGTTGTCTAAAAATCAGTCCAAGTCTAGAAAGATTCTTGAATAGAATACTCACTGCCAGTTGATGGCTTGGGTTTTTATTTTATTTTTTTTCAGTCACAGCAACTCAAAGACCATCTCTACTAAGGTATGGAGGCTTTGTACTCTGCAAGAGGGAGTACCCTCACCAAAAAGTCATGGATCTTAGAAATATTAAAATAAGGTTGTGTTAGAGAAAGATTCAGAAAATCTATGATTCGTCCCAGCTCTTTCCAGTGTTGAGTCAGGGATGGAATTGACAACAATAAAGACTGATGTCTCCTGGGATAGAGAAAGGAAGAAAAAGGCCAAGGCCAGCAAGTTCCTATTTCATTAGGTACATTATTTTGGATTAATTCGTGCAGAACCAGAAGTAATTCTCAGTGAAATGGAGCACAGAGGTTCAGAGAGCTGGCAGAAATGGAGGTAAAACAAAATTCAAGGAGTGAATAAAGATGTGGAATAAGACGAAACTGAAGGATTTAATGCTGATTTATTATAGCCATGCCTCAGTGTGGCCCTACTGAAAGCTATGTCTAGGTTCAAGGCACTCTTTGGATCAGCATCTATTCAAAACCATATATCATGAGCCCCCATCTGGTGCTTTCATTTTACCAGCCCAAACCAGAATATGCAGTACCTCAAAGCAAAAACATTTAATTAAACAGATAGCAAGATAACTAGAAAGGAAAATCACCAGCAGCCACACCCATACCCACGCCCCCCCACACACACACATACACACACACCCACACCCACACCCCACTGTAAGCACAGGGGTATATCTTCAGATAGATATCCAAGCCACTTGTGGGAGAGGGAACACTTGGAGTTTGAACTACTCATACTCCTGGGGCTGTGTCCCTGCTGGAACACCTCTTTGCCTCTGATGATCCTGCTTGTTACTTCTCTGATGAGCTATTGATGCCGTATGACAATCTTTCTTCCCAGGCTGTAAACTGTGGGCTTCTGTTGTCACCTGCTGGGCTGCTCTTTCAATGAAACTGATGTTTGTTCCATTGCTAAGATGCTACTGTCATCTACAACTTCTCCACTGAATTCCAGGTCCCAGGTACCCTTTTCACTACAAGGGATAGTTTATGTTTCTTTCATGAGCTATAATTTCACAGACATTTCAGTTCTTTTGTGATTCAGACCTGAAGCAGTATACAGCTAGTACGAGTACACCCAACAAGAGTCACTCAGGTCTGCCTTTTTGACTTCTCTATTCCCTCATCATGAGGAATTCCACCTTCCTGCTTGATATATCAGGAGGGGTGAGTAAATTCCTCTCAACCACCATCATGCCTGTCTGTGTTCACTAGTGATAGAACCATACAGATTACCATGACACTTCATTTAGTCAGGTTTAAAGGCAGAGTGGAGCAGACAGCCTTTGTCTTGATTTCCTGAAGTGGTACCCAAATTTCTGCCCTACCTTGGCTGGTATGACAAAAAGCTCAGACATCTCTTAATTCAAACTCTTCTCCCTGTAACACAAGTGCCTGAGATGGAGGAGTCATCTTTGCATTTCCCTCTTACTTTTTGGAGGGCTTCAAAAAGAAGATCAGGATAATTCCCACAACTTGGTCCAAGCAAACTAGGTGAAGTTAGGAGGTAAAAAAAAAAAAAGTAAATGGAAGGAGAATGAAAATTGCCTTTCTGAATTTCAGTAGATGATGATGGGATTCAGAATCAGAAAGCATCTCAGAAGTCACCCAAGTCACACTTCCCCACTTTACAGATAGAGAAACTAAGGCTTGGAATGGCTTAAGAGTTCAAATGAATTTTGATTTCTGCTCTGAAATCCAATGTATTGAAATCAAGTTATGGATTTTTTCATTAACTCATTTTTCTGACCTTGACAAAGTCCCTTTTCCCAATCTCTACCCCAGCTGCCTCATCCACAAAATGAGGAGATTGGTCCAGACACATCTTAAAATGTTAACATCCCATAATGCTGTGAAATCTATTTAATGCAGGAAACATACTATGAGGATGCTCACACTGTCTTTATTTTTAAAAATTATTTTAGACAATATTAAACATCAATAGGACTAATTAAACTTGCCCTAAGGAAAGGGATTGTTTTTTGTTTACACCGAAATAAGTTAGTGTCAAGGCATAAGATGTCATAATAACTCTTTAGTCACTTATTCTATATTCATCAGCATTACTTTCCTTTCTCATTCATTTTTCCTCTTATATGATCATTGGTAATATATACTCTCTTCTTCCAGTTTTGATTTTTCCCTTTGTATTGCTGTATTTCATAAAAGTATTTCCAGATTTCTTTATACAAACTTTTCATATTTTAGTATTAATTGTATTAGAATATCCACTTATATTAATATGTAGCAATTTATTTATTCAGCAATTTATTATTCAACATTTAGGTTGTTTCCAAGCTATAAGCTATAAGTAATGCTGCTATGAAAATCTTTGTACAGTATTTTTCTCTAAATAACACTTTCAGAGTATTTGAAAACAATTGAATTATTGGGTCAAAGGTTATGATTATGTTTGAAACTTTGACTGGACACTGACAGATTCTTTTCCAAAAGAGTCTACATTCTACAATTCTAAGTGTAATGTCAGCAGTGAATAAGTATACTTTTTCCCCCATGACTCTCCAACACTGAGTTTCATTTATTCTAATTATTTCTGACAATTTGATGGACATGAGGTGGTACACATTCTGGCCAAATCTCCATGTATATGAATATTCTAAATAAGATACAACCTCATCAAGATCTTAAATTTTGATTTTGATATTTGATTGAACCTGGGTTCCCGCTTTTTGCTATTCTATACTTCAAAACTTACTAATCTATATAATAAGGGTGGTAACCAAGGGACCATATATTGTATTGTATGCCATATATGTATCTATTTTCAAGATTGCATTTGAATTTTGGATGCAGAGTTATGCCAAGAAAGTGTTATTGATTTGGTAGAAAAGGATATTTAAACATCACATGGCACAACTACCCACTAAGCTGATCTCGTTGAATAAATAAAGAACTGGGAGTCCACACTCATTCCAGTACATATCCACCCTAATGGGGAGAATTGCTGAAGAAGTGCTATGCTTTCAACGAGCTTCAGAGAACTAGCCACTTTATACCCACCTGCTTTGCCTCTGTCTTCAGAGCAACATCAACTCAATCTCTACAGGGTATGAATTATTGCTGATTTACCCAACTAGAATTAGCTTGATTCCCTAAATCTGGTAAATCCCACTAATTCCCCAGACTTGTTACATTCTATGGAGCTTTTGTCATGTGACCTTGGCATAGTGGACCTGTTCCCCACAGAAGCAAACAAGCATCTTTACTATACTTTCATTTTTGGTATAGAATCAATAAAATCAATATACAATACCTAATGAAACATCTACCAAGTAGCTATGTACCTTCCATTACTCTAGATTTGGGTATCTCCAAACATAGAAATTCTAGCTAAGATATAGTATTTTTTATTGTTGTTGTTTAATTCTTCATGACACACCTCCTGTCAGTATAAAGGGAGTGCAGACAAGACAACACAGTTATCATCCATTATGGGATGGCTAGGTGGCATAGTAGATAGAATGCTGGGCCTGGAGTAAGGAAGACTCATCTTCCTGAGTTCAAATATGAACTCAGACACTTCCTAGCTGCGTGATTCTGGCCAAGTCACTTAATCTTGTTTGCCCCGTTTTCTTCATCTATAAAATGAGCTGGAGAAATAAACGGCAAACCACTTCAGTATCTTTACCAAGAAAACCCACAAAGAGCTGAACACAACTGAAAATGACTAAACAACAACAAAAATCATTCCTATTTGACTTCTACTTCTAGCAAGACCTGTCATTAGATGAAGATGCAGGAACATGTGTAGCATAAATGTGTAGCACAAGTCATGGAACCTGAGATCTGACATGAACTTGAACTCCTGAAGACCTGTACTTTCCATGGCCTTAACCGTCGTATCCCAGGTACAGACCTCTTCCTGACTCTTGCTGCATCTAGCCCAGCTAGGAATAGGTGACTGTTCTCAGTGGCAAGCTCCCACGAAGAGCAATGTTTCCATTCCATACTCAGATTCCTCTCTGACCTTCTGACATTTACTCAGCCTCATTTCCCGTCTGCAGTTTCTGCTTACTCTTACTCTGACTTCCCCTTCCTGCAGTCAAAATCCTACCATGTTCTTCAGTGGGTAGAGGGGTGGGGAAGAGAGAAGAGAGTTGATAGAGAGGTTTAGTATATCTGTGTAACCCAACTCCCAACAAAGCGGGGGGGGGGGCTTGCTACCTGCTGACTGTGATTCTAGTTTGGAGAAGAAAATGATGACAACACTGTTAACAGACTTAACAATTCTGTCGAGGTGAAGGGAATAGTTGACATGAGACTTTAGGGAGAAGAGAGACCTTGTGCCTTCCTCCTCAGAGAGAGCACACACATGGTTCCCAAAATTTTGGGGGGAGAAATCAGGAAAAAAAAAAGGAGAACAGACTTTGGAAGGCAGGCATGCAGAAGCATTAGTTCTTCTATTGAGGAAGGGTAATGTACAATACATTTTAGAAAGTGTTCTTAAAAAGGATTAAAGGAGAAAAACAGTTTTATTTTCACTCTTTTCATAGACACATTTCTAAATTATATTACGTGTTTCTTTATGTTCTCAAATGTTTTGCACCTTTAAGAGTTAAGCTTTAGTTATCCATAAGATTCATTTATGCAGATCAACTCATTCCCCAGCAGTGATGAATAAACAAGGTGTTGTTATATGCAAGAAAGAAGTTTCTAGTCTTGTTTTGCAACCAGATACCTTCTAAATAAACGTGACAAAGGAAGGGGAACCTTTCAGTGGTCTTTTGGTCAAAGGCAGAGATTTGGGCCAGGAAGACCTTGCTTTGGAGAAAGTGACAAGCTGTAACACTTGGAACAAGGAGATCTAATTCTCCAAATCAGCCTGAAGGATTCTGTGTCCTAGAGCTCTATCTGCTAAGGCTGTCAAATCCACTTTTTAGTGAGTAATACACTGACTGCTGACACCCATGGAACTGGATTACTGATCACCAGAGCTAATACAGATGAAGCCCTTTTCCCAAGCAAAATGAGAACACTCTTTCTTTTAAGATGCAGATCAAGCACCATCTTCTGCATGAAGCCTTTCCTAATTCCCCCAAACAATAGAACCCTCCTTCTGCAACTACCTTGTATTTAACTATTTTGCATCTATTTGCATTTATTAATTGTGTTTATGCTCTAAGTATTTGTATATATGCTTGCTGTCTCCTCCATTAGAATGTAAGCCCCTTGTGAGTGGGGATAGTTTTATTTTTTGTACCTGCACCCCTAGCACCAAGCCCAGTACTTGGCACATTAAGTAGCTGCTTAATGGATATTTGTTAACTTAACTTTTTTTGAGCTTCCCAAACTTGATATGGTACATAGCATACTTGCCATACACCAACGTATCCTTTATTCCATAAAAAGGCATAAAGAATGGCATCCTATTTAAAATTTATATCTTCCCCTAGTGCCTAGCACAGTGCTTCTCACCCAGTAGGCATTTAGTCAACATTTGAATTGATGTATTGAACTAATAATTTGGATTTTAAAAATCCTATTTTGGACAGTAGTGAAAAGACTCTCACTTAACCCAGCCACGGAAAAATCATCCTCTGGCGGAGGGATACCCAAAGAAGTGTCTGATCTCGTGTCACATAGAGCCCATCATGCATTGCAACTTCACAAACAATGAAAAGGTTGAAAGAATAGAAATAGGGAATGGACCTATGATTCCATTAATATAGGGTATTCTTAAAAATATATAGGGTATTCTTAGATGAGAAAACTCTCTCTACCAATGCAGATCAGCAGAGTCTCTAAAATGTGTGGTCTTACAAACACTTAAAGATTAAATAACTTGCCCAGGTCACATAAGCCAATGTCAGAGCTGGAACTTGAACCCAGATCTTCCTGACTCCAAGCCTGGACTGGAGAACAGCATCTCTTGCTCTGGCACTATGCCTTCCATTAGAACCTGCATGGTCTGTAACCTATTCCTCCACACAAGGTTTTTGGGAATATCAAATGAGATGGGATGGGAAAGCAAGTTAAGAAGTGTGAGGCGCTATGGATGTCAAGAATTATTATTATTCCCTTAGGGCTTTTAACTCATCCTTTCATCTGCCTTGGAAACAAATATCAAGAATTAGTTCTTAGCTAAGATGTCAAGTTTAATTCATCACCTCTCCTACATACATTTGCATTTTAAAAGGGACTGCTAGAGATATAATGCCATAGTATCAAGGCATGATTCTAAGTGAGAGGATTTTAGGCACTGGCAGGTTGGTGAAGGAAATAGTTTGAGGCATATGATATCTTTCCCAAACCTCTCAAATCACAGCATGCTATCAGCTACCTGTTTACATGTACTAGCATTCCCAGGTACAGTGATCACTTTACAAACATATACTTTTCCCCCAGCTGCACTCCTTTGGACTCCATCATGCCCCCAGGAATCTCAGCATCAAGAACCTTATCATCCTGCAAGACTGTATCAGCCTTAGTATTCATATCGCATCAGTATCTTCTGCCCCTCTGACTGGAGGGTGGGATGATTAAACCTCAGTTTAAGGAAGGCTCCCGGGACAGCTATCTCTTTGTTTCTCACCTGGCTGCACCCCTTTGGACTTCTCCATTATAATCTCATACAGGATACCTCCCCCCACCCACTTTTGCTGAAAGCTTCCTTTTGTGTGCTGTCTTCCTCCATTAGATTGTAAGTTCTCTGAGGACAGGCACTTTCTTTTCCATATTTGTATCCCTAGTTGCTAAGCACAGTGTCTGGCACATAGTGGGTGCTTTATAAATGTTTATTGACTGACAGTTGTTACTGTTCTTTAAAATAGGACTAGGGCCTGGACCTGTGATTTCTTTGGTTTTGGGGACTCCAAGGTAAAGAAATTGCTTCTACCAAACAGGTCAGCACCTTTTCTACAGCTTAAGAGTCTTACAAAGGTGCCTAGAACACTGAGATGTTAAGTGACTTGCCCAGGGTCACCTAGGCAATATGTGGCAAAGGTAAACCTTGAACCCAAGTCTTCCTGACTTTAAGGATAGCTCTCTATCCACTGTCACCTGCCTCTCTTAGAAAAAATACATTAAAATCAAGTATCATAAAAGGGAATGACATGTTTCTTGCATTATTAAGTGTCCATTATAATATATGCCCATTATGTTATCTGTGGTACATTGTAAAAAGCTCTGGACTTGGAGTCAGACCTGGATTCAAAGCCTACTTCTACTTTTTGCTACATGTGTGACCATGGGAAGGTGCTGATTTAAGTTCTCTGGACCTCAGGTTTCTCATCTGTAAAACAGCAATGGAGGCTCCCTTGGTTCCAGGGACAAAGACCCCTCCAAACAAGTGGAAGGGTAAGTGATTGTGTCTGAGGCCACCAAGGTTGAGGGCACTCTTTTTAGTGCCTACTCGGAGCCAAGGATTTGGATTAGATGATGTGTTACCTGGGAAGGTTGTTTTCAGGATAGCAAACACAGCTGTCACAGATTAATCACAGTACTAATCCATTACCATCCACTCTGCCTTTAGCCACTAAGTGGCATTGCTAACCAGTATTCAACAAGAAGGATTAGGCTCTGGATAAATTCCATATTCAACCTGGAAACTGAAAGCTTTGACCCCACTGAAGGGAAGTTCTGTGGAAGGGTTAAGCTCTCCATGGTTCTCAGAGAGTAAGTAACCTATACTCTCCAGCTCCCCCCAGCCCCCTCCCCCCACACACAAGCACACACATCCACATATGCACAAATACACATACTGCTTCTCTGGGTGACTGCACTCATCTCTCTAGTTTCAGGGCTGTGGTTATTTTGAATTTCTCTCATCAGATTTAGTTGTGAACTCCTACCTACCAGAAACCTCACCTCTTCCATGAATTGAAGATTTCACGGTGCCCTAGTCACGTAACCATGCTCCCTCACAAGAACAGACAGGCATGATTGGATACTGTATAGAATGTTTTACTCTCTTGCTTAGAATCAATGAAAGGAACAAACCATTTGTACTAGAATATTTTCCACAAACTTCTCCAAGATGGGAGAAATAGGGAAGACTACATGAAAGAGTTAGCATCTGAGCTGATTTTCCATGGAAAATAAAGACTCTGAAATGACTAGAGGTAAGAAGACAGCGCATTTCAGGCATCAAGGCAGTCTTTGCACGTTGTCATCATCATCATCATCACTGCCAACATCTATACAATGTTTTAAGTTTTGCAAAGCATTTTATAATACATGTTGTCTTGCTTGATCCTCACAACAACACTGAGATAGGTACTATTACCATCTCTATTTTATAGCTAAAGAAGCTGAGGCTGAGAAGTTAACTTTGTTAGTTTGTTCCTGACTTGCCCAAGATCTCTGCTAATATGTGTCTAAGGCAGGATTTGAACTCAGATCTTCTTGAGTTAAAGACTTGCATTGTATCTACCATGATACCTAATAACTGCCTCCACATGCCCATAAGGAAGAGATGGTTGAGATTAGGGAATAAACTCATAGGCTACTTGGACTGAAACATAATTTTATGACATGTGGAATAAGGTGAAATAAAGTTGGAAATACAGGTTTAAGCCATATTGCCCAGAACCTTAAATTCCAAGCTGAGAGTTCAAAGGAAGAGATAGGGTTGTACTTTGGAATAAAGAAAATTATTTTGGCAGCAATATGAAAGATGGGAGAAGCCAGAGACAATGAGACCAGCTAAGAGACTATTAGAATAGTTCAGGTGAAAAGTGGTGATAACTCAAACTTGGAATGCTGGTAGTATTATTGGTAGGAATACAATAGATGTATGAGATATTGTAGAAGCAGAAGTGATCAGATTTGGCCAAAAAAAAATGGGCATAAAGCGTGAGAGAGAAGAAAGACTGAAAGGTTCCTTTGAGGTTTTGAATCTCAGTGACTAGGAGGATAGTATCATCCACAAGAATGTTTAGAGGAAATATGAGTTCCATACTGGGCATTTTGCATTTAAGGTTTTAACAGCACATCCAGGTGGAGATATTCAACAGGAGATATTCACCAGTGATGTGGGACAGAAGTCAGGAGGGAGATTTAGGGATAGAGATAAAGACTTGGGAGTCATCTTCATAGAGGTGATAATTATACCCGTAGGAATGAGTGAGATCATTAGTATCATCTATTCTACAGACATGGAAGCAACAAAAATAACGACAATGCCCTGGACATTGTCAGTTACATGTATATTTAATTATGTGTGTTTATATCCAAGCATGGGCGTATAGGTAATAATGAGCCCCAGACAGTCACATGATACCCTTAACAATTGGTTAGGAATCTATTCACTCAGTGACAATTAGGGGAGGAAAAGATGTCAAGTGCCTTGCATATAGTAACTTGCATAAAGATGAACCACTCTTTCTTTCAGTGACAAATTATAGTCACCTAGCAGCCTTTTAAAAATTTCATAACCAATTATGCATTAAAAGGTTTTGTCTATCCTTCCTCTCCTTCAGAGGCCTCTTTTAAATTTTAGCTGTTTATACCCTCCTTATCACCCCTTATAAAACTGTAAATTCATTAGGGGTCAGGACTATGTCTAATTTATCTTTGTATCACTCTTGCTGCCTAAAACAGTGCTTCACATATGGCCACCATTTTACATCTGTTGAATGTTGAACGTTAGCCTCTGCAGGCCCTACCTCCTCTAGAAAGCTTTGTTCGACACTCAGGACTATAAGCAGCAAACCGTGTGGAGTGCATCTTTGGAAGTGAAGGACCTAGTTGGAATTTCAGCTATGCAGCTTTCTTGGGCAAGTCACCAAATGTCTTCGAGATTTTTCAGTGTCAACCTCTGAGATTCCTTTCAGTTGGAGCTTGTGGGCTGAGGCTCCTAGATGCGTGTAGAGTGTAAGTACAGCCCAGCCCCCAGGAATCTATTTACTATTTCCTTTTTTCATCTCTGCCCTCCAGGATCTCTCAACTCAGAGAGGGTGCCCAACCAAGGAAGGAGGACCCTCTCAGCTGGTAATGACCCTTATTGTGGCTAAAGAAATTCCTGGCTCCTGCTTCCCTTACCTCTTGATTCAATCCGTTTACCCTTCCATCTATCCCTGTACTCTCATCTGTTGTTGTTGTTCATCCTTTGTACTACAAGAGGACTGATGACATCTTGATGTTGGGGTCAAGGTACACTGTGTTTGACTATGACTGATCAGTACCACAGGTCAGTCACAAGTAGTCCATTTGAACATTTGGGATGGAGATGTCTCTAGATTTGTGCATCCCTTATTTCCCTCATGCTACTGTGATTCTGCTTTGTCCATAGAGCACAGAGCCTTCTTTGATATGAGTACACTACAGTGGGCAGTCTTTCTCATGTCTCACAATCGATACTAAAGTTCTTCAGAGACACCTTTAGAGTGTCCTTGTATCACTTCTTCTGGCCTTGTGAGAGTTCTCCATAAAATGGTCTTTTAGGTAAACATACATTTGGCATTTGGGCTATGTGGCCAGCCCATTAGAGCTATGCTCTCTGCAGCAGAATTTGAATGCTTGGCAGTTCAGCTTGAGAGAGGACCTCAGTGTCCAGTATCTTATCTTGCCAGATAATCTTCCTAGGACAATTCAAATGGAAGCAGTTCAATTTCCTGGCAGGGTGCTGGTAGACTGTCTAGATTTCACAGGCATACTACAATGAGGTCAGCACAACAGCTCTGTAGATATTAAGTTTGGTATGTAGCCTAAGACCTCTTCTCTCCCACACTTTCTTTCAGAGCCTCCCAAACACTAAGCTCGTTCTGGCAATGCGTGCATTGATCTCATCATCTATGTGGACATCCCTGGAAATTATACTGTCAAGGTAAGTGAGCTTATCCACAGTATTCAGAATTTCTCCGTTTGCCGTAAACTGGTTCCATGGGCAGATGGTGCCATGCTGGTTAGTGGAGAACCTCTGTTTTCACATCCATCTAATCACCTCAACCCTACCCTTCTGCAGTTCATACCTTCCTCTTTCCTCTAATTCTATTAAAACCACTCTATTGTTCACAAACACCCCTTTGTCTGAGATCTCTTCTTTCACCCTACATACTTGCCACTGTTTTCTACTGTTATCTCTTAGTTTTCCTTCTACCTGTCTGAACAGTCCTTAGTTTCCTTTCTTTCTTCATCCTTCACCTGCCTGCTAAGTGTTGTTGTCATCCTTCAATACTCTCCCTAGACACTCTTCTTTCTCTCTAACAAATTATTTAATCTGATGGCAATACCCCTTAAGAAAATTAAATTACTATCTTTCTTATTCAATGCTCACCAAACAACCTTTTTGTTCTTTGTAATTTTCAGACTTCACAACCAAATGGGCATACCCTGTACAGAGATCCAGTACTCATCCTCTTGACTGATGTCTCTCATATGTTCAGTAAATGTTTCTAGTTTCTCAATCAATTTCTTTCAGGTTTTGTTCATTTGAATCCCTTCCTCAAAGCTTGATCACCTCTAAGCAGACTGATATAACTGAGTGCCTGAGGCCAATGAACTAAAATGAAATCATGACCTAAGGGACTTCATCACCAGCAGTTGCCACTACTGAGCCAGTCAAGCCTTCTCTCTCTTCATATATCTCTTCAGTTCAACACCTTAATTTTGTGTAACTCTTTATAGTTTCTAAAGCACTTTCTATCTGTGAATCTATGTTTGTAACATTCTCCCTAATCACTTCCACCTCTTGGAATCTCTGGTTTCCTTCAAAACTGATATGAAGCAATACCTTCTACCTGAAATCCTTTCCTATCTACTTTCCACCTACCTGCCCTAAACATACACATACATACATACAAACAACTAGTACCCTACCTCCCCACACAGCCTGGTATCCTATATTCTATATACATACTTACATATGTATGTGTTGTCTCTACCTTGAGAACGTGAGTTCTGAGTTCAGGGACTTCTTCACTTTTTGTTCTTATATTTCCAGTGCTTTGCACAGTACTGGCACATAGTAGATTCTTAATAAATGTGTATTATCTCCCAACCCTTTTATCTACTCTACTACACAAATAAGGAAAGCACAGTACCACTGTCCTCATCTGAAGATGAGGTAACTAAGGGTCAGGGATGAAAACTGGTCTATCCAAAGTCACTTAACTGATAAATGGTAGAACTAGAACTCTCATCTTATGACTCCTTTTCCATGGCTATTTCTACAACACATTATGAAGATGGTGGATGAATGGAGTAGAACAAAATGGAGAGGACTTGGAAGGAAGTTGAGAAGAATTCTCAGAGACTTAAAAACATTGTAATTATTACCATAATATCCTATTCCCAACTTCCAACTTCTTTTGCTTGTTTTTGACACCCTGGAGACTGCCAGACAGATGTGTGCTGCTGGTTCCTCTGAGCTGTCTTCTTAGTCTCTAGACTTGATAATGAACAACAAAAAATCAGTGTGATATTTTCTTCTTTTATTTATTCAAGCACATATTTATTATGCCCCTTCTTAACAAGGCAATCTGCTTACACTGTTTAAAATTTTCACTGGTGGTGTTCTGAGGAGGAGCTATGACAAACTGACAGGATTTTGATACCAAACAGTGTCTCTTCCCTTATCCCTCTCCTAGAAAATTCCCTCCTGCTTTCTAGGCATCCTCAGATATCATCTCAGAACAGGAAGAAGAGAATCTGTCCTTTTCTCATATTGTTTTTGTTCCAACAATTTGACTTTTAATTCCTCATTTCTCTTTTATATAATGCCAAGGCAAAATGCTGTTCCGACCATTGACATTTCCAGGCAGCACCATTCACCACCCCTGAACCTCCAGGAATGCCAGGCAAGTCTTTACCAAGGTGCATTTAGGGTTCACTTTTCAGATTACCAGGGACTGGCCGAGCTCCACACACACCCCCGCTTCTGGTAAGGCTGACTTTCTTTGTGGCTTTTTTCTCTCTTCGCTTTTGTAAGGGGAACCCATAAGGCAGTAAATATCTTGGGATAGAGGGGTAGTTGGGGAAAGATATATGGTCCTCACTTCCTCTCCAAGCTCAGCTGATATAGTGAATCACTCAGTATTAGCATGTTAATGCCCTGTTAAAAGGTATGAACGTCTCTCTCAGATTGAGTCAGAAGGAAGCAACACCTTTGGAGGAGGAAGAAGAGGAGGAGGAAAAATTGGTGAGGTTTTACAGAACTTTAATTAGCTACACCCTGAAGACATTCAGCAAGGAGCCTTGGTGAAGAGTGACCCTTGCAGGGGAGAAAGAAGGGATTTTATAACTCCTGGCTCTAATACTGCCTGGCTGTGTGACGATGAGTAAATCAGTTGACCTCTCTGAGTCTCAGTTTCCTCATATATAAAATGAGGATAATAATAAATAAAGGAATTACCTTCACAGGGTTGTAAGGAAAGCACCGGACCTCCTCATATCTTTACTAATAGTCATGTCCTGGGATACACGTCCAGAGTAAGGTTAGTGTCAAGGACTTGAGACAGAATTCAAATCCAAGGAAAGTTAAACTTATACATATACTCAGTGGGGACCAAGTTGAATTTCTGCTCTTTGGACACACTGTTGATATCCTTAGTAAATAATAAATATGAAAGCCTTTCTCCAATTGGTAACTCATGCCTGCTACTGGCTTCCATTTTTTCATCCCAGACCCACATCTAGTCCGTCTATCAGATATCCTTTTCTCCATATGTCTTACCATGGGGACCATGGTATTTTTGTTTGGCTCTTCATTGTACCTCAGGGACCCTGTTGGCATTTACTTTTTGTAAGGACTCTGGAAGATTCTGGGGAAAAGAAAGGTTCAAACAGTAAAATGATGGCAATTCTGAAGATGTTTATTAAAACAATTTTTACCTTTCACCTGTACATTACAGCACTGACTCAGAGGACTAAGGGACACTGACATTAAACCACTTTACACTCTGGGGTTTATGGGATCTTCTCACATCTGAACATTCTCTTCAAATTAGATCGTAAACTCCTTGAGGGCAAGGAACATTTTTTTTTTGCTTTGATATCCCCAGGGCTTAGCAGTGCTTATGTACCAGTGCCTGGCACAAATTAGGCACTTAATAAATTTTGGTTGACTTGATTTCACAAGAACTCTGTCCAAAGATCTCTTAAGCCATCCATTTCTTGAAATACAGTTCACCAGATTCTCTTCTGGAAAACTAAAGTAAGCCAATTGTTACGTGAACTCTATACTACCTTGAACCTCACAAAGATTTAAAATCTTTCTCTCCTATGGAAATATTCTTCCTGAGAATATTTGCTCTTCTGTGAATGACTAGCTCTCTCTACTTCTTATTCCCCTCCTTCTGATTCAGAGCTTGCTTGAATCAGCTTGATTTGGGGTGCTATGAATGAAGAACAAGGCTACGCTTTCTTCATCTTATTTTATGCCCATGGAAATGCCCTATGCTGATCCCTACCTCTCTGAAATGTCTGCCCTGGCTCTACACTAGGAGTAGAGTAGGTCAGCCCTCCCACAGTGATCAGAAACTTTGCCACATTTAACTTCTTGTTTCTTTCTCTCTTTACAGTGGGGCTTTAGAAGCAGAGGGAATTCAAAATCCAAACATGGTCTGGGTAAAGGGCCCCTCCTTAGACAGCTGACAGAATCAGTGAGATTTCTCCCCTGGAACACTGAAGACCACAACAGACCACACAGGCAGCTGTTATTATCTGAGTGGTTCCAGAAGCCTGCACAGAGTCTATGGCCTCATCAGAGACAGGACATGGGCACCAGGGACTCCTACATTAAACTCAAACATATTAACAGTGGGATCCCTACATCTCTAATCAGAGGGAAATGGAGTTCCTTGCATGAGAGAAGACCATGCCCTAGAATCATGATGAATCCCTTGTCGCTTCATTTCTGTCATCAACGTGGAATATGTTTGAAATGTTCTGCATAGATGCGATCCTTCCAGACCATACACTCCAGACCATAGAAAAGAATGTCTTTTCATACTGGTTTTCTATCACAAACTGGCACTTATCATACCCTACACTGTTGGAGTCAGTGAGGAAAATTAGGGAGCAGATACTAGACTAGAACCAGTGCCTCCCTAAAAGCAGCAGGATTCTCAGATGAAAAAAAAACTAGAAGAGATGGATTTTCTTGGCCAAATTCTTCCTTGCTCTAAGGGCCAAGTATGAAAATAGAAATTCAGGAGTAGGGCCAACAAGATCTTGCTCCCAGGCTCATCAAACTTCCCACATATTTATTTCAGTCAGAATGAAATCCCTATAGATAAATGAATTGATCTGGATTAGATAAAGGGAAAGAAAAGCCAAAAAAATAGGCACATCTCTAGAAAGAATTCCCACTCATTCTTGCAAATTCCAATGAAAATTTCTGCAGCCCAAAAACAGAGTATTAGGTTATTAGTGACAATAAAGAGTTCTCTGAAAAAATAAAACTAAAAACAACAAAAACTTTTTTTTTTCCAAGACCTGAAGTGGCAGAAGGGAATCAAGCTTTTTCTGGTGGTTGGAGAGTAGGAAAATGTCACATTAAGTATGAATGGAATAAAAAAAGGCAGCTGTACACTTGAGAAGGGGAGGAGCTCAGGAGGGGAGGGGAGGGAAATAGAGGGGAGGGGAGAGAGATAAAAGGGAAGGGTAGAAGGAAGTAAAAGGAAGGGGAAAGGAAAGGAGGACAGAGAAAAGTGAAGAGTAGTAATGGTGTTTGGTGATTTCCTTTTCAGGGTTACTGAAGCAACTTTTTGTTGATCTGATATCAACAGTGGAAAGGTAGGTCAATTGTTTTCCTGGGGATACTTGTGTAAGACACAACAGAACCTTTCAAGACTTGTGAAAAGGATGACTACTACCCACTTCTTGTGATTGATGTGGACACAAATGACAGAGCCAGAAGGAACATTGAAAACAACCAAAGAATACAGAGTCTTGGGAAAGAATTAAGGGCCATAGAGGCAAGGTGCCCTTTTCCTCA
This sequence comes from Vombatus ursinus, assembly GCF_900497805.2. Lineage (NCBI taxonomy): Eukaryota > Metazoa > Chordata > Mammalia > Diprotodontia > Vombatidae > Vombatus > Vombatus ursinus. The sequence goes on from NW_020954672.1 coordinate 7,520,898, forward strand.
CTGATACCCACTGAGGGCAAGGAATACAGAACTGTAAAAAAGGAAGAAAAAGAGCTGACCAAGAAGGTGGTGTCTGAGAATGGAATTTAGGGTTCTGGACCACATCTTTAAATATGTAAATGACAGTCTTCTGGCCAGGAAGAGAGTGCCCCTAACAAAGGTTGGTAAGAAGGTATTTATTGCCTTGTTTGTAGCACACACTTGAAGACCATTTCCCCAAATCTCACTCAAATTGGCAGGCTGAGTCCCCAGTGGGTAACTAACTACTCCTCTCAGGGTTCTAGGGTGACCCTCAGAATTGCTAGGGTATCTAGTACTTCACTCATGATCCCCACTAGTAAGCTTCCCCTTGATGAAGAGTCATATTTAATTAGCTTTTAGAAAGTGTGTTTGCTTAGTAGATATAAAAAGGATAGTTGTTACAAAAACAATTCCACTCTTCCCTACAAAAAAAAAAAAAAACAAAAACAGTGTTTTACTCCCCCCTTAAATACACAAAATCTCTGACGCAGTGGGCTCAAACTTAAAGTAGTGAGGAATATTTGCGGAGAGCACATCTGGCAAGAGTAACCTGTCATTCCTGATCACCAGGAGTTCATTCTTTCCCTTCATAGAGTCCTCAGGTCTGCCCAGGTGTGGCTCTCTCTGGGTTGGTTACCTTCGTAGGGATCACAGCTTGCATTTCTCTCCATTCATGCTCCCTGAGGCTGATTTTCTTCAATGCATCTAGTTTGCCCTTAACCTCTCAGCTCAGCCTAGTCAGTTATTCAGTAAGCACCTACTATGTGCCAGCCACTGTGCTGAGTACTAGGGATACAAAGAAAGAAAAAAGAGAGTCTCTCTAAAGGAGCTCACTTATAATTTCTAATAATTACATTCACAGTTAATATTTACTATTTATTTATATTTATTTATTGCCTAGAAGCATCACAGTGGATAAAGCCTCAAACCTGGAGTCAGGAAGACCTGAGTTCAAATCTAACCTCAGACACTTACTAGCTGAGTGATCCTGGGCAAGTCACTTAACCCTTTTTGCCTTAGTTCCTCATCTGTAAAATAAACTGAGAAGGAAATGACAAACCACTTCAGTATCTCTGCCAAGAAAACTGCAAATGGGGTCATGAAGAGTCAGACACAACTGAAACAACTGAACAAGTCATCAGCTATGTGAGTGGTATATATTTGTGGGGCAGGGGGAGGCATGGTATTTGTGTGTATACATACACATATATATGTATATGTGTACATATATACACATATGCACATATATATGTATATTTACACAAATACATATACACTCATATATATGCATATCTATTGATAATTTCATTAATTATGATACCTATGATACAAAATACAATTTCTCCATTTCTCTCTCTTGAAGTTATCTATTTTTACTGTTGCCTTAAACAAAATCATGATGGCACCTGTGCCTCCTACTTTTTTTGGATGCATTTGAAACATAACACATTTTATTCCAGTCAATCTCTTTCAAGCTGTGTGGTCTCTGTTCTTTACGCATATTCCCTATAGGCAGAATGTTATTAGGTTCCTATTTTTCTAATAGTTTCCTATTTATTGTTAAGCTCAGTCTTTTAACTCTCAAAGTTACAATGGCCACTTGGTTTTCTCACTGCCATATCCTGTTTTACTCCTTTATTTATTTGTAAATCTTATTTTGCTTATAAAAATGCAATCCTAGTCTCTGCACTCACACACAGACACACCTCTTGCCCTGCCCACATGAAACATGGATATTATCACATTCTCCTTCCCTCCTCCAGGTGGTCTACTGCTATCTATTCCCCTATAATAAGACTGTCCCTGAAATTTCTAGTATTTGATTTCTAAATGATTCTCATAAAAGTGGGACTTCAAAGAGACAATGGCTCATTTCTCTTCACAACATGTAAACTCAGAGTTATTGTTTACTCAATTCTTGCTTTAAAGATTTTTTGACCATTTTAATGTTTGGCTATGAGAATGATAGAGGCAATCAATAGATAGAGGCTCAACAGATAGAATGCTGGGTTCAAGTCAGGAACACCTGAGTACAAATCTGGTCTCAGACACTTAACAACTATGTGACCTTGGGCAAGTCACTTAACCTCTGTTTGCCTTAACACACAGGAGAAGGAAATGGCAAACCATTTCAGTATCTTTGCCAAGAAAACCCTAAGGACAGTATGGTCCACAGGGCCAGGAAGAGCTGGACACAACTGAACAACAATAATGAGAATGATCTGTATATTAAAAGTTCTATGTAACCTTCTTTTTCTCTGAACCTAAATGAAAGAATGAAAGCTTTGTTGAAGAATGATGGTTTTTTTTCTCTTAAAGAGATATTCTTAGTTTTACAGGATAGAAATTTGGTGATGCAGAATAATTTTTTTTAATTGATATCACTTTTTATTCTCTTCTCCTTTTCCTCTATTCAAAGTGATACTTTTGCAAAGTAAATTGGTTTCTCCTACTTACTTCTCCTACTCCTACGAAGTGATTTTCACTTCGATAATGATACTTTAGGGTTTGGTGACTCTATTTCTGGAAAAGATAAACTTTGAGTTCCTCTCTGAGAGCAACCTATGGATTCTATTGATCTGAATTTTGTCCTTGATTTCCAATATTTCCAGGCAATTTAATTGCATGGTACCTGAAATATGGGATCCCTCTTCATGACTTCATATATTTCTCAGAAATCAATAATCCTCAGATTGTCTCATATAATTCCTTTCTCTAGCTCCATTACTTTGTTTTATAGAAATCTCAAGCCTTCTCCCAGTTGGGCTATTTTCATTTTTTTAACTTTGTTCCTCATTGTTTATTTGGACCATGAATTTGAGCTCCAGTCATGAAAAATAATAATATTCCCAGCTATGAGCATATGGCCTGGTTAAAAGCACAACAGGGTCTTTTTATTTTTAAGTCTTATTGATGCCCTTTCTATTAACAGGCGCTCGGCCTGATACATTGGAAACAGTACTGGCTCTGGAATGAGTGCCTTGGTTCAAATCTCGAACACTTACTACTTACTATTTTAAGTTTTATTGATGCCCTTTGTTATTATGTCCTATTCATTTCTGAACACATGCCTTCCCCTCTCCTACTAAGTGGACCCTTCCTTTCTAACACAAATGAATAATAAACAGTTTAGCATAACCATACAACACATCAATCATGTCTGAAAGAGTTTTCTCATGTTTTCTCAGGCTAGGCTTTGTCAATATAATTAATGTTCACTTTGATTTTATTGTCCTTTATACTTACACTGCAGTAGTTGCATATGTTGTTTCTTTGAATTCTTCATAATTATCATTTCTTAGAGCACAATAATATTCCATTTCATTCATTAACCACAATTTGTTTTCTCCCCAATCACTGGGTACCAGTTATTATTTTTTTAATTGTTGTGTTATTTATTTTTCCATCTCTACATTTTTGTTCTTTTTCTGTTCCACTGTATTCCTCTGGGAGTTCAGCTTTTTGTCTATTTTATAGTTCATTTAATTTTTTAAAACCACCTTGAAGGTTCTTTTTTTGGCGGGAGTTATTAGTCAGTTAGTTAACAAACATTTATTGAGTGCGTTCTATATGCCATGTGCTGGTCAAGAAAGATGGGAGATACAGTATTCAACTAAACAGACAGACAGAGGGATAGATAGTATAGAACTTCAACTAGAACACAACAGACTAATGTTTGGTAAACTTGAGATCTGTGATGAATGAATTCAAAAAGACATTCTAACTTCGCTCAGTATGCCTGCAATTTGACCCTGATTGTTTTTTCATATTAATCTTATTCCTAGCTAGATGTTGAAGGACTGTTTATGATATTTGCTCCCAGGAAGGGCTGGCCACCCCTCCAGGAACCAGATATTCACAAACAGGAATACTCTCAAGGATGGTTTTGAGAGCAGCTCCTTTCCCATAGATCATGTATTATTATTTTTTTTTTTTGGCAAACTTCCTTTTTACCCAGAAAGAACTACTAAAAGCAGGTAGCCCAGACTTTATCTTTGGAGTCTCCCTCAAGGTGCAGACGTGTAGCCTGGGATTTTCCCACTGGGACTCTGGAGGCTGAAAACTGGGACTCCCCAGCCCATGTGATCCAGATGTAGATGGTTCCCCTGATGGCGATGATTGATTGTGATAAGATTTGATACCAACGGAGACTTAAGTATGTTACCTATTGGGACTTACTAACTCTAACTCTATTCTACTAACTAATCTTAATCCTATTTTACTATCTTAATAATAACTACTTTAACTATATACTTATATATAAATCAAACTTGAGACTGTGTCATTTCTAAACCAATCCAAACTGAAACTAATTTAAGCTGTAGTAAATAAGGCTGCTTAGCAATACAAGGTCACAACATATTGGAGCAGGATTTTATTTTTCAATAAATTTTTTTTTAGCAAATTAGATAGCAAAAACCAGCATTATAACCATATTTTACTCCTTATACTTCACTTTCCATCAGCAGCTCCGCTTGGTTTCACCTCTATGAACGTTACGTTTCCCTCAGGATAATCTGAAATCTATAAGATAACTTGGGTGGTATTACTACCTTTACTCTGTGGTTTCCATGTAGACATGGGAGCTGTATATCTCTCTAATCATTTAATTATTCCTTTAATTCTGTGAAAATTGTTGTTCAGCTTTTTTATGAATTCCAATTAGACATATTTTAACTATTTCTTTGCCTGTAATTATTCTTTTAATTTTCCCTTTTTCTTGTCTTATTTCTATAGCAAACATTTCTAAAACCAGCAAATAGAAATAATAGAGGGAGCAGCTAGCTGGTGCAGAGGGTAGGGAACTAGACTTGGATTCAGGAATACCTTGAGTTCAAATCCCGCTTGGATACTTCAAGTCAAGTCAAGAAGCATCTATTAAGTGCCAAGCACTGTGCTAAGCACTAGAGATATGAAGAAAGGGAAAAAGACACAGTCCCTGACTTCAAGGAACTCCCATTCCAATAGAGGAAATGACATGCAAACAACCATGTCCCTACAAAGCCTCAGATTAGAAGGGGAACAAGATTTTCCCCTGACCTTGAGCCTTCTATCTCCTGTTGCCCATGTCCGCTGAGGTCAGGCTGCCTCCTGCCGCCCGCCTGATCTCCCAACCACCATATAGAGAACCTTCCCTTTGAAGAGGAGCGACCTTCCCATTGACCTCAGGCCTTCCATCTTCTGCTGCCCTGGTCCCTTGAGAGGAGAAGAGGAAAGTCAATCAAGAGGGAGACTCCCCACTCCTGCTGCACTGTCTCCTACCTGATTTCCATCCTCCTCTGGGAAAAGGAATGGCACCTTCCACTCAACGATGAATATTCTCACACCTGGTCATACCCGACACATTTCTATCATTCTGAACTCTTATAAATCATCATCCAAACCCCATTCCCCATCCCTTATCTTCTGAAATGGGGAAAAAGCACCACAGTTCTCCCAGGCCCCCAGATTTACAATTTAGGTATCACTCTAGACTCTTCACTATCGCTCACCTCTCCTTCCATATTTAATCTGTTGCCAAGGCCTTTTGACTTCACCTTGCAGTATTTCTCTTCTCTCCAGCCCCCTTCTCTCCTTTGACACTGCCACTCCCCCTGGAACAAGCCCTCACGAACTCATACTTGAACTACTGCAATGACCTGCTGGGGGGAGTAGATTCTGCCTGCCTCAAGTTTCTCCCCACTCCAAACCATCTTCCATTCAACTGCCAAAGCAATTTTCCTAAGGCACAGGTCCAATCATGTAATCCCCTGACTCAATAAACTCCTGTGGCTCCCTGTTGCCTCCAGGATCAAATACAAAATTCTCTCTTTGGTGTTCAAAGATTCTCATAACCTACCTCTACCCCACCCCCGACACTCCACAACTTTTTCAGGCTCTTACCCCTTACTCTCTACCATATACTCTTTGATCCCCTGGCTGTTTCACTCACAAGACAATCCATTTCTTGCCTTCAGCTATTTTCTCTGGCTGTCTCCAATGCCTGGAATGCTCTCCCTTCCTTATCTCTGCTTACTGTTTGCACTGTCTTCCTTCAAGTCCCAACTAAAATCTCCTGTAGGAAGCCTTTCCCCAATCCCTCTTAATTCTAGTGTTCTCCCTCTTTTAATTATTGCCTATTTATCCATTACATAGCATATATATATATATATATATATATATTTGTTTGCTTATTGTGTCTCCATTAGACTGTGAGCTCCTTGAAGCCAGGAACTATCTTTTACCTCTTTTTGTACCCCCAGCTTGGTGCATAGCAGGCACTTAATGTTTATTGACTGATTGACTATTATAATAGTCCAGGGGAGAGGTGACAATGGCCCTTACCATGCTGGCAGCAGCTCTGTGGGCAATGAGAAGGAGAAGTATGGAAGAGGTGTTGTGAAGGGAGGACAAGCCTTGGCCACCAGTAAGTCACTTAACCCTTTTGATCCTTGGTTTCTTCATATGTGAAATGAGGATAATAATAGCACCTACCTTCCATGGTTGTTGTGAGGATTGAATGACATGGCATATGTAAAACGCTTTGCAAACATTGAAGTGCTATATAAAGGCTTAATTGTTGTTGTTGTTATCATTGTTAAAGGAGGAAGAAACGCTCTTTCTCTCTGTTCTTCGTAGGAAAGCCTCAAGTGTTTCTCCATTACATAGGGATGCTCAAGGTTTCACATAAATACCATTTGTCATGGCAACAAGCATTGGGACGACGTGCAGAATGCCCCTCATAGCTTTTCCTCAGAGGAGAGACTGAGGAACCTGCTTCAGGGAGAGCTGCAAAGATAAGGCATGAATCTGCCTATGTGTCAACATTCTATAAATCTTTGCAATCTGCTATCCAGCATGGTTAGAAGACTTTTCCTGAGACTGGCTGCTTGACCAGAGCTATAATTAAGGTTTTCCAAAAAACTTGAATTAGCCTCTGTCTAGTCTCTGAGCCCCGTTCTCTTTGGCTGCACTCCGGCTGTTTGATTCCTTTCCCCATGTTCTCCAGTGAGAAACAACGCTTTAAGGGGAAAGGCCCTTGGGCCTTCTGCCCGTCAAGGCCACATGGCTTTGAGAAATGGGCCTTGGGTTCTTTGCTTCTGGATTTTCTCTTTTCTCTTCTAGGTGAAGGGATTGGAATCTTTAATTGCGGGAGTTTCAAAAGGTCAGGGCAATGAGGGTTTGGGCTTCCCAACACGTGGGTTTTATAACCAGTTCAGAATTAATGATGAGAGAAGCAGCGAGTGATTCTCAAGAGTGACCACTGGAACTCAACTCAGTAGGAGCTGAGATGAGGACTCATCAGGCAGTTTTGCCATGCTGGAATGGAACTCGGTGGGACTAATGCTATACAAAAATTGAGCTAAGTTTGAGCTCACTCTCCCCAAAAACAAAGGTGGGAGAAGGGAGAATATGTCTTTGAGGTGCTGGGGAAAACATTTTTACTTTTGTTATTGACATAAATATCCCTTTCTAAAAGTTGTTTTTGAGAAGCGGTTAAATGGTACTGGTGAACTAGTCACTGACACCTAACAGTGGGGCAAACACAAGTGGTTAGGGGTTAAGCTAATAGAGACACAATGAAAAGATACCTCCAACCACTCAAGTTATCCTAGAATTCTGAGGGGAAAATGCAACAGATGTAATGTAAATAGAATCTCCCTGGCTCTGGGAGAGTGATCTAAGAGAGCACAAGCTAAATCACGTTAAGAAAAAAATCTGATATTTTTATCCTTCGTAATGTTTTGAACATAAATAGCTATTTTATCTTATCAGAATCCTTAGTTGCATCTATGAATATAAACAAGTAATCCTCATAGGTTTTCTTTGTTGTTTTTGCTATTGTCCTGCTTGGTTTCCTAAAACTGAGCTATCCTTGCAAGGCTGGCATAAATCCTACCTAATCATTACAAATATAATGTATTTTAGTTGTTAGTTTTATAATCATTAGTCATGTTGTTCTAAAGTTTTCTTTCTGCTCTGCATCCTTATCAGGTTTGAGGATTAGAATCACACTTGGGTCATAGAAAGAGTTCTTTCCCTACTCTTGGAATAGTTTAAATAGTGAAGGGATTATTTGTTCTTTTAATGTTTTATTCAGTTTGTTTGTGAATCCATCTAATCTTAGTGTTTTTTTTATGTGACGGTTCATTACTAGCCTTTTTGATTTCTCATTCTAAGAATGGTTTAATTTCTTGCTTTCTCAATTTGGGCATTTTATATTTTTGTAATTATCCATCCATTTTTCTTATATTCTCAGTTTTCTTGGCATATAGCAAAAGCAAAATGTAACAAAATCTGATCATTTTCTTTATCTCTTTTGTATTATCTACTTTTTTTCTTTCTGTTTTTATTATTTTTCTTCTCTTTTAAAAATTAAATTTGTTAGTGTTATCAGCTTTATTGGTATTTTAAGAAAACAGCTGTTTGTTTTATCAAGTCAATTATTTCCTTCTCCATTTTATTCACTTCCCTTTTCATTTTGTTGATTTCCTGATTTTCTTTATTTATACTATATAATGTTGTTGGATTTTACTATATTAATTTGTTCATTTTCTAATGTATTAGAAAATGTAAACTTGATTTATTTTCTCTTTTTCTTTTTTTTCTTTCTTTCTTTTTTATATAAAGGGGGTGGATATAAGTTGACTTTGATGTAATGATTAAAAAAAAAATCTAATCAAGTGGGTTAACCAGATCCAAGTAAGTGGATTAGTCTGATCTAAGAAAATGTACTGAGAAAGTAGGAGGCAGACAAGGGTAAATTACATTACAGGAAAAGACATAAAAACCTATTACAACAGAGGGAAAGAAGGAAGGGGGATGAGCATTATGTGAACCTTACTCTCATCAGATTTGGCTCAAGAAGGGAATAACATAATCAGTTAGGTATAGAAATCTAACTTGCCCTACAGGCACTAGGAAGGAAAAGGGGAAAGAAAAGGGAGGGGGGATAGAAGGGAGGGAAGAAGAAGTAAGGGTAAAGGGGAAGAAAAGGAAAAGGGATAATAGAAGGGAGAAAGGATTGAGGGCAAAACTAGTGAGGAGGGAAAAGGAAAAAGGAGAAAGAAAAGCATAAACAGGAGGAAAAGGATGGAGAAAAAGACAGAGATAGTAATCATAACCGTGAATGTGAATGGGATAAACTCTCCCATAAAACAGAAGGGATAGCAGAATGGATTAAAAACCATAATCCTACAATATGCCGGGAAACACATTTGAAAAAGAATGATGCACACAGGGTAAAGTTAAATGGCTGGAGCAGAATATATTATGCTTCGGCTGAAGTTAAAAAAGCAGGGGTAGCAATCCTGATCTCAGACAAAGCAAAAGCAAAAATAGATCTTATCAAAAGAGATAAGGAAGGAAACTACATCCTGCTAAAAGGCACCATGGACAATGAAGTAATATCATTACTAAACATATATGCACCAAATGGTATAGCATCCAAATTCTTAGAGGAGAAGTTCAGGGAGTTACAGGAAGAAATAGACAGCAAAACTACACTAGTGGGGGACCTCAACCTCCTCCTTTCTGAACTAGATAAATCTAACCACAAAATAAACAAGAAAGAAGTTAAGGAGGTGAATAGAACATTAGAAAAGATAGGTATGATAGATCTCTGGAGAAAACTGAATGGGGATAGAAAGCGATACACTTTTTTCTCAGCAGTACATGGCACATACACAAAAATTGACCATGTACTAGGACACAAAAACCTCACAATCCAATGCAGAAAGGCATGATGCAATAAAAATTATATGTAATAAAGGGCCATGGAAAGATAGACTAAAAAATAATTGGAAACTAAATAACCTAATCCTAAAAAATGATTGGGTCAAACAACAAATCACAGAAACAATCAATAATTTCATTCAAGAGAATGACAATAATGAGACAACATGCCAAAACTTACAGGATGCAGTGAAAGCAGTTCTTAGAGGAAGTTTTATATCTCTAAATGCTTACATAAATAAAATAGAAAAAGAGATCAATGAATTAGGCATACAACTAAAAGAACTAGAAAAAGAACAAATTAAAAATCCTCAATTAAACACCAAATTAGAAATATTGAAAACTAAAGGAAAAATTAATAAAATTGAAATTAACAAAACTATTGAACTAATAAATAAAACTAAGAGCTAGTTTTATGAAAAAAAACAATAAAATAGATAAACCTTGGTTAATTTAATTTAAAAAAAGAAAGAAGAAAACCAAATTACTAGTATCAAGAATGAAAAAGGTAAATCTATCACCAAGGAAGAAGAAATTAAAACAATAATTAGGAACTATTTTGCCCAATTGTATGCTAAAAAATTTGACAATCTTAGTGAAATGGATACATATTTACAAAAATATAAATTGCCCATATTAATAGAAGAGGAAGTAAAATACTTAAATAACCCCATCTCAGAAAAAGAAATTGAACAAGTCATTGATGAACTCCCTAGGAAAAAATCTCCAGGGCCAGATGGATTTACATGCGAATTCTATCAAACATTTAAAGAACAATTAATTTCAATACTATATAGACTATTTGGGAAAACAGGTGAAGAAGGAATCTTACTAAATTCTTTTTATGATACAAATATGGTGCTGATACCTAAACCAGAAAGAGTCAAAACAGAGAAAGAAAATTATAGACCAATTTCTCTAATGAAAATAGATGCAAAAATTTTAAACAAAATATTAGCAAATAGATTACAGCAACTTATCACAAGAATAATACACTATGACCAGGTAGGATTTATACCAGGAATGCAGGGCTGGTTCAATATTAGGAAAACTATCAGCATAATTGATCATATCAACACCAAAACTAACAGAAACCACATGATCATCTCAATAGAAACAGCAAAAGCTTTTGACAAAATACAACACCCATTCCTATTAAAAACACTAGAGAGCATAGGTATAAATGGAGTCTTCTTTTTTTTTTAAATTTTTTGTTGTTGTTGTTGTGGCTAGGCAATGGGGTTAAGTGACTTGCCCAGGGTCACACAGCTAGTAAGTGTTACATGTCTGAGGCTGGATTTGAACTCAGATCCTCCTGAATCCAGGGCCAGTGCTCTATCCACTGCACCACCTAGCTGCCCCCTGGAGTCTTCTTTAAATAATAAATAGTATCTACCTAAAACCTTCAGCAAGCATTATACGTAATGGGGACAAGCTAGAAGCATTTCCAATAAGGTCGGGGGTGAAATAAGTATGTCCATTATCACCACTGTTGTTCAATATCGTACTGGAAATGTTAGCTTTAGCAATAAAAGAAGAAAAAGAAATTGAAAGTATTAGAATAGGCAAAGAAGAAACAAAGTTATCACTCTTTGCAGATGACATGATGATATACTTAGAGAATCCTAGAGAATCAAGTAAAAAACACTTGAAATAGTAAACAACTTCAGCAAAGTTGCAGACTATAAAATAAACCCACATAAATCCTTGGCATTTCTATATATTACCAATAAAGACCAACAGCAAGAGATAGAAAGAGAAATTCCATTTAAACTTACTGTAGACATTATAAAATATTTAGGAGTCTACCTCCTGAAACAAACCCAGGAACTATATGAACACAATTACAAAACACTCTTCACACAAATAAAGTCAGATCTAAATAATTGGAAAAACATCAGTTGCTCATGGGTAGGCCGAGATAATATAATAAAAATGACAATTCTACCTAAGCTAATTTGCTTATTCAGTGCCATACCAATCAAACTACCAAAAAATTATTTTATAGAGTTAGAAAAGTAGTAACAAGATTCATTTGGAAGAACAAAAGGTCCAGAATATCAAGGGAACTAATGAAAAGAAATGCAGGGGGAGGTGGCCTAGCCATTCCAGATCTTAAATTGTATTATAAAGCAGCAATTATCAAAACTGCTTGGTACTGGCTAAGAAACAGAATGGTCAATCAGTGGAATAGGTTAAGTATGCAAGACACTGTCGTCAATGACTATCGTAATCTATTATTCGATAAATCCAAAGACCCCGGCTTCTGGGACAAGAACCCATTCTTTGAAAAAAAAAAACTGCTGGGAAAACTGGAAAAGAGTATGGCAGAAACTAGGCATAGATCAAAATCTCACACCACATACCAGAATAAAGTCAAAATGCGTTCATGATTTAGATATAAAGGCTGATGTTATAAGCAAACTGGGAGAGCAAGGAATAGTTTACCTATCAGACCTATGGAGAAGAGAAGAATTCATGACCAGACAGGAGATAGAGAACTTTACAAAAAGCAAAATGGATAACTTTGATTATATTAAATTGAAAACTTTTTGCACAAACAAAGTCAATGCAACTAAGATTAGAAGGAAGGTAGAAAATTGGGAAAGAATTTTTACAACCAGTCTCTCTGGTAAGGGCCTCATTTCTAAAATATATAGAGAATGAAGTCAAATTTATAAGAATACAAGTCATTCCCCAATTGATAATGGTCAAAGGATATGAAAAGGCAGTTCGCAGATGAAGAAATTAAAGCCTTCTACAGTCATATGAAAAAATGCTTTAAATCCCTATTGATTAGAGAAATGCAAATCAAAACAACTCTGAGGTACCACATCACACCTATCAGATTGGCCAACATAGCAAAACGGGAAAATGATAAATGTTGGAGAAGATGTGGGAAAATTGGAACATTAATGCATTGTTGGTGGAGTTGTAAAATGATCCAACCATTTTGGAGAGCAATTTGGAACTATGCCCAAAGGGCTATAAAAATGTACATACCCTTTGACCCAGCAATAGCACTTCTAGGGCTATATCCCAAAGAGATCATACAAATGGGAAAAGGACCCACATGTACAAAAATACTGATAGCAGCTCTTTTTGTGGTGGCAAAAAATTGGAAATTGAGAGGATGCCCATCAATTGGGGAATGACTGAGCAAGTTGTGGTATATGAATGTAATGGAATACTATTGTGCTATAAGAAATGATGAACAGGCTGACTTCAGAAAAACCTGGAAAGACTTATATGGTCTGATGCTGAGTGAAGTGAGCAGAACCAAGGGAACGTTGTACACAATAACAGTCATGTTGTGCGATGACTAATATTGATAAACTTAACCCTTCCCAGCAATACAAGGATCTAAGACATCTCCAAAGGCCTCATGATGGAAAATGCTATCCACATCCAAAGAAAGAACTATGGAATTTGAATGCATATTGAAGCATACTATTTGCTATTTTTTTTTCTCTTCGGTTGAGTTTTGTTTCTTTTTTCTGGTGGTTCCTCCTATTGGTTCTAATTTTTACTTACAATATCACTAATATGAAAATATGTTTAATAGGAATGTATATGTATAGCCTATGTCAGATTGTACGCCACCTTGGGGAGGGTGGTGGGGAAAAAGGGGGAGAAAAATTTTAAACTCAAAAGCATACGGAAGTGATTGTTGATAAATCAAAATAAAATAATAAAAAAATTAAATGTTAGTGTTATCAGCTTTATTGGTCTTTTAAGAAAACAACTATCTGTTTTATCAAGTCAATTATTTCCTTCTCCATTTTATTCACTTCCCTTTTCATTTTGTTGATTTCCTGATTTTCTTTACTTATACTACATAATTTTGTTGGATTTTACTATATTAATTTGTTCATTTTCTAGAAAATGTAAACTTGATTTATTTTCTCTTTTTCTTTCTTACACCTATTTTTATGTTGTTTTTGTATTCTTAGAGGCAGCTAGGTAGCTCACCGGATAGAATGCTTGGCCTGGAGTCAGAATGACTAGAGTCGTCTTTATGAGTTCAAATCCAGCCTCAGGCATTCACTAGCTGTGTGACCCTGGCAAGTCACCTCAGCCTCTTTGCCTCAGTTCCTCATCTGTAAAATAAGCTGGAAAAGGAAATGGCAAACTCTTCAAGTATCTCTGCCAAGAAAACCTGAAAAATGTCACAAAGAGTTAGATGTGACTGAAAAACTACTCAACAACAACTTTATAAACTCAGTATATAGTATAATGGTTTGTACCTGCTAGGTGCTTAATAAATGTTGAATTAGTTTTTTTGTAATTGATTATATGAACCAAAGTGTAGAAATTTTCTTTTCTCCATAATAAAAGAGGGAAGGGGAAAAAACAGAAGGACGGAAGGATGTCAAGGGAAAGAGAGCTAACAAGAAGAAAGGAAAAAGAGAAGGAAGGTACTGATGAGGCTGGGATCTGGACCCCAGAAAGGAACCTGGACTTTCCCACATGACCAAATCTCTGGTGTTCACCAGGGCTATAATTTCATCAACTGGCCTTTCATTGTGGCTGTGTCCAGTCTCCCAATTCTCTTTTACCCTTGACCTAGCCTGGTCCTCATTGTCTTACCTCCCAATGGCCCCTGGCCACTTCACACCCTTAATCCTAGCTAGGTTCCATTCTCCCTCGGCCAAGTGGTCCAGGTCCCTGGCATTCTATTATCTCACAGTCCCAGAAGACTACTTGGCCACTCCGAGATCTCTCCCACAGTCTTTCTATATATAAGGTCCATCTTGTCTCCATTAAGGTGCTCAGATTCTTGAAATTTAGCCAATAGCTCAGTAATGTTCAGACTCCCTAAAAGTCTGCCTAATATGACAAATGTTCTTAAATAAACCTTGTGTTTCACGGAAAGAAGGCTTGGGTTGAATTCTTTTGGACAGGAACCATGTGTTGTGATTTGGGGGTCCCAGCACCCCTAAACCTCAACAGGTACAAGTCAAGACCAGAGCCCCTTATTCTTATCTTGAAATGATCCCCATTAGAGAGTAAAATTTCCAGTAGTTCTATTCGTTGTTTATGTGATAACAGAAGAAAAATCCTATGGTAAGAAAGCCACATAGTTCATAGCTCTTTCCACACTCACACAAGGACATATTCCCAAATAAAAATTGTTGGTCTGCCAGATGCTTGATGAACTTTTGTGGGGAGTGCTATGACAATGATTACTTTCAAATACATGTTGTAATAGTTGACCCTGAGGTCCCTTCAACTCTAAGAGTGCCTTGTATGTGATGTGCATGTATAAATACATTTATACATCTCTAATATATACAGTGTGTCCCAAAAGTTTTAGTACATTTAGTGTACTTTTAAGATATTAAAACTTAAAGTGATTAAAGCTCAAAAGTGCACTAAGACTTTTGGGATACTCTGTATATATTATGTATGTCTATGCATATACACAAATGCATGGAGTATTGTGAAAGCATGTATGATACTATATGTTAGTATGTTTGTATAATGTAATTTACATATATCTCTCTATGTATACATAGAGGGTGAATGTGTCTATTTATATAGAGTAGCATGGGCTATGGCAAAAGGACATCATACCCACCACCTGCAACTCTTCTCTTTCTAGGCTGGGGCTGACTTGCTTCCTCTACATGCTTCCACAATGGCAGATAAGGATGGTTCCCCAAAGAGACAGCCACACTGCTACAGCTCACTCTTGGGGTCCCAGAAGTAACCTAGGGAAAGCTATACATCTATTACTCAACTATAACCCCTGAGCCTTGATCAGTGTCCTTCTCATTAAAAAAAAAAAATCCAAGTTCACACCATTAATATTTTTGGTTATGGTTTGTTTCATTTAATAGATTTTTACTGATACATTTTGTTCTTATATAACTTTGATGTCTCCCTGTATTCCTTTCCTTCTTATTCCACTCCTAGAGAGCCATCTTTTTTATAACAAAGATTTTTTTAACATATAAAAAGAAAAAGAAAAATCAGTAAAACTGATCAATACATCCCCCTCCCCAATTAAAAAACAAAAACAGAAAACAAAACAAATAAAAAAAATCCCTTGATGCTATTTACAATATTTCATACTCATGGATGCTCCTACCTGTTCAAATGAGTAAAGGCGAATGTGTTCTCATATCTTTTATTTGGGACCAAGATTCTACTTCACAGTTTTGCAGTATTTATTTTTTATTGTTTTGTGGTTGTGTGTCCTTTGTTCTTTCCATTTAAACTGCCGTAGTTACTGAGTCCATGGTTTTCTTGGCTCTGCTTACTTGACTTTGCATTAATTCAAATCAGTCTTTCCATCTTCTGTGCATTCATCATGTTCACTGTTTTGTAATTTCAGCACAGTAACATTCCATTACATGCATACATTACAATTTGTTTAGCCATTAACAATAGATGGATATCTATGCGGTTTCTAGTTCTTTGCTGCTATAACAAACGCTAATGTAAATATTTTGGTGTATATGGAACCTTTCTTTTTGTTCTGGACCTCCTTTGAGTATATGCCTGACAGAGGATCTTTGCGACAGAGGGTGTGAACATTTTAGTCACTTTCTTTGCATAATTCCAAATTACTTTGCAGAATGGTTATCCTAATTTACACCTCCATCAACAATGCATTAGTGTCTCTGTCTTTCCACAGCCCCTCCAACAATGGCTATTCCCCGTCATTTGTCATCTTTGCCAATTTGCTGGATGTGAGATGAAACTTCAGGATTGCTTTGATTTGCATTTCTCATGTTTCACTGATATGGAACATTCTTTCGTACGGTTGTTAGTAGTTGGAGAATTGTTTGTTCATATCTTTTGACTGTTTATTTAATGGGAAATGGTTGAGATTTTTAGCCTTGTTTCTTGAAACTACTTGTGGGTATTTATGCCTCAACCCTAAGTCCTGGTTAAAACTTTTTAGAGCTATTAATTCTTTGCACCTGGTCAACTGTGTAATCAAACCAGAATTATTCTATCAAACAACCAATCTTGATCTTTCTGGTGTCCTTTCTCCATGGTTCCACTTCTGCCACTAGTCAGGCGCTTTCTCCCCTATGTTGCTCAAGTGCTAGAGAAAGCACACCCTTTGATGCTCACAAGACCAATGTTAGAAGAAGGAAACTCATCAAAGAGGTAAATGTAGCCATGGTGTCCAATACAGATAGCTCAGTGCATGTTCCACGTGGAGGGTGGTGTCTGGGTCACTGTTCTTTCTGCCCATTCTCAGGGCAGAGAAGAGGTGCTATCATATCTTGTCACCTGGAGGAATCCACTTGAGCGGACCTACCAGGTAAAAGCTGCCTCTTCTTCCACTAAGTTTGGCACCTCACATCATCATCTCTTCTGGTTTAGGAATCAAGCAAGGGACTCACAATAATGGCCATGAGCCTAGACCCCAGGCATCCCTCATGCGAGGCAGATCCTCATCCCCTCATGCCTGAATAGTCTTTGGGGTGGTCTCCTTGTGTCAAGTCTCTCCCCACTCCATTCCAGCCTTCACTCATTGCTCAAAGTAGTTTTCCTGCGACATAGATCTGACGATGCCATCCTTCTACTCAATAAACCCCCTTACACATACTTTATGATCCATTCACACTGACCTTCTTAATGCTCCTTGCATACAATGCTCCATCTTCTAACTCTGTGTCTTTTAACTAGATGCCCAGAATGATTCGCCTCCTCCCTTCTGCATTCTGGCTTCCTTCAAGACTATAGCTCAAATCCCATCCTCGACAGGAGGCCTTTTCCAGTCCTTGCTATGGCTTGTACCCTCCCTGTAAGAATATCTTCAATTTGCATTGTATATATCTTCTTTGCATAGCCTTGGCATTTTAATTGGGGGGGGGTGGTAAATGTTATCTCCTCCATTAGAATGTAAGCTCCTCGAGGGCAGGGACCTTGTTTTTGCCTTTCTTCCTCTGCCAGTACTTAGAACAAAGCCTGATACATAGCAAGTGCTTAATAAATGCTTGTTGACTGGCTGACCTGGTAGACTATTTGGCTTTGGGCCTTGTATGAAACACATCAATAAGTCTCCTCATACTCAGAGGTTTTCCAGCTTAGGAGCACTTACCCAAGCTTATATTCCACTGGTATTGCTTTCAAAAACTCACTCACTGAAACCTGAGATTTGCATTAACCGATACAAAGTGAAGTTAGCAGAACCTAGGGAATACTATATACAAGGACAATAACATTGTGAAGAAAAACAACAAATTCAGACTTAAGTAGATTGATCAATGTTATGATCTATATGATTCCAAAGAACCAATGATAAAGCATATTACCCAGCTTCTCCTGACAAAGAGGAGATGAAGCCAAGGTACAGAATAAGACATTTATTTTCAGACGTGGCCAAGGTGGGAACTTTGTTTGGCTTGATTAAGTATATTTGATGAGAGTTTTGCTGTGGGGGGGAGGGGATAAAGATAGAGTTATCAAAATAATGAAAAAGAAAAGAAAAGCAAGAAAAAGTGATCACTGAAGTATTTAAAATGCTCAGAAGAGAACATAAGCAAGGTCAAGTAGGAAACACAGAAAAGCAGGACATCTTTGAAAATAACATGCTGAATTTGTTAGAGAGAATCAAATTGTGTGGTACAGAATCATGGTTTCATGAACAATACTCTTTTTCTGATTTGCTTTGTATATGAAGGTGCTCATCTTAGTTCATTTCAAAATGAAAAAAAAATTAAAAACAAAAGTAAAAACTCAGTTGCCTCCAAACCATTATGACTCACCAGAGTAGTTTACTTTTAAAAAAAAAACCAACTACTTTTTAATTGTTTTTTTACATCAATCTTCATCTCTTAATATGTCATCCCCCCTTGCTTCCATCCAGAGAGTCATTCCTTTAAACAGAATGATAACTTATAGGAGGGGAAAAAATGTTCAGCAAAACCAAAACATTGACTAAGCCTGACAGTGTTTATAGTCTTTTGAGCCCATATTCTCCCACCTGTGCAAAAAAAAAAAAAATAAGGACATACATAATCATAGTTCCCTTTGGGAGTCTAGGATGATCATTATAATTGCTATTCAATTTAATTTTGTTGCTATTGCTCTTTCCACTTACATTGTTGGAGTCTATGTGTATCTTTTTCCTTGTTTTGCTTACTTCATTTTGTATCTGTTCAGATAAATCCTCCTATGCCTCTCTATATTCATCCTAGTCATTGCTTATGGAACAACACTATTTCATTATATTCATGTACCCAATTTATTTAACCATTCCCCAACTGATTGGTATCTCTTTTGTTTCCTGTTTTTCGCTATTACAAAAAGTGATGCTATAAATATTTTGCTGCATATGGGATCATTCTTTCTATTTTTGGCTTTCTTGAGGTAGAGGTTTACTTTGGAATTAGGGATATAAAGTGCGGCTAGATTCTCTCCAAAGTCTTCTATATCTCTCCTTCCTATTACCCTAATCCATTCCATTCCTGGATTTCCTTTGCCTCTTGCTTCAGTTTTTTTTCTCTTATCTCCTTTAATTTCAAAAGTTCTTCCCTCTTACAATCCTGGCCTTTCCTTTCCCTTTTTTTGCTCTCTATCCCCACCTTCCCACTGGGCAACTAGGTGGCTCAGTGGGTAGAGTGCTTGGCCTGGAGTCAGGAAAATTCATCTTCCTGAATTCAAATCTGGCCTCAGACATTTACTAGTTGTGTGAACCTAGGCAAGTCACTTAACCCTGTTCGCATCAGTTCCTCATCTATAAAATGAGCTAGAGAAGGAAATGGCAAATCACTTCAGTATCTTTGCCAAGAAAACCCCAAATGGGGTCACAAAGAGTTGGACACGACTGAAAAACAACCGAACACTTTGCCATTCCCAGAAGCTTCAGATGAGATACTAAAAGAGACATTCAACCTAAGGCTCCTGGCTAAACCTGGAATCAGGAAGACCTGAGTTCAAATCCAGTGTCAGATACTTATTAACTGTGTGACCATGGGCAAGTCAGTTGACCTCTGTCTACCTTAGTTTCTTCATCTGTCAAATAGAGATAATAGCACCTACCCCCCAGGGTTGTTGTGACAATTTTAAAAAATTACATAGTATTTGTAAAGTGCTTTATAAATGCTCTAGCTATACAGAATGAACAGAGAAGTGAGAGTGTAGAATTTAGGTATCCAAATACAAGAAGTGTCTTTCTGTGCTAGTTATTTGATGCCTTTTTACTCAGAGTCTGATTGACTGCTAAAAGCAATTAAAAAAACATACTTTTCAAGATTTGGGACCCTAAAATCAAGGTGTGGGTCCAGTGGAAGGTTAAAAAATATGTAGGAAAAGTTATGAAAAAATATATAGTATTTAGACTTTCAAAATTGTGAAGGATTTAATTAATTCATTCATGTATTTATTTACTTATTTATATGGAGTTATTTATTAATACCTACTCCACTTATTTAAGGGGGCAGGCATTAGGAGACATGGATTCTGGTCTTGTCTCTGCCACTTTTATTTCTTTGTCAACTATGGGTAAGTAATAAACTTATTTTCATGACTCTAAAGTGATGGGTTCGAAAGTGATGATTCACAACGTCTCCAGCACTATGGTTCTATCACATCTTCTTTAATAACAAGTTACTCTACGTTGTGGAACAATAGAGAAGGAATTGGTTGTGGGCTGGTGTAAGGTATGTGCATATGGGAAGAATAAGTGAAAGAGTTAGAAAGGGCTAAAATCTGGGTAAGGGGGTAGAGCAAGTGCCACAGTTTAGAGGGCCAGGGAATGCTTTGGGAAGAGGGAAGAGGAGGTAACAAGCATTTGTTAAATGTTTATTGCGGTGGTAGGCACTGTGCCAAACACTTTAAAAATATTATTTCATTTGATCTTCATAGTAACCCTGGATGGTAGGTACTACTATCATCTCCATTTTAAAGTTGAGAAAACTGAGGGAGACAGAGGTAAAGTGACTTGCACAGGGTCACACAACTAATAAGTGTCTGAGGCCTAAATCTGAATGTGTGTCTTCTTGATTCCAGGCCCAGCTCTCTATCTACTGGGCCACTTAGCGGGCAAAAAGGGAGGGTGAGGGAGCTGGAAGAAAACACTTGAATATCTGAGCTATTAGTACTCCCCGGACCCTTTATCCTCAGTATCTTATGCTAGAAGATTAGGTCTGATCTGCACAACCACAGATCCACAGAATGCCAAGCCTTGGCTGAAGTCGGAGGCTTTTGGCTGAGGGACTGAGAAAGAGGCCTGAATGTAGAATGTGCCAGGGGAGAGTTGGAAATCTAAGTTCCAAAAGGGTAGAATTCTGGGCTTCCATCAACTGTCACCTGGTGGAGAATCTCAACCCTAGTGAGGGATATTGAAGGCACAAGTGGGGGCCTGGGGAAAAGCTGTGGGTCCAGATGAGAAGGAGATGAGTGTTTGTACAGGATCAGCCATGTTAAAATACAATTTTGGAAATTCGCTGAACACAACGACCCTGGGGCACCAGGAAAACGAGGACATCCTGGGTGAACTGAAGACTCTGGCTTACTTTGAGAATGAGCTTGGAGTATGTGATCAAGGGTGTGTTGGTGGTGAGAGGGAAGGGGGGGACAGAAGAGGGAAGACAGTTTATCATTGAGAGGTGAGAATCCTCACCCTATTTCTATATAGCTTGTCTGGTTTCATCTTCCTTCCCACCATAACTTTTAGGAAAATATCATTTTAAACCTAACGCTTAGATCTGGTTTTCATAGTTTTACTCTAAAAGAGACAAGGGTATGGCCAATTCAGTGACTCTTCTTCCCATCTCTGAGCTCTTTACCTGTGTCATTGGTCCCATCTGGCTCCTGCACTGCCATCCTCAAACCCAGTGGGCTTCTGGTTCCGTGACTTTTTCCTTCCTTCTTTCTCCCTCATTTTTCACACTCTCATCCTCTTTGTTGCGCTTCTCTCTCTTTACTCCTCTTCATCTTTCTTGCTTTACCTTTCTCTATGAGGCAACAGACCTGAAAAGCAAAAGGTGTTCAAAATGGACTACAGCATTTTTGATCTGACTTGAAAGAACATTAACAAATAGATAATGCTGATATGTTATTAGCATAATTCTTGTTTTGGATGTTATTGTGTTAAACGTTCTTCAGTTTTAAAGAGACTATCACAGTTTCTTTTTAAGAGTAACATAATTTCCTTAGAAATTTTCACTGATGTAGGTAATTTGTTCTCAAAGTACTATTGGACACTTATTTCTACGTGCCAGTAGAGGGCTCATAGTATCTGTGTTTTCCAACTCTTCTCTTTTCTCCGTCCATTCCACATTGGCCTGCTTTTGTAGTAGTTGTGTGATGGTTCAGATAGGACACAGAACTATGCCAAGATTTACAAGTTCCTTATTCTGCCATTAAGAAACACTTGTCCTTCAAGTCTCTGTATTGCTCCCCACATCAGTCCTTCCCCCCCTTCCCCACCCTACCTACAACACATGTCTCAATGCAGCAATACAAAATCCAGGTGAAAAACAGAAAGCCCCTTTCTCCTTCTTGGGTTCAAAATTCTATGATTCTGTACAGGAAGATGGGGGAAGACTGGGTTCTTGAAGCAGCATAGCTTTCTACCATGTTCTTCCTTCCTCCCTTAGCCCTAGTATTTTGGGGAAGAAGGTATCCGGCCAGCTGCAAAGGGGAGCAGGAGGGAAGATGTTTGAATTTGCTTTGGTTTCTCAGGGATCAAAGGATATTCCATCGCAAACTGGACCATCAGCACCCAGCTACGGACAAAGGAAATGCTGTTGTCCCTAGCCTACTCCTGCATGAGGAAGGTTGAGAAATATGCTGGCTTCTTTATGAGCTCCTTCTATGTGTCTTCCCTAATCAGAAAGTCAATGCAACAGAGGACAAATGAGTCACATATGCATACTATAGCAATGTCAGGACATTAATGGCTGCAGCTGTGAGGTGGCAGACTAAATCTAGATGCAGATCCATTTGAAAGAAGATGTCAATCAATGAGGCAGAGCTATTAAGGTAGTGTGGAGGCTTTCACAAGGAACCTAATCAAAATAATTGGAGACACGGACACCCTTCCAGCTGATGGAAATCAATGTAAGGATCCCAGAAAAAAGAAACTTCTTCACTCCCACCCCAAACTCCAGGCCCACCGAGAAGAAGGAGGAGAAGCCGATGAGGAGAAAATACTAGAGTTCTCCTAGGAGCCAGAAGCAGAGAGATGGCCAACTGTGACAGACAATAAATTCCATAAACTGGTTGACTGCATTAGGCCTTTATCAAGCATTTCTTTCCAGCGAAGCAAAGGTTCACCTACTGGATGTGTTTTATGCTGAAGATCAGATGTGACCAAGAGAAAACACCAGAAGACATAATCAACCCTAGACCTGATGGTTTCAAGCAGAAGCTGAGCTTAGCGCCCTGCACATAAAGGTACATGAGCCCAAAATTTAAAACAGAGAACTGAATCTTAAAAAGGGAGATGTTTGTCAAGTCTGCCTGCATAGACCCCAATGCAGCAGAAATGATCCTAGGGTGGTTCACTGTTTAAAGGGCAGGCAATGAACTGAAATGTTACAGTGATGAAGAGCAGAGGGCTGAGACTTTCCAAGACAACATCTACCTCAATTCACTACCACCAAGGAACAGAGACTGAATTAAAGCCATATGACCTAGCAATTGCTGTGACAGGAAGAGAGTCTTGAGTCAAACACAATCTCAGAATCCAGGAGCAAGAAGGCCCTGAGCAACATCAACTTCCAGGAAAGAATGCACAAAGACATGGGCAGCAGGAGACCCCCTGTTCCAGTGTGTCTGAAAAATAGAGAGACTGTAGCTAGGAGAAAGAAAGTATGTCCAGGCCCTCTGGCCATGAAGTAGCTGTATGATCAGAGGTAAGTTCATTTAGCTCTCTCTCTGAATCTCAGTTTCTTTATCTGTTAAATGATAAATTTAGAAGAGATAAAAATATTCCCCCTCTCAAAGTCTACCCTTTCAGTAATTTGGAGACTGTATCCAAACAAAAGCCGTGGTAGAGTTTTTATCACTTAAGAGGGGAGGAAGAGACCCAGGGAGAACCTGAATCAGTTTCTTTCCATACCTACACTCTCGACATCAAAGATTAATTCTTAAAATATGGTAAGAGATGAGCAAGGTAGCTCTTTAGTTAGTTTCGGGAAGTATGTGTTTAATACTCCATTCCCCACATGCCTCATTTGTTTCCAACACATCTTTCTTAATGTTCCATTCTTTTTTTTCTCTTTAACTCTCCTTCCTTTTCCATTTTTCTTTATGTCTGCCTTTGCCTTAATTTGACCAGTGACACCCACAGTCATTCTATTCAGAGCTAAAGAGATGGTAGGTTTCTTATCTAAGGAATGTTAGGAACATAAAATCAATCTACAAGCATCTATTAAGCACATACTACATGTCTACATTGGATTAGGTAAGAGGAATAAAAAGACAAAAATGAGAAATCCCTGCTTTCAAAGTAGTCTAAATAGAGAAGACAACATATATACAATACAATAAATACAAATTAAAATACCATACAAACTAATACATAAATACAAATTAAAAACACAAGGTAGTTTAGGGAAGGAAGACACTAGTAGTTGAGAGGAGCAGGAAAGGGTCCATTGGAATGAACAGAAGTGAATGAGTTGAAGAGATTCGGGATTAAGAACCAGGAGTATTATCCAATAAAGTCAGGAACTGTGTTGAACTTGTTAAAAAAAAAAGTGACATCTCCATTGTTTTTATTCTGGTAATAATTTTCATAGTTGATGTTTACATCAACCTACTAGCTGAGATATTTGACATATGAATGTTGCTTATAACCCCACCACCAAGAAAGAGCACAGTGAGCCAGGCTAATTCTGGTTGCACCAACCCTGCTGCACTTGAGTCCATTCTGAAGTTCTGCCAGGGAGACACTCGAGGGACCACAGGAGTAGGGGAGGGGGGAATTGATGCTTTCAATCATCCCCAACAATGTTTATGGTTTTCACAGGGATAGC
Source organism: Vombatus ursinus (assembly GCF_900497805.2). Lineage (NCBI taxonomy): Eukaryota > Metazoa > Chordata > Mammalia > Diprotodontia > Vombatidae > Vombatus > Vombatus ursinus. The sequence goes on from NW_020954672.1 coordinate 7,545,587, forward strand.
AACAGAATCAGTGTTGCTAGCTACAGGGAAGAAGCAAATCCAAGAAAAGAAGGCAAGTCTCTGTCTGCTAGAAGACACACTTTGCAAGGCTCAGAGAGGTACAGAAAACAGTTGGACTTTCCCTTCTGGGAACAAGATGGAGTCGATGAGCTGTGCTAAGTTGGAATGGCAATACCTCTTAGCAGCATCTTTGAGAATGAGAAGAGAGGAATTGAAAGTCAATGTTCTGAAGAAACACAGGTTGAGGAAAGGGTAACTTTTCATCTTTTTAAGCTAAAGGACACCCAGGAAGCAGAATGCAGATTTTCAAAATGGCAACTTTGAGTGGAGAGAAGTCATACTCTGTGGTAAAATTGACCTATAAGCTTATAGTTCCTCCCATAAGGGCACATATTGTACCAAGGAAAAATATATAGAGGACCTGTCTACCACATAAGGGGCACTCAATAAACATATATTGAGTGAATGAATAGTCACAGTAGTTATTGATGGTCACTAGCAGGACTGCAGACTAGGAAGAAGTCAGTGCAAAGGAACCTTCAGGTTCCATAATATCTCCACAGTGACTGAAGCAAACCAACTCATGGGGGGGGAATGGGTCATTAAGGGGATAATTACTGTGCTTTTAAACTTTGGTGGGTTCTCTTGATTCTTTCAAAAATCTTCCTTTTATGCTGGGAGCTAACCATGGTCCCTTTGTAAAGCAGAATGAAAAGAGCTCTGGTGTATCAGACATAATATGGAAGTTCTAATCCCACCTTCACCATTTATCATCACCAAGACCTTGATCAAGTCCCTTAACTTCTATGAGCCTCAATTTCATTCTCTGTAAAATGAAGGAATGATATAAATTTCCCCTACTTCTGGAAGTTATTATAAGGCTCAAATGAGAAATGAATGAATGGAAAATTGCTTCGAAAAGAACTCTACAAATTTAAGATGTGGAAGTAAAAGACAGGGTCTAGAGATGGAGGTCAACTAATTGCTCAGGCTATGTATCTCATAGTCACAGAATCCTAAGAGGTCACCTTAGGTCTGATCCTAATCTTCAAAGATTCAGGACCACATATATATCTGCCCATTCAGAGGTGATAGGTCTCTGAGAAAATTATTCATATTAAACAGATGCAAAACCATTTAATGACAATACCAATTTATTAATGGATAGCTTGGCAAGAAAATTGAAATCAGTCATTTGAACAGGTGACCTTGCTTTTGGTGGGCAAAAGCACTTAGGAGATTCATTTACAAAGAACCACAAGCTTGCTTGCTGAGCATAGAATTAGGACAGAGGGCTTTTCTCAATGATTGATTTCCATCAATCAACAATCATTTATTAAGCTCCTATAAGCCTGCATGTGCCAGGCACTGTGTTAAGGACTGGCAATACAAAGAAAAATAAAAATTTGTACTTACCCTCAAGAAGCTGATAGTCTAATGGAGGAGATATCAAACATAAATGTGTATATTCAAGATACTAAATGGAAAAGAGGTAACAGGAATTTTAGTGTTATGTATGCAAAACAGAAGGAGACCAGTGTGGCTGGATCATTGTATACATGAAGAGCAGTAATGAGTAATCATTTTAGGGTCTTCTCTGGGTCCACCTATGGTAGGCATAATTACAATCTAAAGATATGGAACTTGCCATCTATGTAATATCAAAGCTGTGAAATGTGGAAAAATTCTGACTTGGCTACTTGTCTTATCAAGATTCTATGCAAATGTCACCCTCCTGTCTTGACATCACCTTAAAATAGAGTTAAGTAGATCATACCTAACTTCTGGTATTTTAAATAGTGTGTCCCTTGGGGAATTTCAGAAGTCACCCTAATCTTCCCAATAGCCCATGTAGACAACATCTCATGTAGTAACAACAACAGCTAGCATTTATATAGTGCATAAGGTTTACAAAGAACTTTACAAATATTATGTAACTTTTACAGTCACAACCACCCTGGGAGGCAGGTATTATCACTATCCCACTTTACAGATGAGGAAACTGAGGTGGATAGAGGTTAAGTGACTTGCCCAGGGTTACACATCAAGGAAGTGTCTGAGGCTGGATGTAAACTCAGGTCTTCCTTATTCAGACCCAGCACTTTACCCATTAGCCACCTAGCTGCCTCTAGGATGCCCAGGAAGCAAAAGGCAGATTCTCAAAGTGGCAACTTTGGATGGAGAGAAGTGAGACTATCATAAAACTGCCCTATAGCTTATGGTTCCTCCCATAGGGGCACATAGAGTACCAAGGAAAAACACATGTCCTACCTACCACATAAAAAGTACTTAAAAAACATATATTGAGATATTCTTCAGATAACTAATCTCAGCCACTTTGATAGTGGTTGTTGATAGCTCCTATTTCCTAGTTATTATCCTGTCTGCAGATTTAAGGTATACACTTAGCTTCTACTATGGTATTTAATTACCATTACTATGAATGTCAGAGTACAATATAGAGGGCTGGCTTCACAATCAGGCATCTCTGGCTTCCAGTCCTGCCTCTGACACATACTGGTTACTTGGCAAAGGGCAAGTCACAAGCTCTCAGTGCTCTGGGCAACAGTGTAAAACCATGAATTGCCAAGAAGGTACTGACCTGTGTTAGGAGAGGATGTTTCCTCAGAATCCAAATGGATCTATGATCATATGAGTTCCTCTTCCAATAAAATGGCTCCCAACTCATCTATGCTGCCCATATTGTGTGACTTCTTTCTATTTACTTCCAAGAGCTCACTACAAGGAGTCCAATGTGATGGAGCCCTTCCTTAATTTCTTCTGACATCCTGAAGGTCCAGTGAGATACGTTAGCAGCCCACTTGTCATCTCTTGCCATGTTACCTGCCCATCTTCTCTTTCTGTCCTATAGTTTTTTGATGACACCCTTTACTTTTGTCCTTCTTTAGGATTCCTCATTCGTAGTATGTCATAGCCTGCTCAAACCTACCACACACCTTCCATTATGAAGCTAATCTTAGGATTTTGGAGGCAATTGTGATTCAGGTCCTGCTATCATACACCGGTAAAACATTTGTAGTAAAATAACAGGTCTATGCTGTTACGGGAAACTTTGGATCAGCAAAAATGCTTTGTAGTTTACTGAAAGCAATCTAGTCCCCTCTTCTCATTTTCAACTCCGAGCCCAGCTTATTGTCCATCTATATTGTCTGTCTTGGCTATACATATTGCTGAACAAGCTCTACAGAGTGTTCATTCAGATGTTATGTTGAAATATGGGCAATAGACCATTGTTCATCCATTTGGTCTTTCCTGTGTGGATGGACAGGTCAAATTCCTTTGGTTACAAATCACTTCCAGGAGACTCTGAAATGCCTTGGTACTTGATGCAGTCAACACAATGTGTCATACACAGAAAGTAGCAGGCCTTCACCATCCATAGACGTTTCCTCTTCAGTCTGGATTCTACATTGTATTTCTTTCATGTTATTGGCAATCATACATGCTTTTCATGATATTCACCTGATGTTTAACATCAGAGAGTCATTGAAGAGAGTTATTTCTGTTGCATATTTTAAGGAATCTTGACTGACACTAAAATTTGAATGGAAGACATCTTGTTATAAAGAGCCTTTTAGTCACCATTTTGTACTACTGAGTCAAATCAGTAAACAACAAGCATGATGGGATCTCATACATTTTAGTCAGGTGTGAGATGATAAAGATATTTGATCCATTATTGAATACAGTTTGTGAAAACCTACTTGTTCCTTACTAATACCTTCAATAAGGACAGTCCTAAAGATTTTGTATAGATGGCAAAGTAAGCATACAGAGGGTATTGATGTTTTCTCTGATACCCTTTTTTGGAATCAATAAGTTCTAAGATTTTTTCTATACCTTTGGAATCTTCTCCTTTAGATACCTTGTAAATCACTCCCTCAATACCTTCACAATTGTACTGGCTCCGCTTTTCCCATCTTTGTTCTCTTCAGTGCCATTTCTGTTCCTCAGTAATCACCCAGGAACTATTATTTAGGGTCCAAAAATGTTGGTTGCACTATTCTTAATGGAGAAAGCAATTTAATTGTAACAATTTTTGCAAATCTTTCATTTTCTTCTGTGTGGTACCTTTTCTGTTTTCATCCTTGAATACCCTTAGAATGATTTTGCTTAGTTGAATATTTTGCCAAATTGTCTTTTTAGACTGGTTTATGCAATGATACTGCTTATAGTTGTCCACTATTCTTCTTTGTAAGATTTTACAGCTATGTTTATAGTCTAAACTCATTCTCGTCTTTGCCACATTTAGTTCGTTGCATAGTATATAGTTTGTGCTTAACACTTGTTTGTTGACTGACTGGTCAATAAGTCAAATGTTTGCTGACCAAGGAACCTTTTGGACTCTTTTGGTCTTGTCATAGCAATTAAGTTATATTGGTTTAATCCCTGAGTGAAATTATTAGAGCTGGTATTGATGGAATGTCAATTTTTAAAAAAATTTTCAATATCTTATTTAAATAATTTATGGTTAAATCTTAGTTGTACATCATATCTTTTTTTCATTAGTATTCTTAGACCTCATTTATTATACATTTTGATCTTAGCTCTGAGGAGTCAATGGCTTGACTGTGCACAGAGAGCTAACCCAGCATAATTGCCATATCCATAAGTATTTTCCCATCTGTTAAAATGTGAATTTTTATTCTTTGTGCTATTGTTTGAAAGTGTTCATGATACTGAGGTGAGAGGCTTCTGCATAATCTACAAGTCTTTGGCCTCTCACATTTCTTTTTCCCAAACCACAATTTCCCTTATATTTCTATTGTCTTTTCCCACTTTTACTTAGGATTTAACTAAGGATCAGAGTACATGTCAATTTGATTTGGTGAATTTTATCAAGTTCTTCATAGAATTTCTCTACCACTTCATCCTCAGCTACTGAGATTGGTGCAGCTAGGTGACACAGTGGATACAGTACTAGACCTGGAGTCAGGAAGGCCTAAGTTCAAATCTACCCTCAGAACTTTACTACCTGTGTAACCCTGTGCAAGTCACCACTTCTGTTTGCCTAAGTTTTTTCATCTGTAAAATGAGGATAAAAATAGTATCTGTCTCCCAGGGTTGTTTATCAAATGAAATAATTGTAAAACATGCTTAGCACAGTGTCTGGCACACGGTAAACAGTATATAAATGTTAGTTATTACAACTATTGTTATAAGTTGTGATTACTTCCATAAGGATCTTTTTTTGCAAATAGTTATCACTAGCACTTCAACACATGATGACCAGATGTCCCTTGAATAATATTTCTTATAGTTTTAGGCATACAAGAAAACCCACTCCACCAATTCCTTCTTTGATGTTTCCCAAGAGTACCTATGAGCCGTTCTTCAATTAGCTGTAGTTCTTCTGGATTTGGTTATAGCAAGAATGTCAGGATCAATATGATTTAGCTCTTCCAGAAATATGCCCATTGGTCACTGGAAAAGAATCTCACATTTAGAGTACCAACAGTCAAATTAAAGTTTATTAATGGTCGAGAAACTGTGTGATTCTTAGTAGCCTCTGTTCTCTTTCTCATTACTCTGCCACCATTACTGCAAAAGCAGAAAAGGACCACCCAGAACTGAAGGACATCCAAAAAAATCCCCCATTTCATGTGTTGTCATAGCCAAAAAGTTTTCATTATCAGGTAGCCAGTCTTTCTGATGATGCGCCTCTCCATGATTAACTAGAGTTGCAGGACAATCAATTTCTTCCTGGGGTCATACTTACAGCCTTTTCATCATGGCAGAACCTGCCAGAGCTCCTTCACTGGCATTGTCTTGGAGAACCCTGGGTTGCTTCCACGCTACAGTGAGGTATTAAGAGTAGAACTTTTGTGGAGGTTTCCTGTGCCAATTAACTCATAGGTCCAGACCCAATCACTATGAATAAAATTATAAATATTACTATAATTTCTCAGTACTCCTCAGGGATAGTAGTTGCCTTTCATGTTGACTGCTTCAGGGCCATTCTAGTCTAGTTTGTCAGTTCATATTTAAATATAGATTTGAATCAATTTCTGAGATTTGTCATTAGCTTGAGTCCACTCCAAAACCTAGACGTCTCTTCTTACAGTTGGCTGAGTGTCCGGATACACAGGCTCTTTATGATTATGAATGTGGATGGTATGCTAAAGGAAACAGGCTAAAATGTAAATGAATAAAAATCCATGTAGAATTAAGGACAAAAACCTGTGGAAGTGAGAATTTGTGGTGCTCCAAGGCATCTCCATTAGTATTTAAGGTATTTAAGGAACAGTGAGTAGGTATTCAATCAACCAACCAAAAAGCATTTATTAAGCATTGACAATGTGTCAGGCACAGTGCTAAGTGCTGAAGATACAAAAAAAAAAAAAAATCAAACTAATCCAGTTCCTGTTCTTAAACAGCATACATTTTAATGAAGGAGCTTATAAATACATATATGTATGTAAGTGTGCATGTATAGATATATATATATATATATATATATATATAAATTTATATGAATAGACAAAATAAATACTGCATAGCTACAAGATAACATTGTGTCTAGATAACCATGTATTACCATGTGGGAAAGTTGATGGGAGGATCAGGAAAGGCCCCCTAAAAAGAAAGTGTAACATTTGAGATAAATCTTGAAGGGAACCCAGGATATTCCTGATCTTTGTATTTTCTTACCCTACTTATCCCTGAAAAGCGTCATTGGGAAAGGAGGTGAGGTGGTCCTGTAAGAAGAATGAAAGATAAATGACAGACATCTTGAGTATTCACTGGTCACCATAAAATGGTAAATAACCTCTGTAGAAAATCTGCAGTACAATTCCTCATTTCTCTTTGGAGGAATTATAGAAGGGATGAATAAAAAAAGCACAGGATAGATTGGGATGGGGTAAGAGCTATATTATTGGGAGGATCTATATCAGTGAGATCACAAATCTATTCAATGCACCAAAGAAACTCAGATATATCAAAGTACCTCATCTGATACAGGCCAACTACCACAACAACAGAAGGTGTCCATATGACTCATTGAGACATCGATTCACCCAGGTATGGTCTTGTCCAACTTTCTCTGCTGCAATACACAGAGCTCATTACATGCCATTTGCTGTGATTGTACCCTTCCTCACATGTGGCCCTTCTCCTATTGCTGATCTCTAAGGATTTTTTCTGGATATTTTTTAGAATAAGAATACCTAAGCTCCTTAGGCTACCCAATTCATCTTCAGTTCTGTGTTTAAGGATATCGACATCATCCTATACTGAACTGATACATAAAATGGCCACTCAGGTAGCTGACTTAAGCATTCCAATGGGAAGAACCCTTGCCTTTATTTCAAACAATCAACAAGCATTAAGTGCCTGTTCTGTGCCAGGCACTGTGCTAGGTGACAGGGATACAAAAATTAAAAAATGAAACAATTCCTGATCTCAAGGAACTTACATTTTATCAGGCGTATATGTAAGTATAAAGTGAATAAATACAAAATATATATGAGGTAGTTAAATACAAGATAGGGAGGGAGGGCACTAGCAGTTGGAAGGATCAGAAAAGGCTGCATAAAGAAGATGGTACTTGAATTGGGTCTGGTTCTCTGAGGCAGAGGTGACTCCAAAGTAACCTTTGTCAAATCACAATTCTGTTACGTAAAGCATGTAAAGCTGATACAACTGTCCTCATAGTCAGTATTGGGAAGGGATTTTGTGGGATGCTTTGAATACAGGGAAAATGACTAGTAAGACAAAGGTAAGTCTATTGTTGAAATATCTGGGTACTGATGGTTCCTCTAGGCAGGCTGGGATAAAATCCCATGGATTCTTTATCCAATGCCTCCTGGAAAACCAATTAAAATTGTATCAGCATATTCAATGACTGCTTACCTTCCTTCTATATAGAACTGCTACGTCTAAAGCAGAGAAAATGGGATATCTGCATTATTGGGTGTGGGAGCGGGGAATGGGAAGAGGGAGGAATACAATTTCTAGTCTAAAGGACCTAACAGAACCCAGCCCCATACATCCTGTGAAATCACCAGGGAACAAAGAATGTTTTCTCCAAGAGGGAAGGGGACTAATCACCAGGTTCTCAATGAGAAACTAAGATGATAAATATGTAGACATGCACACAGAAAAGTCACTGCTATTTAATGGCAGAATAAAAGTCCCAAATAGCTTGGCTTACCTTCTCCCTTTCTTGGGACAGAACGAGAAAATTACAAAATAAGTTATTTTATTTATATAAAATATAAATTATATATACTTTTTATATATACATTTGCATAAATGCATATATGTATACTATAAATTATAACTATTTCCTACAATCAAATTAATAAATTTTAATTGTTACATGTCATCTACTCAGTCACAATAAAAACATTTTTATACAAAATTTTAAAAATGGAGCTTTCTCTAAATTTCTGAAAACAAGACTGCTTTTCTAAGACAATTATTAGTATAAATGAGGGGAAATATTAGGCGATTAAAATGTGAATGCCTAAAATAGTTGTGCTTGCTTTCAAACCAAAATCATAAAAAATATAATTGTTCATTGATTCAAACAGATGCCCCTTCCCCTGATAAGTATGAATTAATGAAATTTAAATCTAATTGAAACTTTTAAGAAACCATGAAGATGGCACAGTGATTGTGAAAGAACCTAGTTCCTCAACATTCCCCACAAGAATAGAGAAGAATGCATCTAAACTAAACATAAATAAAAACAGACAGGGAGATATGAAGGTACATAATAGAAGAGCCTAAACTGAGAATAACCTCTCTGATAAGAAAATCTAAAAGAAAAGTATGTGGAAAAACAAACCAAAAAAATCCTACAGTGAAAAAATATTATTATAGGGGAAACATTGATGTAGTGCTCTAAGGTTTGCAAAGCATTTTACATACTGTTAGTTCATTTGGTCCTCACATTAACCTTGTGAAGTAGGTACTATTGTTATCCCCATTTTATAGATGAGGAAAGAGAGGCACAGAGAGGTTAAGTGACTTCCCTATGGTCACACAGCTCTTAGAGTCTGACAGAATTTGTACTCAGTTCTTCCTGATTTCAGGTCAAATGCATTACCCACCAGTATTATTAATCAAACAGAAACATAAATGAGAAAGATGTTACAGACTTGAATAGAGGGCTGAAGTAAATTAACTGGGCAAACAGACAACTAAAAAGGAAAATGATAAATATACATTTTTTAATTCACAAGGAACATGTTTAAAAATTGATAATTTTGGGGAATAAACTTACAGATAAATTTAGTAAGACATAAAATTTTAATATCATGTTATGTATCATGCTCCTTTGGGAAAAGGTTGAGAATCACACAATGAAAATGAATAAGGAAAATATAATCGAAACAGTGGATTATGTTGACCCTCCCAAAACATCTTTTTGAATCCTGGATCAAAAAAATAATGTATTCCCTCCATCACTGAAAAGTGCAATCTATCTGTGCTTTTTGTTCTCACGTAGATTTCACACACATCTGCTCAACATCCTGGATATCATCCTCTTCATCTATCTATAATAATTAATTACCAGTGCAACCACTAGACTCTCCCTTATCCAAACTCTAACTACATGTCTGGCTCTCTTTAAAAGAAAGTAAATGTTAAAGAAAATTATAACATAAATACAATTTATCAAAATGTACAGAACACAATATTGAAAGGCATGTTAATGCTCCTTAATGCTTTTATATTAACAGGAAAAAGTAAATGGTTTGAATTGGCAGTTAAATATCTTTAAATGAACAGATTAACACAGTGAATATAGTGAAACAAAAGCAAAATTTAGACCGTTACTCTAAAATAAAGAAAAAAATCTTATTCATTAAAATAAAAGAAAAAATAAGTTGATGAAACAAATAACTGTCTTAAAAGACCAGTACAATAAGAGGCAGCTAGGTGGCCCAGTGGATAGAGCACCAGCCCTGAAGTCAGGAGGACCTGAGTTCAAATCCAGCCTCAGACCAAACACTTAACACTAGCTATGTGACCCTGGGAAAGTCACTTAACTCCAATTGCTTTTAAAAAAAAAAGACCAGTACAATTATAGAAATAAATTTAATAAAAAAAAAGCATAGAGTAGAAAATCATTCTATCAAAACAAATTGAAAAATAGGAGATAATATTATAAAAGAATTTTTTTTTAAATTCAGATTGTTTTGTATATATATGTATATACACACTACACACACACACACACACACACTCAGAGTTGTTCAGTCGTTTCAATCGTATCTGACTACAACCCCATTTGGGGTTTTCTTAGCAAAGATACTAGAATGATTTGCCATTTCCTTCTCCAGCTCATTTTACAGATGACAAAACTGAGGCAAACAGGGTTAAGTGACGTGCCCAGGGTCACACAGCTAGTAAGTGTCTGAAACCAGATTTGAACTCAGGAAAATGAGTCTTCCTGACTCCTGGCCCAAACTCTATCCACTATAGCACCTAGCTGACATGTATGTATATATGTATGTATACACACATGTGTGTATTATATATATGTATTATCTATATTACATATATGCCAATAACACGAGAACGTTTAAGAAATGAATGGATAATTATAAGAAAAAATTTTAAATATCCAAAATAGGAAATCATTTCATCTTACAAGGAAAAATCAAATAAGCTAGCAATGAGCTATCAGGTAACAAGGCACTAGGAATCAAATGGAATCACAAGCAAATTTTTTTATTAAAGTTTTTATTATTGACTTAGCAAACATCAACAACTGAAAACAAGGACACTATGTGAAATCCTGAATCAATTATGTGCAGCTTTTTTGTAAAGTAGATATTAAATTTAATATGACGGTATCACTTTTACCCTGCTTGTCTATGTCCCCTTCTGAATTTCCTTCTGCTTTCCTCTTTGTAGTTTCTAAATGTCTCATTGACAGTCTTTTATTTCTTTTCTTCCATTTTATTGGGGGGGCGGTGCTTTAATTGCTACTGCCCCCATTTCTCCCCTGCACTTCCATAGGTGGGGGTGGGGTCCCTTCCCAGGTGCAGATCTCCATACACTGTTGTAGAATGTTGTTGGTCAGATTTCATATGGTCATATAATATCATTGGATCAATCTTCTCATTTTACATATGAGGAAACTAACACTCAGTGATATTAAATAATTTGCCCAATTTTATACAACTAATAAGTATGAAATATATACTTATACATAATATATATATCATGTACAATGCATAAGATATAATAAAATATATAGAAATCATATTTAAATCTATAACCATAATGGCAAATCTGAAGAGGCTAAGTTGAAGTCGCCAAGTCACCCATATTTATAAATCTGGGCCATCTCCCCCTTTTGCTAGTTATGGTTATCAACATTTTAATGATCTATGTAAAATAAAAGAACCAATAATGTCAGGTTTTGAATTCATATCTCTGACTGTAAATCTAGCCTGGTCCTCTGAAAATAAAGGAAATAATTTAGAAGGATTTACTAGAGAAAGACATTAGATCATATGACTTATGAAGTCCTTCCATCACAAACATGCTAGGGTGGCCATTCCATTGATATATTCTTCAAGAACTCAGATTCCTTTCTAGGCCTGGATAAGAACAATAGAGTAGGATTTTAGTGAAGGCAACATACACATATATAGTACAATGAATTAAGGGGTGAATGAACCAGTAAATTGTTTTTCCCTATTTGCAGGTCCAGAGACAAGACCATCTGCAAAGACCCTGCAGTGTCCATTTGCCCAGTAGCTTTAATGTTTGAGAAGCAAATAGAAGAGATTAAAAGCTGGAAATGAGATGTTAAGGAATAATGATTATGTTTTAAAGCTTCAGTGGAAGAACTGCTTACCTAATTCTGCAGACTTCTCAATCGCTTTATCTACCAACTTAATCAAGGAAAACTTTGGATCAGTGATGAAAAGTGTGGCCATAGGAAAGGGATTCTAACCTTATCTCTATCATTGTTCCTGTAGAGTACCTTGAGCAAGTCATATAAATTCTCTGAGGTTCAGATTCCTAGTGTGTACAATGAAGGTAATACCCACTTTTGTCTATTCAAGGGGGAAGGGAGTGAGGGAGAAGTACAATACGTATGTGAAAGTGTTTTGAAAATTGCCAAATTTGTACAGAATAGAATGAATAGAATAGAAGAGAGATGGTTTGGTGTGAGAAGTTTGTTGGTGAAGCCATACCTTACACAGTGGCAAGAATCTGAAGGGTTCACCTTAGATCAAGACCTGAGCTATTCCTGGGCGGACATACAGCAAGTATTCAATTTTATTTATTCCAGAACTCCCCCTAAGTTGTCAGGCTTTGGGTAGCAGATTTACATTACTAAATCTCACGAGACACTGATAAAATGGAATGCCAATACAATTCCATGAAAGCTCAGTTCCACAAATATTTATTTAGCACTTCTGGAAGTAAGACCAAGATATTGACTACTTAATGAAGTTTTCCTGGAAGAATGGGAGGGGAAGGAAGGAAGATGCTGACAGTAGAAAGATGGAAAAGGGAGTAGGGAAACACCAACAAAAAAACAAACTTTGCTTCCAGTACCTTTCTGTAAGAGGCCAGGCCTATCTTCCACAAACCTGAAAAGTGCTTAACTTTAGTTTTGGTTACTAGGCTTAAGGTTTTTTTTTTTAGGCTTAAATTTTTTTGCAGACTACTGGGATCTGCTCCATTCTCCCCATTATTCCACACCGAACCACCCACTTCTTCAAATCCTTTTTTAAAAACAAAAACAAAAACTTTTCCATTCTAATTTCCCAAAAGATGTCCTTGCACATTGTGTCTCTTTCAGGGTCCTCAGGAACAGTAAGGCCCAAAGATGATAATGGCTGACATTTCTCAAACTCTACCACACTCACTGATTCAATATCTTTCCCTATATATTTATACAAAGCCAATTTTTTGAGATGCTCTGTGCTTCAAAGTGACTATGAATTACTGAGTGTCCCTTTTCCATCTAAATAATATTTGATGGAGATCTTCAGAATGCACTCCTATGAAAAGTTCATTTTCAAATCCCCCTTTTCCAATACTTTCCTGATTTCTTTCCCATTTCCTTAGCCATTAGGCTTTCTGTAGGTGAAAAAAACCTGAGATACCTCTAGTATGTCACTGGTGATTAAACTTTGCCTCCCAACAGCTTGGTGCTTGTAATGATAAGAGCACTGGCCCTAGAGTCAGGAAGACCTCCATTCAAATCCAGCCTCTGACACTTAACTAGCTAGATGGCCTGGAAAAGTCACTTAACCTCTGTCTGCCTTTGTTTCCTCAACTATAAAATGAGGATAATGACAGCACCCACTTCCAGGGTTGTTGTGGGGATAAAAGAGACATTTGTAAGATGTTTAGCACAACATCATGCACATAGCACTAAATAAATCCCTATTTCTTTTCTTCCTCCTTCTCTCCCTCCCTTTCTTTCTTCCCTCCCTCCCTTTCTCCATCCCTTCATTCCTTTCTCCTTCCTTGCCTCCCACCTCCCATCCTTCTTCTTATCCTTCCTTTTATCCTTCCTTCCTTCCCTCATTCCTTTCTTCCTTCCTTCCTTCCTTTCTCCTTCCTGCTGTTCCCATAGCCCTACTTGGGACAAAGGGCCTAAGAGATGACAGGAGTATTAGAAAAATTCAAAGTTTCCCTCCTCACAGTTCCCTTGTTCTTACTCTGCTTCCAGATTTTCCCTGGTCCAACAAATCTGATTATTTGCCAAGAACAGACACAAGACACACCTTTCAAGCCTTGGAGCACTAAATGTGAACACTGTGTTGAACAGAACATTTTTAAAACGTTACCAGGAGTTATACAAAGAAGAGCTAAAATACATACAGGATTTAGGCCTTAAACCAGGCTGTGTGTGTGTGCATGTATGTGTGTGTGTGCATGCATGTGTATATATTGGGATAAGCAGTGGAATAGGTATCAAGAGACCCAGATTTGGGGTTTTGTCTCTGGCACAGACCCCTTGTGGGACTGTGTGTAAATTAATGAACATTTATATGTGTCAGCTTTATTGACATTAAACTGAGTGGACTGAAAAGAGAAGACCCAGAGCCCTGTGAGTCTATAATTTATCTCCATGTCTAATTGCTACAGGTAGTGGAGGAATAGGAAAGGAAGGGGTTTGTGGGACAGATGTGTGTGAGATTGGGGGGGGGGGACCGGGTGGGAGTGGGTAGAGAGGAGATGTGGTACAGAGGGGACATTTGTGAATAAATGAAGTCTGAGGTACTTGGTATCTGAATGCCACGAAAGATTTGGGTTAGAAAAGAGCAGCTCTGCAAGACGAGGAAAGATAGCCATGGTTTGAAGGACCAGGGACAAAGTGGGGTGGGGTGGGAATGAGAAGAAAGAACTTTAAGGTTCCCCAGGCCCCATGGTCTCTATCTCCAGCAGCAACTGTTGGAAGACTAATTCTGATCTGTGGGATCACAGAATCAGGGAACCTCCAACTGTGTCTGAAACCTGGGGGCTTGGTCTGAGGGCCTGAGAAAGAAGACTGAAGCTAGAATGTGCCAGGAAACCGTTGGAAAGCAACGTTTAAAGCAGTTAGAATTCTGAGTTTTGCATCAACTGTCGCCCAGCAGGGGAGTCTGCATCCCAGACTGATGGAACTTTTCAAGGTACCTGATGGGAGGGATCCCAGAGGAGAAGCTTCGGGCACAAAGGAAGAGGTGGTCAGAGAGTGGGTGTGCATGGAGTGTGAGGGAGTGGGAGGGCGGTTATTCGTTTGTGGTCTTTAGAACTCCCAGGACTAAAGGACCTTAAAGACCAGCACCAGAAGATACCCTGGACAGAGAGACTTGGGCTGACATTGACAGGAAACAATGCGCTTCTGAGAGTTTTGAGGAGGAGAGTGATAGTTTATCTTCAGGAGGTTCGCTCATTTCCCTATTTTTATGGCCTCATTTAGTCCTCGGTCTTCCCTCCATCACTAACACATTAAGAAAAGCTTCACTTAAAATCTCATGGGTTTTTTTCCCCATAATTTGACCTTAACCAAGCTCTCCTTAGTTCAGTGATACTTCTCTTTCCCTTTTCTTCAAATTCATCCCCTTTGCCTCTGGTACCTTCCTGTCCCCTCCACCCCAATCTCAAATCTATGATTTTGCATACTTTTCCTTATTCCCTCTTCCTCTTAGTTTTTTCCCCTTCTCTTTCTTTAGTGCCTTTAGTTTCTCCTCTTCTACCTTTTCCTGTGGGAGCAAAGGGTCAGAGAAGTGAGGAGTGCCCAAAGTGGACTCGGGAATCCGTTGAAAGAGGGGTATAAACCTCAATGACCCCTAAGGTCCCTTTCCCCTCTCAATCTATGTTTCTATAATCTGGTATTAAGAAGAGGTCTCTGACACAAGAATTATACTTGTAAGGATATTAACAATTAGATAACACTACTATGAACAGAAATTCCATTCTGAGGTGTTTCTCTCACAAATAGGTGCATTTTGGGGGATTGTTGTAATGAATTTAGAAATCACAGGGTGCCTCAGGAACTGTCATCAGTTTCATTTCCCCTCAACCTCATCATCCCCAATCTGCCTCTCTTAAAAGATCAGGTGCATGCAGTGATCCATACATACCTCTCTTCCTTTATTACTAGAGTCATCTGCTGGGTTTCTCCTAAGAGAGATAGCATGGCCTAGCTTCCAAAGTCCCTCCCAAGGCAAATAATAGGGGAAGACTCACACCTGATTGCCATCATTATTCTTTCTCTTGTAGCCTTCTCTCTCTCCTTCGTGCTCTCTCTCTCTCTCTCTCTCTCTCTCCCTCCATCTTTCTCTGTCAGTCTCTTTGTCTCTCTGTCTGTCTCTCTCTGTCTCTGTCTCTCATGGTCTCTGTCTCTGTCTCTCATGGTCTCTGTCTCTGTCTCTCTCTCTCTCTCCTCGCTCTCTCATTAACCCTGCCCTGCTGGTCCTCACTCCCTACCATCTTAGAATGCTATGATTCTGGACACAGTCACCAGCAGGGACATTCCTCATTCGGGCAAAATGAAGTTCTTTCTCTGTACTAGCAAAGGGGTTATTGTAATAGTGTTTTTCCACTAATTTCTCTTTATCCTGTCCATTATACAGAAAGAAAAGACCTGGTTTTGTGGTATTATTCGCATGGAATCTTGGAAGAAGAGAAGAAAACTAAACTAAGATTTGCAGGTTCTTTATTCTGCCATTAAATAACAATTACCATTCAACCTACCTTATTTCCCCAGATCAAACATTCCTATCACCCTAATACAATTCCCAATATGACCCAAAATGAATGAACTTAGGGTGATACATGTGAAAGTCAAGAGAACTAGAACACACCCTCCTCTCATCTTCCTCTCCTGGGTTCAAAATTCCTTACCCAATGTGAGAGAGAGACTTAGGGAATTGGTCTTATCAATCTCCAGGACTTACAGAATGGTAACGAGGATTTTGGCCACCCTGCCAGGAACCCCCAGAGAAATATGTTTGCCTGCTCTTCACTTACCTAACCCTAACATTTGTAGGCAGAACGAGGTTTGTCATCTAGAGAGGAAAACATAAACTTAATTGATTTTTTTTTCTTTTCTTTAGTAGTCTTTGCCTAGAGGAGGAGAACCTAGACCTATCTGGATGGATCATCACCACCTTGAGTCTTTAACATTAGCCTTATCCCTTGTGTACAAGGCAGCGCAGAAAAAGAAGTAAGGCTTCTTTCTTGGTCTCTTTTGTGTACAAGAAGTCCTATCAGAAAGTTGATTCCACAGAGAACAAAAGGGTCAGGTTCCCATATTATATTGTGTCAGGACAGTGAAAGGCATAGCTGCAAAGTGGAATGCAAAGTTTGGACTCAGAACCACAGAGAAGAAGACTTGGATCTATGGGACAAGGCTGTTAAAGTAATGTTGAGTATCACAGCATAGCACAGAAGCAGCATATTTACTAAATCCCAGGCCATGGTTATCCAGCTTACTAAAGAAGATGCTAAGAAAAAAGAGAAAACACCTTTGGGCCTTTCCCAAAGGTGGCACCTAATGAGGTACCCAAAGGATAGGAAACATTAGAGTCCTCTCAGAAGAAGAAGGAGAGAGAACAAAGACAGCAACCACCCTTGACTGGAAAGTTGGCCCGAAAAGAAAAGAATAAGTCATTTTCTGGTCTACTGCTTTGATCCTTAGGCTCTTGTTGGGAATGTTTGTATACAGTGAAGCTGGGGTTCAGTGCTGGGTGTTCTATGAACAGATACTGGGGAATGAGATAACCAGAAAAAAAAATAGTGATGACTTAGCATCTTCAAACTAAGGCCTGGCAGAGTTAAACAAGCTGAGGCCCAGTATTAACAACTAGTATCCTGGCCTCAGGGACACAGAATCCAATAGATAGAACAGGCAGAGCTGTGTCTTCAATAGGGAGCTTGTTGTCAAGTCCTAGCACACAGTCCCGAATGCAACAGGAATCACACCATGGTGGTTCACCCTCTAAAAAACCATGAGCTATGGAAACCACAGCTACTAACTAGGTTTGGCCCCTCCTATGACAATATCTACCTCAATTCACCACCATCCAGAAATACCACCAGCTGCCCCAACACCTACTGAAGTTGAATCAACACCACAGAGCCCAGCAACTGCTGTGACAGGAAGAGAATTGGAAGATGGACACAATCTCAGAGTCCATGGGCATGAGGGCCTTCAGCAACACCATCTGTCCAGAAGGAATGAAGAGAGACATAAGCACCAGGAGATCTAGAGCATAACTGAGAAGAAGAGAGACATTTTTATGAGAAGGGAGGTAAGCTTGGACTCCCTGGACACTACCTAGTTGTGTGACCTTAGTTAAGTCCATTCATCTCTTATTTTCTCATCTGTAAAATGACAGATTTGGAATAGATTTTTTCTAAAATATACTCTAACATCAAAAGGTTATCATTTTAATAACTTATAGAACTTAAGACATGGCCACAAAGAAAACCATAGGTTCCTTATATCCCTCTATGTGAGCATCTGATATGCTTCTCTCTTCCTTGTTTAACCACCCTTCTGTCTTCATGGTAACCTCTGGCACTAGACAGGCAAGGTGGCAACTTGGTGAGTTTTTGCTGCCATCTTTCTAACACTCCATACCATCTGTGCCTCATACCCACTCATGTTGTTTTTCAGACTTTATCATCACCTTTTCCTTTCACATGTACTTTCTTTGTCTTTGCTTATTACATGACCACCATGACCCTTAGCTGACCTAGGGTCCTTGCAAATACCACATTTGAAAAGTCCCTGGTTCTCCAAGAAAGGGCGGTGATTTTAGCACTTTTTGAGGAGATGCAATATTTAGATGTACAATGTAAAAGACTCATGCTTAATTATCTTTCATTCTTTATGAAGTTCAAGGCTAAGATTTTTGCCTAGGAGAGAAGATAGAAAAGGTTTAGAGATGAGTCTAGTTAGAACTGACAGTATCAGAAATGGGGCTTGTAGATGGACCAAACTGGTCTATTTGGGGCTCACAAGTGGGCAGAGAAAGGCCAGATCGCAGCTACAGGAATCCTAGGCAAGAGAAAAGATAATGCAGATTCCAGTTGCCTTCTTCTATTTGGATCGCTCCTGACTTTCTATCAGACAGACCACTCAAGCAAGCACAGAACTGTTGGAGTGAGGGGAAGAGTGATGCTTTTAATCATCCTCAGCAATGTTTATTGGTTTTCACAGGAATAGCAACAGAATCAGTGTTGCCAGCTACAGGGAAGAAGCAAATCCAAGAAAAGAAGGCAAGTCTCTGTCTACTAGAAGACACATTCTGCAAGGCCCAGAGAGGTACAGAAAGCAGTTGGACATTTCCTTTCTGAGCATAAGATGGAAAGCTCTGAGGAGCTACACAAACCAGGAATGCAGTATTTTTTAAAAGATGAGTGAGGAATTGAAAGTGAACGTTCTGGAGAGAAATGAGATGAAGAAATGGTAGATTGTCATCTTTGTGTCTTAAAAAGTTGCCGAGGAAGTAGAGGGAAGAGCGTAGAGTTTTGAACTAGAAGCCATTTGAGGTTGAGAAGAGATGCCTTAAGGTAGGGCTGCCAGAGCATATCGTTCCTTCCACAGGGACACACCAAGGAAAAATGAATAGAGGACCTTCCCCACAATAGGCACTCAGAAAATCTACGTTGAATGAATGGTCACTGAGATTACTTAATGGTTACTAGCAGGTCTGAAGAATAAGAAAAACTGATGTAAAGAAACCTGCAGTGACCACAAGGTCTCTGTGGCTATGGTAACAAACAAGGGCTCACAAGTTGGAACCTATTATTACTGCGTTTTCAAATTTCAATCATTATCGTTATTCTATTCTGTAGTGGGAGAGATTGCACCCCTTTCAGTCACTGACTTTGTAGAGTGGAAGGAATACTGGGCTAGGAGTCAGAAGATTGAGGATCATTGTCCTTATTCTACCACATACCAACAGTGAGATCTTGATCAAGTCACTGGATCTCAGTTTCCTTATCTGTAAAATGGGGTTGATTCTACCCCCCTCTTCCTACTTCTGGGAGTTATTGTGAGGCTCGAATGGGAATGTGTTTTAAACAGTATCAAACCCCCTGTAAATGTCAGATGTTGAAGAAAGGTGGTTTGGAATGGGAGGCTGACTGGCTATTCAGGCAATGTGCCTCTCATAGTGGCTGAACTCTATTGGGCTTACCTCAGGTCTAGTTCTCAGCTTCAAAGATCCAGGAACATGAATATATCAGCTTACTCAGAGGAGATAAGGCTCTGGGAAATTTATTCCTACCAAACAAACTCCAAAGAGACCAAGTGTTTCACCAGAATACCACTGTATTAACTGACAGAGACTTGCTTGGCAAAACAATTGGTGCCAGTCATTCAGACAGGGCCCTCCAGATGGGAAAATCCAATTAGTTATGAAGTACATGATTAGAACAAAGAGAATAGGATGTTTTGAAGAGGTATTTGTAGACTAGCCATATATCTTGGCACATTTCTCTCCAAATAGAACTTAATTTCCTAGTACCAATGCTGACTAAACACTGACAAATCCCTACTCTTGGGCTTTCATTTATCAAGATTCCATGTAGACAAATAGCTTTTAACAAGACTATCTTAAAATACTGTTTAGCAGATAACCTTCTTGTATTTTAGATAGGTTTCCCTGGAGAGATTTCAGAAGTTATCCTAATCTTAACAATCAATAACCCATGCAGTTAGGATCTCTTAGGGGAGGGTTAGTCCTTCAAATGGCTAACCTCATACATTTGATATTGGTTCTTAATTGCTACCATTTCCCAGTGGCAACATTTCTTATCATCTTTGCAAATTTCAAGGCATGGGTCTAGCTTGGGGCTTATGGTCCCCCAGACACTGACTATATAAATTATTAGTATAAATATTAAGGTAATTACTATTACTATTATTGTCTCTCAGCATTCCTCCTGCTGGATAGCTCTTGCCTTTAATAGATGATGACTTTGTGTTCACAGTCTACATTGGTCTGCCAATCCATATTTAAAAAAAAAGAGAAAGAAAAGCATGAGATGGGCATAGGAGGAAAAGGCTGGGATGGACTGTGATCTCTACTGTTGGAGGAAGTATCTGCACCGATGAGATCATGAATTCATTGATTTATCAAAATGATTCAGATGTATTGAAGTCACTCATCTGAGGCCAACTCATTGATGTTGATAACTCATTGATGAGGCCACCTTCCTCATTAGTAGGAAAATCTCATGTGACTCTGACCAAAATAAAAAGAGAATCTTATAATCTGGCAGGCCCTAGAAGGAGAAATCTACCTATTCTGTATCTCGGTTTCTATTGTCCCACTGAAGCTGCCCACAGAGCAAGAGAAATTTTGATAAATTCATGGTCATCTACTCTTAACTTTCTAATTGGTCTGTTTTCAGCTTCTTAAAGGACATTTACAAGTCAAATCTGCTCCTGTATTTTATAAATGATGACAGCTAAGGGTCTTCTCTAGTGCTGTAAGGTCTGGTAGGAACAACGAGTTCTTTTAGATAGCTTGGAATCTTTGGGATGGGGTGGACTGATTCAGAGCATTTCAAATGAAAGATAATCCCTCAACTTTCCCCTCCATTTTTTAAAGCTTCAAAATGGCGCTGCCTTTTCTCTGTCATTCTGCTGTTCCTTGGGCTTATCAGCTACCATCTGCTGAGGCTAGATACTTCCCCCAACCTGTCCAGCCTGCTGCTGCCTCAGGGAAGTGTTACTGCTCTTTTTAGAGCAAGACCTCTGAACCACATGCCTCAGGCTAGTCAACACATCTTCAGCTCTGTGTATAAACAGCTCAAAATTATGCTTCATATTGGTTCACAAAAGGACCACTCAGGCTACTGAGGAGCCTCCCAGTGGATAGACTCCAGCCCCAAGGTCTATTTCTGGGCAAGTGATTGCCTTCCTCTCTTCCCCACCTAATTGTGCAGGTATATTACACACAATGTTACTCCCACTGAATCTGGGAATAAATATTCAAAATTTTTTCTTATTTCTCCCAACCCTTCTATCCTGCCACTCTGAATATGCATTCAGTCATGCAAACAGCCCTGTGGTTCTAATAAACTCTCCAGAAATACTAAAGCACAGGAGAGGAAAGGGAAAGTTGGTGTCTTATGTCAGTTTTCCTATATCTCCATTGACAAAGGTCCATGTTACCTTTAAATAACATCTGCGTGGGATTTGGGTAGTTTAGGAAGGATTTTGACAAGCTAGATCACATCCAGAGAAGGGTGAACACAAGATGGTGTAGGGACTGGAGACCATGCCATACGAGAATCAACTGAAGGAACTGGGGATATTTAGGCTGGAATAAATAGACCTAGGAGGTACATGATAGCTGTTGTTAAATATTTTTTGAATTGTCATGCAGAAAGTGGATTAGCTTTCGTCTGTTTATCCCTAGAAGACAAAACAAAGAATAATGGAAGTGACAGAAAGGTCAATTTGGACTTGATGTAAGAAAATTCTTCCTAACAATTAGAGTAATCCCAAAATGGAATGGTCTGTAGCACAGGGTTTTTCCCCTTACTAGAGAATTTCACTTGGTGGTGACATGTCCACTTAGGGATAGTGAAGTAGTAATTCCTATAAAGTTATGAGTTAGAAGTAGATGGCCTTAGGTCCCAAGTTTGAATATGACTGTGATTCCACAATTCTGAAAGTATCCTCTCTTGTTTCTCCCAATCTCATCGAAGAGCATGACTCTTAAATTGCTTCAGACATTGTCTTGTCACTGTTGAAAAATCATTTGCATACTCAGAGGCAATTTTCCCACATCTAAATCATGTCTAAATAAGCCTTCCAGCCTCACTTGGAAATCTCAATATCATCACAATATTCCCTTTCAAACCATACATTTTGATCCAGTACATTTATCATGTATTATACATATATATACCATATCTATATATTACATGCATATACATATATATGCATGTACACTCAAATAGCACAGACTCACAGATTCAAAGTTGCAAGGTATTTTAGAGGCCACTAAATCCAAATTATATCACATTCCCAAGAAGATTGTAAACTCCATGAGATCAATGACCACATTTCATGTAAATGTTTTATCTCTATTTTGCAAGCTTGGGGGTTTATATGCCTCAATTGCTTCATCAACACTTAAAAAATTATTAATATCTTTTGTTTTTAACTCCATCTTCATTTCCAGGTACATCCCCTCTCTCTCCTCCCCTCCTCAGAAACCTATCCATTAGAACAAAGAATAAAAAATAAAGAAAAAAAGTAGTTCAGCAAAACTAAACAATACATCAACAGAATTTGGCAGTATATACAATTTTACACCCCCAGTGTAAACCTAGTGTAACCTCTGCAAATGAGAAAAGAAAGTACATTTGGGCCCAAGTTAAATCATTATAATTAGAGTGTTCAGTGCAGTTTTAAAAATTGTCATTGTTTCCATTTACATTGTTGTCATTGTGCATACTGCTTTCCTCATTCTGTTTACTTCTCTTTGCATCAGCTGATATGTCTTTCCATGCTTTTCTGTAGATTTCATATCGTTTCTTACAGTGCAGTAATATTCCATTATAGCCATGCACCACGGTGTGTTTAGGCATTCCTCATTTGATGAGTATCTACTTTGTGTCTGGAATTCTGTGGCTCCAAAAAGTGCTATCAATATTTCGATTTATATGAGACTTTTTCTTTTTTTGTCCTCTTTGAAGTATACATCCCACAGTAGGACCTCTAAGTCAAAGAAGATCAACTTTCAATTGATTCATCAACAAACATGCACTAAGTATGAATCAGTTAACTCCAAGATAACTAATGAATTTTTCCATTGTTTTAAATAGAATTTCTTGGGGCAGCTAGATGGCACAGTGGATAGACCACCAGCCCTGGAGTCAGGAGGACCTGAGTTCAAATCATGCCTCAGACACATAACACTCACTAGCTGTGTGACCCGGGGCAAGTCACTTAACCCCACTGCCCAGTCAAAATAATAATAATAATAATAATAATAAATAATTAAATAAATAGAATTTATTTTCCTCCTGAATTTTGCCTATAATATACAGAAAAGCTAATTATTTTTCACAGACCTATTTTGCATCTTACTGATTTTCTTAATTATCTTGATTAACGTTTTGTCAGTTCTCTGGTATTCTTAAAGAATACCATGATCTAATCCACAAATATTCACAATTTGGCCTCCTCTTTGTCTATGCTTATTGTCTTTGTGTCTTTTTCTTTTCTTACTATCATAACATTTCTATCCCTATGTTAAATAATATTAGAAATGACTAGCATCCTTGCTTCAGCTCTGACTTTATTGGGAAAATGTAATTTACCAATAGTGTTAGCTCTTGGTATCATAATAAGGTAAACTCCTTTCATGGCAATGCTTTTTTAAAAACATTTTTAGCTTACCATGAATATCATACTTAGTCAACGGCACTATATTAACTAAAATACTGGGAGATTATTTCTAAAATTATAGACAACAATTTAAAAATTCACATGGATGAAATAAAATTTCAAGAATCTTAATGGTAATACTGGGGAAAAAAGGCAGAAAGGAGGGAAGCTTGACAGATCTCCTAACTATATTAACTACAAAACAGGAATTATTAAATCTTATACTGGATAAAAATTAGACATCTCGATCAGTAAAACAGATTTCACAGGCAAGAACTAGACATAAATATAACAGTCTAGGGCTTGATAAATCCAAGAACCCAAAACACAAGGGGAGGGACTCTATTCAACAAAGACTATTAGGAAAACTGGAAATCAGTAGGGCAAAAAAAAAGGAAAAAGACTAAGATTAGTTTAGACTAATGTCTTACACCGTATCTCACAAAAATTTTTTCTTGGAAAAGAGATGTAAAAATTACATTCTAAAATAATTAAATAGAAAATGGAAGAATATATCTTTCATAACTGTAGATAAAGTATCCATAACTTTCATGAGATAGAAAGATATTTTACAGTCATCTTCACTATGTCCAAATGAAACAATTCCATAAAATTCATTGTAAGAACCAGAAGAAAAGAGGCCAACTGAAAAAGACATTGCATTCAGTTCCTCTGAGAACAGTCTACTGGCAATTACTTGGAATACGTTTTATCAGTTACTCCTCTGTCACCACGTTGTTTCCCCGATAGAGCATAAGTTTCTCAAAAGCAGAGACTGTTGTGTTTTTGTCTTTGTGACTCTGGTGCCAAACACAGTGCCTGACTCATCCATAGCAAGCATGTGACAAGGGACTGTGGATTAATTAATTCAGAGCTGTCCTCCAGTGCTCAAGTGATCAAAAGAAATGAGCAAAAAGCTTTTAAGAGAAACATAAAATATCAATGACTACCTGAAAATTATTAACAAATTCAGTAATAATTAGAGAAATAAGAATTGAGACAAGCCTAAGGTTTCAAGTCACACCCACAAAGTTAGCAAAGATCGCAAAAAAAAGGGAGAGAAATTAAAAAAAATAAAATTAAATGCTGAAGTGACTAGAGAAAAAAGGCAAGCTAATTCACTGCTAGATATTTTGGGAAAAATGTAAGAAAAGTGACTAAATTGGTTATACTATTTAAACAATAGATCATAATACTAGGATCATAACCTAAACTAGCTTATCAATAGCCACAATAGACTTTTTTTTGTACAATGCAGCAGCATTCTGGGTGATAACAAAATGTTAAATTTTCACATGGTTTCTATCTGAAATGCATACCTTTTAGATTCAAGTTCTTCCTTGCATGGAAGACCCTCTCGTCCTTAGTTCTTCTACTTCTCCTTGTCCTACAGGCCTCTCTCCATGGCCTACAGTAGACTAGGATGATGTAAAAGAAAAGGAAGGCAACTCTGCTTAATGATGTATTGCCTTTTCCTCTTTTTCCTAGTAGTGTCTTGTGTTCACCATGTCCTCATAAGGGACCCAGCTTCTTTCACCTTATACTGCAAGGACTCGATGAGAACTTCTAGAGTGAAAACCAGTCAGCAGTCCAGACAGGGACAGTTCCTGGCTGCCCTAAACAGGCAGGGGTAATTACTCTTGCTCTCCCATCTTCCTCCTCTAGGAAGTTAGCATCCCACGAAGTAATTCCCTTTTCTCTGAGCTCACAGAGCTGGTTTATCATCAGTGGGCTCTTTGTCAATATCTTGACACAGTGGTAACAGTGCTGTCGGGGTAGATCCAATATTATATTTTCCTCACAGTTTTTCCTAAAGGATCCCAGATTACTTCCAAATATACCAGAATCCAGGCTGAAATTCAAAAGTAACTTTTTTAAGTTCACAAGTCTGACACAGATGTAGTATGCACAGCTAACCTATTTGTCCTCTTAGTCAGGCTTGGGACTGGAGGAGGCGAAGAGTTTTTTGCTTGTAGTTTGAGTAAAGAGGCTGAGGAGTATGGCAGGGGTAAATCTGTTATTGGGGTCTCTGTGCATTGGTGGTTCCTCTGCTCAGGCTAGGGTGAAGGCTTCTCTTTAACCACCAGCTTCTGCAAAACCAATGAAAATCCCATAAGCTCATTTTTTCCTTGCTATCTGCTCGCTTTCCTTCCTTATAGAATGTTGGTTCCCAAGCAGGAAAAGCAGGATGGTTATGTTGCTGTGAATACCCCCTGGGGAGAGGGAGAGAATTCCATTCCCCCTCTATAGGACTGGACACAACCAACTCACTACCTTAAAGTACTAAGGGACAAGAATGGTTTTTCACCCAAGGTTGGTGAAGAAAAGAGGAAGGCATTAACCATTCCTCACCTCCTTCCTGGTTCATTTTTGCTTTGGGATACTAACTAGTTTGTGGTAGTGAAATGGCTGATATGGAGACATGTAAACAGAAATGAAAGGTAACTGCTAATGGCAGAATAAAAACATGGAATAACTTCGCTCAGTTTCCTTCTTCCTTTCTTCTCTTTTCTCCTCTCTTTCCCTCCTTCTCCCGTGGTACAAAAATCACAATGTCAGTTATTCTCTTTAATGTATAATGTAATAGGCAAAAAGAAACCAAGAGTTTTTTATTATTTGTTGTAATATCAATAAAGCATTGTTGTTATAAGCATTCACTGAGACATGTTTTGTTATACAAAAGTCTTAAAATCAGATTTTTTTCTGTATTTGTGAAAATTAGATAGTCTAAGAAAAATATTAGTGGGAAAGTATAGTCTATTGAAATGCAAAGACCATTAACAGCTGCACTTGCATTCAAACCAAGAATGTAATAATTATAATTTTTCATTAATAAAGATTGGCCTTCCTGACTGCAATAAATTTGAATTAGGGAAGTTTGACTCAAGTGAAAACTTTGAAAGACTCCAGTAAGATGTTGTAATAAGAGATGGTGAACAAGCCTATCTCCTCCAACAATACCTGTAAACATAGAGATAGGAACACCCATAAATGTAAAGAATATAGGGATAAATGAAGAGGAACAACCAAATGGCCTCAAAAAAGAATAGTCTCAGGTGGAGCCAAGATTGCAGAGTAAAGACAGGAACTTGTCTGAGCTCTCCCCCAAACCCCTCCAAATACCTTTAAATAATGACTCTACACAAATTGCAGAGTAACAGAACCCACAAAAAGATGGAGTGAAACAATTTCCATCCCCAAGACAGCTTAGAAGATGGACAGAAAAGGTCTGTTTCGCCAGAGTGGGAGAGGAGCGCAGACCGCATGCAGACCAGGACCCAGCAAACTAGGACCAGACCTCTTAGTGACTCAGTCAGTGGCAGCAGTGGGAGCTCTCAGACTTCTCAGCCCACAGATGGTAAGGCAATGGGATAAATTAGAACTGGGCAAGTAGAAGCAAATGAATTCATGAGACATCAGGAACAATCAAAACCAAAAGAATGAAAAAATAGAAGACAATGTGAAATATCTCTTTGGAAAAACAACTGACCTGGAAAATAAATCCAGGAGAGATAATTTAATAATTATTGGATTACCTGAAAGTCATGGTCAAAAAAAGAAAAAAAAGGACCTAGACATCATCTTTCAAAAAATTATGAAGGAAAACTGTCCTAATATTCTAGCCTGAGGGTAAAATAGAAATTGAAAGAAACTGAAAGAATTCCCACTGATCACCTCCTGAAAGAGATCCCCAAATGAAAACTCCCAGGAATATTATAGCCAAATTGTAGACATCCCAGATCAAAGAGAAAGTACTGCAAACAGCCAAAAAGAAACAATTCAAATATCATGGAATCACAGTCAGCATATAATAACAAGATTTAGCAGCTTCTACATTAAAACATTGAAGGGTTTGGAATATAATATTCTGGAAGGCAAAAGAGCTAGGATTATAACCAAGAATCACCTACAGAAAAACGGAGTATAATTCTTCAGGGGGAAAAATGGATATTCAATGAAACATAGGATTTTCAAGCATTCCTGATGAAAAGACCAGAGCTGAATAGAAATTTTGACTTTCAAATGCAAGATGCAAAAGAAGCATACAAAGAGAAATCATAAAGTATTTGATAAGGTTAAACTGTTTATATTCCTACATGGGAAAATGACATAACTCTTACATGGGAAAATGACATAACTCCTTTCATTATTAGGACAGGTAGAAAAAGTATACATAGAAGGCAGAGGCGTGAGTTGAATATGATAACATGATTATCTTTAAAAAAAAATAAAATTAAGGGATGAGAAAGAAGAATACACTGGGAGAGGGGCAAAAAGAGAGAATGTACCAAATTATCTGACATAAAAGAGACCTAAAAGAGATTTTTACAGTGGAGGGGGAAATGCAAGAAGTGGAGAGAGAAGTACATGAACCTTACTCTCATCAGAACTGGCTCAACAGGGAATAATAAGCACACTCAACTGGGTGTAGACATCTATCCTACCATACAGGAAAGTAGGAAGGGAAGGAGATGAGGGTGTGTGATAGAAGGGAGGGCAATTTGGGTGAGGTAAATGTTAGAAGCAAAACACTTTTGAGCATGGGCATGGTAAAAGGAGAGAGAGACTAAGAAATATGGGGGAAAATAGGATGGAGAGAAATACATAGTTGGTAATCATTACTGTGAAAAAAAAAATTTACAGTTGAGTTTCCTTGATAAAAGACTTCATTCATCAAACATATAAAAAAGTGAGTCAAATTTACAGAAATAAGAGCCATTCCTCAACTGATAAATAGTCAAAGAATATGAACAGGCAGTTTTTAGACAAAGTAATCAAAGCTATAGTTACATGAAAAAAATGCTCTAAATCACCACTAATGAGAGAAATGCAAATTAAAACAACTCTGAGCTACTACCTCACACCTGTCAGATTGGCTAATATGATAGAAAAGGAAAATGACAAATGTTGGAGGAGATGTAGGAAAATCAAAACACTAATATACTATTGGTGAAGCTGTATACTGATTCAGCTATTCTGAAAAGCAATTTGGAACTATGCCCAAAAGGCTACAAAACTGTGTATACCCTTTGACCCAGCAATACCACTACTAGGTCTGTATCTTTGAGTATCAGAGATTAAAAAAAAAGAAAAGGACCTATGTGTACAAAAATATAATAGCTCTTTTCTGGTGGCAAAGAATTGGAAATTGAGAGGTCCATCAATTGTCGAATGGCCGAACAAGTTCTTGTATATGATTGTGATGGAATAATAAGAAATGATGAGCAGGAGCATCTTTTTGAAACCAGGCCCCCAAAAGACCCCCTGGGCCAGCCTAGGTTCCCAGCATGCAATGCTTACAGCCCTTGGAGGCAGGACTCAGTACAGAAACTGAAGAGAGTTCTGGCAGCTCCAGTGGTCAGCTGCTACCTGAGTTAGGGCCCAGACAGGCCAGGAGCCTACATCCTGCCCAGTCAGATGATTGGACAGCCCCCAAACCAAAGATCATCGGTCTCCTAACCTCCTAGGAGCTCAGCCAGGCCCCATCCCCAGGCTAAAAGAAGGCTTAACTGTAAGCCTTGACTGGCCCCTCCCCAGCCCCTGAGAGGTCTGGTCCAGTGCTGGCTACCTTTGTCTTACTGACCTTGTGACCCTGACTTAGTCACTTTCCTTTCCTTAGCCTCAGTTTTCTTCTCTCTAAAATGAGAGGCTTTTACTAAAAGATCCTTGAGGTCTCAAATTGTTCACAATGTGTAATCCTTTGTATTCCTACCTTTTAAAATTGGAAAATAAATGGATGTACCTATGGAGGAAAGAAAAGAAATGATGAGCAGGATGCTCTCAGAAAAACATGGAAAGACAAGAACAGATGTAAAATGAAAACAAGCAGAACCAAGAGAACACTGTACACAGTAACAGCAATGTTGTATAATGATCTACTGGAATAACTTAGCTATTCTCAGCAACATAATGTTTCAAGACAATTCTGTAGGACTTAGGATGAAAGTTGCTGTCCATCTCTAGAGAAAGAACTGGTAGACCCTGAATGCAGATCAAAGATACTTTTTCTTTGCTTTCTTCATTTTTCTTGTGTTTTTTTTTCTTGTGTTTTCTTTCACAGAATGACTTACATGGAAATGTGTTTTGCATGACTACACATGTATAAACTACATCAAATTGCTTGCCTTCTCAATGGCGGCAGGGAGAGGAGGGAGGGAGACAATTTGGAACTCAAAATTTTAAAAAAATGTTAAAATTGTTTATTACATGTAATTAGGAAAAAACAAAGCATTAAGATTTAAAAAATAAAATAACATAATAATCTCCACCTTAAGAAAATGGGAAAAAATGAGTTGGGAGGGAAAACAATCCCAAATAAAGAATACATATTTGTAGATTAAAAGATTCTCAAGAGAACTTATCAAAAGGAAAATACAAAGAAATTAATGAAGTAGGATATAGTCTGGGACATATCAAATTGCTTAATAGATACTTTAAGGAAAGTAAGTTATGAACTGTCATAGGTAACAAAAGATTATTTCAAGATATTTGACAATCAGTAAAAGTGAAATAAGACAAAAATGATGAATAAGATGTAGGGAAAGTAAAATTTAACAATTTTAACTTAGAATATAGTTTTTCCTCTGTAAAAAGATAGATTAGTGGATTTATATATGTTAAATTTATAAATTATAAAATTTATATATAAATTATATATGTATAAATTATTAAAATTTATAAAATAAATTTATATAAAACCACATGACCCTACAATAAAATGCCTATAGGAAAAACATTTGAGATAAAGAAATAGAAGATAATGTGCTTAAAAAACTGGATTTAATGTGATAATATAATAGCTGAATTTAAATTAAAAAGCACCAACAGATAAAACACTCTGCTCAAAGGGTAATATTGACAATATGCATATCAAACATTAAAATATCTAATGGCATCAAAACACTAGAAATTTTGGAAATAATTAGAGAATAATTAACAATGAGACATCAACTCAATAAAAGAATATTATAAATCAAGTGATGTAATTGTAGACGAATAGTATGCTGAATGAAGTGAACTGGATAGCTAAATGGAGAGCTAAACTGGGATTATACATTTTTTAAAAAATATATACAGGAAACATTTACAAAAAAGGAATCTTATTCTAGGAGACAAATTTACAAATGAAGTCAGAAGGAGATAAATTTTGAAGTATATGCTTCACAATGCATACATATGCTTGGAACTGAGTGATTTCAAGGATACTGAGTGATTTCAATGAAAAGGACATAGGATAGGTGGCAATGGTGAGAAATATATTAGAAAATATGGATCAAGAATAAAAAGAAGGGCTAAAAGACTTGCAAATTCAAGTCAATAAGCATTTGCTAAGCACCTACTGTATGCCAGGTATTGTGCTAATCTGGGTATATAAACAGTTTCTGCTCTTAAGGAACTCAGGATATAATGAGAAAGTATGCAAAAAAAAAGTATGTACTAACAAGATATATGCAGGATAAATTGGAAATAATCTCAGAAAGCACTAAGATTAAAGAAACCTGGGAAAGGCCTCTTGCAGAAGGTGGGATTTTAGCTGAGACTTGAAGGAGGCCAGGGAAGTCAGGACATGGAGAAGAGAAGGGAGAGGGACCCAGGCATAGGGGAACAGAATAACTGGAGCTAGGAAATGGTGCGTTGTGTGAGAGGAATAGCAAGGAGACCCATATCACTGGATCACAGAGTGCATAAACACTTCATGTTCACACATTATATGTATGTCTACACACGACAAGTCTCAAATGACATCACAGAAAATGAGATATTTGAACAACAAGAAGTTATTATAGAATGTAGGAGTCATTCCTGAATCAGTTGTCTGTGTAAAGTCATATCACTGACTTATTAGAGCAAGAATCAAAATAATACAAAGCTAGAAGAATAAAAATGAGAAGATACAGTATGCATTTAAAATGACTCCATCTTGACATTTAAACAAGTTATTATGTAAATGAGATATAGAAGAAGAAAGGATATAAAGAATACAAACATTTCATACAGCACCCAAAAAGTGCCTTACCTAGCATACACTTTGTCGCCAAATGGCGAGAGTAGCCAATGACAGCACTAGTTTAGAACACAAATATGTTTGTAAAATCTTACAGAGAAAAATGATGGAAGATTATGAGAAGTATCACCTCATAAAACAGAAGCAGTGGAAGATAAAATTGGTTAAGAAAAGTTTGGCAAAAAAATTTAAAAAAGAAAAAAGTTGTTCTGAGGGCATTTATGGATGAAAATGGGAGATCAATACACAAAATGAAAATGGAAAAGCTATACATAATTTTTTAAACCAATTTTTTCAAGGAAAAGTAGAGCCACCCATCCATACATAAGAATTTTTTCAAGATTCTGTAAAAGATATAATGACAGAGATAAGCTCTTTCAATGACTTCTGATCATTAATATCAGTCAGGCATAAAAACAAGGAAATGTATATTTGCTAAGGGTGCCTGACATGGAGGATGTTTAACGTGAGATAAAGTTGAGGGATTCCAATGGATGGTGAAATCCTCCAAACCCTTCTTTTTGCAGGCAATGTCATGTTAGCTGCATCAAGACCCAGAACATTTCATAGCTTCCTAGTCCAATCACCTGCACAGAAAAAAACAAAATGGATAAAGTACAGGTTATATCATGCAATTAAATAGACAACCCACAAAATCCATCCATAGATATCTAGATGTAGATATATATGTTCTGACAGAATATATACATATATTATGTATGTTACATATCATATTATATGTGTATATGATACATATGTATGTGTACGCTAATTTCTGTGTGTGTATATATATATATACATACACACACACACATACACACATATACACACATATATAAAAATCAGCAGTGCAAATACACAAGATAAGCTCAGAATTAAACAGGAAGAGAGCAGATTGGATTGCATTTGGGAAATAGCAAAGCTCCTTAAATGATCCCAAACTTCTCCCAGAAAGAAAAGCCCAACCTTTTAATACCAGTATTCTACAAGAGTTGTAAGATGGCCTGCCTCTTCCCAGCTAACACCCTAACACCTAACATTTCCTCGAATATAACAATTACTGTATAGATTATTCTAATAAACAGGGTATATAGATGAGAAAGTAGAGATATAAGCCAATAGGTGTTCATGTTCTTCTGACTACTTTTTTCAGTACTGATAAAATCTAGGTTGCTTATTTGTTTTTGTTTTTATTTTGTTTTGTTTTTAAAATTTCATTGGTGTCTTATCATCCAGGTATTTTGTGAATTGATCCCTTAACACCCTTCAATTGTGCAGGGAATTAAAAAATAGGTATCATTCAGAAGGCAATGGAGAGGTGCATCTTGGCTAGGAGTAGGCTACAACACATAAAAAAGTAAGGACCTCTGGAGAATCAGAGTAAAGGATGCCATCTAAGACATGGATTATTTCTCATGTATTATTCAACCAACCAACCAACAAGTACTTATTAAGTATCTACTGCTAGACTATGTGCTAAACTCTAGGAATAGAAGCACAATGAAACAATTTCTATTTGCACAGAGCTTACATTCTAATAATTGTTGAAAAAGGTGGGCTATTCACACAGTGAAAGTAGGGGGGGACAGCCTGCATGATCCACTCATATCCTTTCAATGTTAGAAAAAACAAGGAAGGCCCCTAGCATATAGCCTAGACTCCCTCTCCCTCCACCACTCCCCACCCAGCATACTTGTGGAGGAGACAAGAGTTACAGAGGTTGGCAGGCATGAAAGGGTTATATTCTATGGTGACAATTAAAAAGGTCTGAGAGACATAATTTCTGGGTAATTGAAGTATTTTATCAATAATGGCAGCATTTCAATAGAAGGATGGTCATCTAGCTGTCTCTCTTAGACCAAAGACAAGCATGGTGGCAGGCTCACAGTTTATAGAGTAGGTGTTCCCCAGGGTGGGAAAGCTGATTGGTTAACAATTAATGAGAGAATGAATATTACAATAAGAAGCTGGACCTGAACTTTAATTAAGTCATTTACTTCTTAAGATAACCCCAGCCTTGGGCAATCTACTCAAAGAATTTATGCCTCACCCAAGCCTGAGCAGAACACAATAGCTACTCTACCCTCTATGGTCTGAACAAGAAAATTAGTCCAATCTCATTAGCAGCAATGTAAAGAGACTGAACTTTTAAAATCAAGATTTTAGAAAAGGGGAAGGGGCATGGAGAACTCTGGATCTCTTCAAATCATTGGTTATTTCTTTCACAATATCACTGGAGGGACCATGTACATCAATGAAGTCAAAGGTCCGTATGAATACTATAAATAATGCAACAGATAAAATCTTGAATGTAAGTAGATTGAATTCTTCTATAAAAAGCAAATAGATTTTTAACTGATTTTTTAAAAAAATGATCTGACAATATGGTAAACATAGGAAATACATCTGATGCCTCCAAATATACAGAGAGTGAATATAAAATGGACAGGTGATCTGATTCACAGTGATGTTACAAAAAACTGAATTCAAATAAGAAAACATTTAAAGAAGTAAATTATGCCATGTTCAAAGGTATCATTGAGAGAATATCAAGAGGAGGCAGAGCCAAGATAGCAGAGTAAAGGCAGGGACTCACCTGAGCTCTCCCCCCAAATCCTCCAAATAACTTTAAAAATATGATTCTAAACAAATTCTAGAGCAGCAGAATCCACAAAAAGACAAGAGTGAAACAAATTCAGCAGGAAAGGTCTGTTGCACCAAGGTGGGAGAGAAGCACTGTCCAGCACTGGAAGACCAGGCCCCAGCAAACCCAGAGCAGGCCTCTGGGTGACTGAATCACTGTCAGCAGTGGTGGTTTCTAGACCTCTCAGCCCACAGACACAAAAGGCAACTTGTAAGGTAAGCAGGAAGGATCTATCACACCTGAGCGAGGGTGGAGAACAGTCCAGCACAGGCCATGCCAGCACAGCCTCGGACCCAGCAGCCCAGGAGCAGGCATCGGGAATGCTTGACACAGCAGCGACAGTGGCTTCTTCTGGAGCTCTCAGCCCACAGATGGTAAGGGGATCGAACAACTGGTCAGAAGGAGATTACAGGGGTCTTTTTGCTAGCACTGAGACAGACAGGACTCTATTGCTTTGCCCATACTCAGATCCAGGCAGCAGTTCTGGGTGGTAGTCCCAGTGAGGAGGAGCACTAGAACAGGAGATATTGGGGCCACAGTGGAGGGAGAACCCTCCTCATAGTTCCACGGCAGAAAAGAGGACTTGTGATCACTCATAGATCAGAGACAGGCCAGGAGAATAGTAAACACCTCTCCTTAGATCATATCACCTTGGAAGAATTGAAAATTTATAGGTCCCTAGAAGTATTTCTGAAAACAGCTACACAAAACCCCTGAAGCTTAGGACAGTTTGTCCTCCACCCTGGCAGCAGAGACCTACTTTAACAAACAGTTAAAAGTCAAGTAACAGGCTGGGGAAATGAGCAAACAATGGAACGAAAACTCTGATTATATAAAGTTACTATGGTGACAAGGAAGATCCAAACACACACTCAGAAGAAGACAACAAAGTCACAGTTCCTACATCCAAAGCCTGCAAGAAAAATATAAATTGGTCTCAGGCCACGGAAGAGTTCAAAAAGGATTTTGAAAATCAAGTAAGAGAGGTAGAGGAAAAATTGGGAAGAGAAATGAGAGTGATACAAGAAAATTAGGAAAAAGAAATCAATAGCTGGATGAAGAAGACACACATACACACAAAAAATACTGAAGAAAATAACACCTTAAAAAAACAGACTAGGCCAAATAGTAAAAGAGGTCCAAAAAGACAATGAGGAATGCCTTAAAAAAGCAGAATCAGTCAAATGGAAAAGGAGATCCAAAGGCTCACTGAGGAAAAAAGTTTCTTAAAAATTAGATTGGAGCAAATGGAGAGAATGTCAATATCAAACCTATACAGCATGAGCAATAGTTTGGCCTTGTGGTAAGAAAGACCTGGTTTCAAATTCTGCTTCTGAGGCATGCTGGCTGTAAGGTCACATTATCACTCAGTGCCCTTGGCAACTCTCTGAGACCAGAAGTTGCAGAATAATGGCTGATCTGCATTGATAGAGGAAGTTTTCTTGCCATAAGTTTCCTATACCAATTAAATGACTGGTTTGGACCAAAAAATTCAATTATAAGTAAAATGTGACCAAAAGGTGATGATCTAGTTATATAAGTGACTTCCTGAATTAATACTAGATGGAAAACAATTTTTTTTCTTTATTAGGTCCACAGTCTCATCAATGCAGATTTTAACCTATCTATACCTATTATTACTTATATTATTATCAAATGAGATATTTGTAAGGGGCTTAGGACACATAGGCACATGTGCCTGGCACATATGAAGTGTTTAATAAATGCTTTTCCCCTCTTCCTCTCCTTCCTTTCTCATATTCTTTCATTGAATTTGCACAGGGAACCTACTTTTGATTGCTGAAACATCACAAGATCTTTTGAGGTTTACAGGATAGGTTTCTTCTTTAAGGACCAGCCTTAAACCCAAATCACTCTGATTCTCATTGATTGGCCAACAATAGGTCCCAGCCCAAGCCTTATTTGGTTATTGTTTGGGCTCTGATGGCTCAGAGTGATTGTAAATAGCAATTGTTGCTGTTTGGGCCAGAAACCCTGAGGGTCTTCCCCTCTCAGATTTTTTTTTAACTAGATAAAAGAGCCGATTTTTGCCTCATTTCTTACCTAGCCTTAATCACTGAATGGGCATTGCCTCGGATAAACTGAGACCTGGGAAAGACCTTAGCTTAAAAATGCCAAGGTCTCCCACTGCATCTGGGGCCATCTCCAGTCTTCCTGATCTATATCTTGCCACTGGGCCCAGACAGCTCTGGAAGACAGAGTGAGGCTGGTGATTTTGCACATCCCTGCCTCACTTAAATCCAGTTCATTTGCAAGTCATGACATCATCTTCCCAATGTCATGGTCCTCTTAGAAAACAAAGGACAAAGAACAAAATATTCTTCCATTTAACTTGCACAGTGTACCTACTTAATGTGTGAAAGAACTTCATCTAGATCTTTTTTAAAAATATATTTCCTAAGTATCCATGCTTTTCTGTTATCCCTTGCTCTTCCTATATGACCAGAGCACCTTGAGGAAAATTAAATTTAATGCTGTATCATTTGATTATTAGTATGCAAATATAGGGCAGTGAGCTGGTACAGTGGACAGAGTACTGGGCCTGGAGCCAGGAAGCCCTGAGTTCAAATCCAGACTCAGATACTAACTATGTGACCCTGGGCAAGTCATTTAACCCTGTTAGCCTCAGTTTCCTCAGCTGGGAAATGAGCTAGAGAAGGAAATGGCAAACCACTCTAGTATCTTTGCCAAGAAAACCCCAAATAGGGTCATAAAGAGTAGGACACAACTGAAACAAATAAACAACAACAAAGTTAAATGTCATGCTCCCTCTTCTGATCCTCCATTCCCCCTTTCAGTATAGGTTTTATCCAGAAAGAAGTCTCATTCCAGCAAAGGAACGTGATTGAATTCCATCCTCTCCCAAGGCCAGGGCGGGGCCTTTCTGTATACCCTGTAACAGAAGCCAACCTGAACTAGCTCCCTGCCTCCCTCCTCCCCCACTAAAAGTGAGTCCTGTGTCCTTGTTCCCTTCATCAAAGCTTGGGGTAACCTGGCTCACCAAGGAGAAATGTAACCAGGTGGATTCTGATTGCTGTAGGGTGGTTGAATCTTGACAAGGTCACGTTCTCAGCTTTCACTCCTGACCCCCAACATGAAGAGTTGGGAACTCTTAGCCCA
The DNA here is from genome assembly GCF_900497805.2 of Vombatus ursinus. Classification (NCBI taxonomy): domain Eukaryota; kingdom Metazoa; phylum Chordata; class Mammalia; order Diprotodontia; family Vombatidae; genus Vombatus; species Vombatus ursinus. The sequence goes on from NW_020954672.1 coordinate 7,583,240, forward strand.
TCTCCTCATTAGATGTCCACCAATCAGGGTTGTCTTTCTTTCATCAGGGAGGTCCCTGTCAGAAGGAAGACATCAAGATTTAAAGTGGCCCTGATATGTCCACATCTTTAGTCAACAAGAGAGCCACTGACCTATAATGTTTGGCTAGACTAATTAATAAATTGATTTTTCATGCCCAGAACTTAATCTCTTAGAATTTTATTTACGACAACCTCCTTTTAAAGACAGCAAAAGATTATATTAAAGGTAATCACAATATAAACAACATCTCCACATTCATAGGAATGTAGCCAAAACAGTTACTAAGAGGCATATTTACACTCACCTTCCAAATACTTATATTAAGAAGAAAGGAAAGGAAGAAATAAATAAATTGCATTTGCAGCTTAAGACATTAAAAATGAACAAACTGATATAGCAAAAGGAAGCAAATTAACATAGCAAGAGAAAAATAATATAGCAAGTTGATACAGTAAAAAATCACAAAATTGTTCAAATAAGGAAAAAGTAAATAAAATAGAAATTAAGAAGATAAATTGACAACTGGAAAAGGAGATAAACTCCTGTAATCCCTGGGAAAGCTAATGGGGAAGTTGAGGTTAATGAATTACTTGGGCTCAGGAGTTCTAAGCAGCAATGTGCTAAGCCAATCCCATATTCTCACTAAGTATGGCACCAGTATAGTGAGCTCCATTGAGAGAGGCTAGGGGAAGTTTGGTGGGAGCCATTAGACTGTCCAAAAATAAGCAAGCCAGCCCAGAACAGAAATGGCACAGATCAAAACTGCCAAATGGAACACTCACAGCCTGAGCAAGACAGGGAGACACTGTCTCCAAGCAAAGAAACTATAAATTGGCAAAAATAGATCATTTAAGATGAACAAAATTGATAAGATTAATAAATTTAATAAAGGAGAAACCCTGTTATCAAAACAAATGAAAAAAGATAACAGATGCAAAAGAGGTAAGAAAATTTTCAGCTTCTGATACATGCCCTAAAAAAGAGAATATAAAGGAAAAATATAATTAATTACAAAATTATTAAATACCCAAATTAATAAAATAGAAATGGCTAATAGCAAGAAAAATCCAACAGGCTATTAATGAGCTACCTTATAAAAGGCACTAAGTGAATTAATTTTATCAAACATTCAAAGAGCAAATAATTTATATAAACTTTTCTTTTTCTTTTGGCTAGGCAAAGGGGTAACTTGCCCAGGGTCACATAGCTAGTAAGTATCAAGTGTCTGAGACCAGATTTGAACTCAGGTCCTCCTGCCTCCAAGGCCAGGGCTGTATCCACTGTGCCACCTAGCTACCTCTATAAAAATGTTTAAAAAATAAAGATGGTGTTCCGATTAGTTCTTTCTACAGCTTAGATGCTTAAATGATGCTTAAAACACAAATGATCCTTAAAAAGGAGGACTGGATGACTAGGATAGCTGAATCTCAAATTGTGTTATAAAAGATAATTTATTAAACTCATCTGATTCTGGAGAAAAACATAGAAAAATACATGAGAGAACAGAAGTAGATAGTTAAGAATTAGGACCAAAGGTGTAAAATAAATTAATGTTAAATCCATGATTGTAACCCACCAGGAAAGTACCTTATTATTCAGTTAAAAATGACAACAACAACAAAAACTACAATTGTGAAACTAGAATTTGTTGCACATATAACACCACTATAATAATTTTAAATGGAACAATGATCTAAATTTAAAAATCAAAAGAAAACAATAAGATATGTACCATAATTATAGAGATGAGGAAAATTTTTACCTATTGAATAAGCCAACAAAAAGCATATGTGACAAAATACACGTTTCTGACTAAATAAAAATAGAGCTTATCTACACAGAAAAACAAACAAATTCCAGTTCTTCCAGGATTAAAAGAAAGAAGCAGACTAGAGAAAAAAAATATTTCCCTTAAATAAACTTTATTAAAAAAAAAAATAACAGGTCAGCTAGGTGGCTCAGTGGATAGAGTGCCAAGCCAAGACTCATTTTCCTGAGTTCAAATCTGGCCTCAGACACTTACTAGTCATGTGACCTTGGGCAAGTCACTTAACTCTGTTTGCCTCAGTTTCCTCATCTGGAAAATGAGCTGGAGAAGGAAAAGACAAACCACTCCAGTATCTTTGCCAAGAAAACCTCAAATGGGTTACAGTCAGACACAACTGAAATGACAGAACAATTAAAAAAAAATCCAAAATATATTAAGTAATGAATGCATTTAAAAGAGTATAGTACATCCTCCAAAGAGAAGTAGTCTAAGGAACGGAAAAAAGGAGAGGAGAACGAAAGAAAAGAGAGATGAAAAAGGAAAGAAGGAAAAGATTAAAAAGGAAAGAAAAGAGGAAGGGGATAAATAGAGAAACAGAGAGGACTTTAAATGGAACTTGGCCTTACCCCCTGTCTTTCTCAGGGCTTAGGAGTGGGACCAGGATCTCACTCTTCCCTGTGTAAATGAGTGGCTAAGGTCAGGGGAGGGGACCAGGGCCAGAAAGACCTAGAGACCAGGGGCATCTTGACACCTGACCTTGGGAGGGTATAGAAGGAACACTCCAAAATTGCTTTGTCAGAAGGTAGAGCCAAGATGGTGGAGTGAAAGCAGTGACTTGCTTGATCCCTTCCCTAAACTCCTCCAAATACCTGTAAAAAAAAATGGTTCTGAACAAATTCTAAAGTAGCAGAACCACAAAAAGACAGAGTGAAACAAATTTCCAGCCCCAGACAGCCTCTATGGTTGATCAGAAAGGTATATCGTGCTGGGCGGGAAGAAGAGTACAGTTTGGCGTGGGCGCGCAGGCTGCAGCCAACCTGGAGCAGGCCTCAGAAGACTGAATCACAGGCAGCTGTGGTGGTTTCCAGACTTCTCAACCCATGAACGCCAAAGACAACTTAGAAAGTCAGTGGGAAAAGTCTGCTTCTGCGGTGCTGAAACAGAAGCACAGTAGGGTTCCAGTCCCATTCCCAGGGGCGGTGGCTGTCTCCTGAGCTTCCGGCCCACAGATTGAGGGGGAATTGAGTGCCTGATCAGAGGGAGCTTGCAGGTATCTCTTTGCCAGTGCTGAGGCAGGAATCTCTTGCTTTGCCTGTGCTTGGATCTGGGTCACGGTTCTGAGGAGCGGTCCTAGGGTGAGAAAGAGTGCTGGCGTGGTGGAGCTTATAGTAGTGGTGGGGAGGAAGCACCTTGCTCCTTCTCATACCACCTTGGAAGAACTGAAAATTTACATGTCCCTAGAAGTATCTCTGAAAACCGCTGTACAAAATCCCCAAAGCTTGGGACAGTACATTCTCCACACTGGAAGCAGGCTCTTACCTTAACAAAGAGTTTAAAACTCAAGTAATTGACTGGGATCATGAGCAAGCAGCACAAAAAAAGTCAGACTACATTATCTTACTTTGGCAACAAAGAAGATCAAAACAAACAACCAGAATAAGACAACAAAGTCAAAGCTCCTACATCCAAAGCCTCCAAGAAAAATATGAATCAGTCTCAGGCCTTGGAAGAACTCAAAAGGGATTTTGAGAAGCAAGTAAGAGAAGCAGAGGAAAAACTGGGAAGAGAAATGAGAGTGATGCAAGAAAATCACAAAAAACAAGTCAACAGCTTGCTAAAGGAGACCCAAAAAAATACTGAAGAAAATAACACCTTAAAAAATAGCCTAACCCAAATGGCTAAAGAGGTCCAAAAAGCCAATGAGGAGAAGAATGCCCTAAAAAGCAAAATTGGCCAAATGGAAAAGGAAGTCCAAAAGCTTACTGAAGAAAATATTTCCTTAAAAATTAGAATAGAGCAATTGGAAGCTAGTGACTTTATGAGAAATCAAAACACTGTAAAACAAATCCAAAAGAATGAAAAATTAGAAAATAATGTGAACTATTTCATTGGAAAAACAACTGACCTGGAAAATAGATCTGGGAGAGATCATTTAAAAATTATTGGACTCTCTGAAAGTCATGATCAAAAAAAGAGCCTAGACATCATCTTTCAAGAAATTATCAAGGAAACTGCCCTGATAATTTAGAACCAGAGGGCAAATTAGAAATTGAAAGAATCCACTGATTTCCTCCTGAAAGAGATCCCCAAAGGAAAACTCCTAGGAATATTGTAGCCAAATTCCAGAGTTCCCAGGTCAAGGAGAAAATAGTACAAGTAGCCAGAAAGAAACAATTTAAGCACTGTGGAAACACAATCAGGATAACCCAAGATTTAGCAGCTTCTACATTAAGGGACTGCAGGGCATGGAATATAATATTCCGGAGGGCGAAGGAGATAGAATTATAACCAAGAATCACCTACCCAGCAAAACTGAGTATAATCCTTCAGAGGAAAAAATGGTCATTCAGTGAAATAGAGGACTTTCAAGCATTCTTGATGAAAAGACCAGGGCTGAATAGAAAATTTGACTTTCAAATACAAGACTCAAGTGGAACATGAAGAGATAAACAGGAAAGAGAAATCATAAGAGACTTATTAAGTTTAAACTGTTTACTTTCCTGCATGGAAAGACGATATTTATACCTCATGAGACCTTTGTCAGTATTAAGGTAGTTGGAGGGGAAAAATTATATATATGTATATAGATATAGATATAGATAGAGGGCACAGGGTGAGTTGAAGATGAAGGGGTCATATAAGGAGAATAAAATTAAGGGGTGAAAGAGGATTATACCAGGAGAAAGGGAGAGGTAGAATGGGGTAATTTATCTCACAGAGAAATAGAAAAGAAAAGGTTCTTACAGTGTAAGGGAAATGGGGGAAGGCAAGAGGGAATGAGTGAATCTTATTCTCACAGGATTTGGCTTAAGGAGGGAATAACATACACACTCAATTGGGCACGGAAACACATCTTACCCTATAGGAAAATAGGGGGAGAAGGGAACAAGAGAGCAGGGGAATGATAGAGAGGAGGGCAGATTGGGAAAGGGGGTAATTAGAAGCAAACACTTCTGAGGAGGGACATGGTCAAAAAAAAGAATAGAATAAATGGGGGGGGGCGGGATAGGATTAAGGGAAATAGAGTTAGTTTTTCACAACATGACTACTATGGAACTCTTTTGCATAACTGAACATGTATAACCTATATTGAGTTGCTTTCCTTTTCAATGAGGGTGGGTGGGGACAGAAGAAGGGAGAAAATTTGGAACCCAAAGTTTTAAAAACAAATGTTTAAAAAAATGTTTTCACATGCAACTGGGAAATAAGAAATACAGGAAATGGGGTACAGAAATCTATCCTGCCCTACAGGAAAAAAGAAGGGGAAGGGGATAAGAGAAGGAGGGGAGAGATAGAAGGGAGGGCAGACTAGAGGAAGGGATATTCAGAATGCATACCATCTTGGGGTGGGAGGAGGGGCGAGATGGGGTGAAAATTTGGAACTCAAAATCTTGTGGAAGTAAATGTTGAAAACTAAAAATAAATAAATTTAAAATTTAAAAAAAAAGAAAAGAAAATACATTCAACTTCTTCCCTTCTTTGCAAAAGTGGAGGAATATAGGTGTGGCACACTACATATATAGACTGTCAGATTCAGTTGAAGTGTTGATTACTTTTGCTGAAGTCTTTTTTTCTCCTGCTTTTTTTAGACTTTGTTACAAGGGATGGCTCTCTGGTAGAGAAAGGGATGGGGCAGGGATAGAGAAAAACAGAGGGAGAGAGAGAGAGAGAGGAAGAGGCAGAGAGAGAGAGAGACAGAGAGAGAGAGACAGAGAGAGAGGAAACATGTATTTGGAAATAAAGGTAATATAAAAATAAAAAACAGCAATAAAAATTTTTAAATCAATTTATTCATGAAAATTAAGGTAAAAATTATACATTTATGTGTGCCCCTGCAAGTTGGGACATATGCAAGTGCCCTTTTTATATACCCTTAGTCTTGATTCTGTCCTCGATTAGTCAGGCAACTAGCATTTAATCCAAATGTTTCTAACATGTTTCCAGAATTATTCCCCTCTATGAATGCATCTAATCATTTAATTTTCACCTATCCTTCCCATCTACAATGCACCATCACTGATGATCATGAATGTCTAGACAATCAACTGCAAAAGGAAACTAAGTCTTAAGATGATCTCCAAAATGAGCATCTACTTAAAGTAAGAAGTTGTGGCTTTGAGTCCTGACTCTGCCAGTTACTGGCTATGTGATTTGGACAACCATTCCACCCTTATGGTCTCAGTTTCCTCATTTGTTAAATGTATAATACCTGAACTACCTACCCCATAGGATTTTTGTGAAATTCAAACAAAATTGAAATAATGGAAGCATGGGAGGTTCTTGGCAAACTTTAATGCACTGCAGAAATGTAAGCTACTGCTAGTTTCCTAAACTATAAAATGAAAGGTTGTTCTCAGAGGTTTGCTTAAGCCAGCTCTAGAGAGCCAATTGTTAAATTTTCAGCTTGAACATTTGCATTTTGGAAATCAACAAATGTTGCAAATCAGGGCTTGATTTGTTGTTTTGTTGATTGTCTAGACTTAAGAAAACAATGGAGAAAATGTTAATAATTAAGATTAAGCTTTATTATTTTTCACTAAAATGTGTCATAAGTAGATTTTTTTTCAGAGAGGCAGTTGTTAAACATTTACCAGCATACTCCTGGTTCTACCACATGTAGTCTGAGATCCTTTGCAACATTAGATGATCCTGTAGGTGTATGGGTAGTTCAAGGAGGACTAGCACCTCTGGTATGAGGGCTTGCTAAGCCCTTTTCAGGGCTGCTCATCCACCTTTGATGTCCACCTTTGATGTCCACCTTTCACCCAACCTCACTTGTGGCTCCAAGAAATTGTAGCATTCACAGTGGCCACATGCCAGTAAAATGGTCTGTGCGGACAGGCTAAACCAGGTTGAGGGTGACTGACAGGCTTCAAATTCATCAGTGAGTTAGTGGGATGTCTACCCCAAGCATGTGAAGACTTCTTCCAGTGAAATGGGCAGATGATAACAATTTGTTCCAATGGCCATGAAGTTGGCTGACGCAGATGCTGTGGAGCATTTAGAGCTTGATCAGACATTGAAGATGCCAAGGTGATCCATCCACTGCATCCCAGGCCATCACCAGTCATCCTGCCTTTTGTCTTGCCACTGACTCCGATGACTTTGAAAGACAACTTTGTGCAGCTCTGCCTCACTTAAATGCAATTCATACACGAATCAAGACACTACCCCGTGATATCATTGCTCTTTCAAAAATGGACAAATAACAGACAATCCTGTGATTTTTAAGGATGCTCGAGCCCCATTCATGATCTGTCTGTGAGACTGAAGGACCAATATTGTCTTTAATGTGTCTTTCCTCAGCATTGTAACATTAAGCCTTTGATTTTCACGCTTAAAAGTAATGCAGCTCTATGTTTCCACAGAATCAATCCACAAGTAATTTTTAGGGAGTCTAATAAATGCTGAGTGACCTTGCATAAATCAATAAGATTCCTGTAATCTTTTTAAAAAGGAGACTAGACCTCACTGGAATTTAAAGTAGTTTGAAACACACAGGTATAAAATGTGATGACTGAAATTTTTTTTTAAATCTGAAAATAATTCAAACCATGCAAATTCCTCAACAGGACACTCAATTGTGACCATTTGTATATGGTACAGATGAAAAAGTACTGAAATGGGAATCTGGAGTCTTAGCTTTATAGTTTTGTTTCTCTAACTACTTATCTTTGTGGCTGATAATTCACTATCTCTCTCTGGCCTTTAGTTTCTTGCTTTTAAAATGGGGATATTACCCCTTCTCCTTCCCAGTTCTCTTTAACCTTTGTGCCTTCTGAGATTATCTACAATTTACACTGCATATATCTTGTTTGTACGTAGTTTATACATATTTTCCACCCTCATGAACTCCTTGAAAGTAGGAATGATTTCGGCTTTCCTTTATATCCCCAACACTTAGCATGGTGCCTAGCATGTAGTAGGCACTTAAGAAATACTGGTTGCCTTGACTTTCCTGCTCAAAAGACACAAAGATGTGGAATTGGAATGATCTCTTAAGAGTTCTCCTAGCTATGATGTATGACTGTAGATAATTCAATGTAACCTTCATTTAAATCGTGGTCAGGAGAACAGGTAATATTTGGGAGGAAATGATGCCAAGAGAAGTTGAAGGAAGGTGTTTCCTGGGATGTCTGGGAATCTAACTCTTCCTATATTGATATACTACTACAGGATCTCAGATGGCAATAGGACATACTCTATTACATCAAACCCACTTCCCAGTTTGAGCACTAGTTGGGCCAATAGTTAGTTGGAGGAAGTCAATTAGCCTCTATGACCTTCTAAGTCCTCATCTCTCAAGTGAACAGCTGGAGAAAATTATTTCTTAGGTCCATTCCAACTGAAACAGTCTATAATTCTATGATTCCCTTTCTATTGATACAAATGTGAGGGAGGTTAGGATCAGATCTCTTTAGACTACTGCAATTTTTATTTTTCAAATGATGAAGACTATAAAAGCTTTCAAGAAATAGACTTGCCTGGTGAAATTTCTACCTTTGGAACATGGAATGTAAAGATTCCATGGTTGATATGTCTGAGTTTAACTCAGTTAACACAGAACCAAGGCAACATCACAGATGAGGTCATAAAACTGTGTAGAAGCTGCAGCCATGGCATGCCAGAACGCTCAAGTTGAGCATCACTCAAAAGGCAACAGGGAGGTAGTTGGTGCACCTGAGCAGGCTGCCCTTCATCACCTTTGAAGAATGTCAAGAGAGGTCACATAAAGGATGTCATCAGAGAGATGCATGAGCATGAAAAAGAAGATTCCATCAGGTAGAAAGAACAAGGATAAACAAAAGACAGTCCACTGGTATCCACATATCAAAAGAAACTGAGGAGCAGTTAAAGAGAACTGAGAGGCAACATGGTATAATAGAGAGTTGGTCTTAAAGCCAGGAAGACCATGCTTATACTACATATATTGGCTGTGTGACAAGTCACTGAACCTCTCAGTGCTTTGGGCAACTCTCTAAGACCATAAGTTACAGAGGAGCTGCCAGTCTGCCTTGGTAGAGGGAATTTCCTCCTCTGGGAGATCTCTGTACCAATGAAATCAGGTAAAATCCTTTTCCCTATAGGAAGACATCCCCAGCATATTGGGTAGATACTTTGTGTATGATTTATAGGAGGATATGAACAAGACTTACAAGAAAGGACAAGATGTAGATAGGTTGTGATATGCATCATGAGAGAGAGGTCCCACATCCAGGAAATCACAGTACCACACATTGAAGAAGCATGTACTCTAACACCCACAAACACAAAATTATTTAAGGGTGGCTAAGTGGTATAGTGAATAAATTGTTGAACTTGCAGTCAGGAAGACCTACATTTAAATACAATTTCAGATACTTCCTAGCTATGTTACCCTGGGTAAGTCACTTAATGTCTGTCTGCCTCAGTTTCTTCATCTGTAAGATGGGAATAATAATAGCCCCTAGCTGCCAGAATTGTTGTGAGGATAAAATGAGATATTTGTAAAATGCTTTGCAAACCTTAAAGTACAATGTAAGTTCTAGTTATTATGTATATATATCTAAGTGTATAGATGTGCGTATACATATATATGTGTGTGTATTTGATTTTTGGTAAAGGAGGATGAATATTTATTAATATTTTCTCAGTGACCATTTCTGGCAATTATAAAATTGGAGATATTTTGCAAGCTTTTGCTATCCTCCCTTCTTTTGGATGAACTGAGAAGTGAACCTCCAAATCCTTTAAAATAGAGTACCTTCTAGCACTGTCCCACTTAGTATAGACTTAGTCTAATCCAGATACTCTTTCCATTTTGCTTTCTTTAATACCTTCCTACTTCATCACATATCAGTCAGGAGCCATGATGTTAGACAGTCCAGATGTGTTGAGCCATTGTCATCAATACTTTTACTTCAAGGATTCCATAGCTAAATCTGGGGATAATGGGAATGATCCATGGGAGATAATAACATGGGGTAATCCCTTTTCAGGTATAGATCACCAAATCTGTGCACGCTATCGTAAACTCACTTCATGAATTGCTGTCGCAAAAAAAGAAAGAAAGAAAAATTCTAGTACTCATTGATCAGATATCCAGTGAAATTATTTTGCGTAGTCTACTCAAAACAATAGGAATATCTTAGAAGGAATTTTATTTTAATTCTATTGTAATTCTACATGACTTGTGAGTGTCTTCTTCAGCTCAAGCTCTGCAACTGATTGGCATGGATAAAGCCTGCCTAGTTCTGAGTAAAGCCAACTAGACAAGGCCCCATCTTCAAAGGATTTGGGCTGTTCTAATGCTGGGTCCTCTCTTGCCCTAAGGCTGTGACCTCTTCCTTTGGGTCTTTCCTTGCTGTTGCTGGGCTCAGGGACTATTCCTGTGCTGGATTCCTTCCACAGGCTTGAGGGACTTCAAAGGCTGGATTTTGCTTAGAGCCTTTCTCTTGAAGCTGGGCTTCAGCTATTAATGTCTCCCTGGACCCATTGAGAATGCCCTTAGGATCATTCCTCCGGATGGGCTCTTGCTGCTATAGACTTTGGGGTGAAGAGATAGGGAATGAGGGCTGAGGAAGGCTAGGCCTTTGTTAGAATACTGGTAGGCTCAAGCAGAAAGTGCTGGATTGGCCTAAAGTTCCAGGGACTGCTTGCACTCTGTTCTCTGCTGTCTACCCTGTGGCTCTGTTCTCAACCCAACCTGAGTTATCTATCCCAGGGTTTCCACAAGAAAATAAGTGCTATTAACCAGCTGATATTCATTAGAACTTTCTTCTTTGCTTTACCTTTCCCTAGTTTGCTTCACCCTTCCATGTTTTAATTAGTTTAGCACAGCGCTTGAATATAGTTAAGCACTTAATGCTTTGACTAAGTTAGTATCACAAAAGTATTAGTATCATAAAAGAAGTCTAGTAGAGTGCTTTTTTTTATTTTGAGAATAATTCGTTTAGCATAAATATTGCTTTTTAAACATTTGATAAAATTCACCTGCAAATACATCTAGATCAGAGTGGGCTTCTCCTCCTTTTGTAGTTTATAGGTAGTTCAATTTTATTTTATGAGATAAAATCATTTAAGATCTTTTTCATGTTCTATCAATTTGGATATTTTATATTTTTGTAATTTTGTTGAAATTTTCACATAATTTTATAAAGTAGGTTCAAATAATTCTTTCACTTCTTCTTTGTGATATCATCTTATTCATTTTTTTCCTTCGGTAATGTGATTTTCTTCCCTCATCTTTTTGATTAAGTTAGTTAAAGATTTATCAGTCTTAATAGCCTTTTCAAAGAACCAAGCTTTAGTTTGTTTCGCAGTTCTTTAGTCTTTTTGCTTTCCATTTTATGTATTTCTCCTCTACTTTTCAAGTTTTCCTCTTTTGTGTTTTTAGGTTTTTTAATTCAAAAAAATTTTTTAATTTAAAAAAATTAATCCTTTCCTTTTGTTAATGTATATTTGCAGAGATAAAATATTTCCTCTGAGAATTGTTTTAACTGCATTTCAGAAATGTTGGTTTGGATATTGTCTCATCATTATTATTCACTTTCATATAGTTATTGTTTCTATTATTGGTTTTTGATCCATTTGTCATTTAGAATGCCATTAAGTCACCATTTAAGTCTGCATCTTTAGCTTATGTTCCCTTCGTTCAATACTACTTTTAGTGTTTTTGTCTATAAAGGATGTTTTTAGTATTTCTACTTTTTTACATTTATTTCTCTGTGACATAACACATGGTCTATTTCTGTGATGGCACTTTGCGAGGCTAAAAGACATAAATTAATAAATGAATGAATAAACATTTACTATGTGATGAGTACTCTGTTCACCTTTGAAAACATAAATACAAAAGGAATATAGTCACTGCCCTAAAAAGAGTTTACATTCCAATAGGGGAAAACAATACACATAAGATGGATTAGATACATAACAGGTGGCAAGGCCCAGAGATTTGGAGTTTTCATTGTTGTCATGAAGAGGACCAATGACATCATGAGGTGATGTCTTTCCTTGCGCACGAATTGGATTTAAGCGAGGCAGAGTTGTACAAAGTCGTCAGAGTTCAGTAGCAGGACAAAAATGATGGTCCAGGATGCAGTGGATGTCTTTGATGTCTGACCAACCTCTAAGTGCTCCATAGCATGGCTTCAGCTGCCTTCATAGCCATTAGAACACATTGTTGTCATCTGCTTATTCTGTTAAAGGAAATCTTCACATGTTCAGGGTAGACATCCCCCTAATTCATTGATCTATTCGATGCTTGCTGGTTACCTTCAATCTGGTTTAGCCTGTCTGCCCAGATGGCCTTACCAGGGTGTGGCCAATGTGCATGCTACAGCTGCTTGAGGCCACAGGTAAGAGCTGGGTGGAAGGTGGACACCAAAGGTGGATAAGCAGCCCTGAAAAGGGCTCATAAGCCCTCACATTAGTCCTCACTGAACTAGTGTTACTCCTCCCTGAACACCCCATATATCCCTCTGGAGTATTCAGTATTAGGATAGATGGAAAGGTCCAGCAGTTTGGAGGGTGCTCATATGAACTGAGCCCTTTGCTATAATGGGAACTCCAGAAGGCAGATACAATATGTGTATTTTGTCATATATTAATATATTTTCTTTAATGTTCCTGGGGGCTTACATAGTACAGTAGAAGGAGCATTCACTCTGAAATCAGAGGATACAGGTTCAAATCCTGCCTCTGCCACGTAAGTCTTCTACTGATATTCAGCAAATCCCTTAACTTCTTGGGTTCTCTCTTTCCTCATCTATAAAATGAAAAGACTGAACTAGATGGCCTTTGAAGTCCCTTCCAGGCCTAAATCTGCGATCTTATCCCATTCTGAATATACATACAAGTCTTTCAGCTTTAACTTCTCTAACAATTTGTTCAGTACCATATTTTCCTTTTTCTTGTACTTATACAACCAAGAGGAACATTAAAGTTTCCCATAATGACTTTTACTATGGTTTTTTTTTTTGCTTTTCAGTTAACTTTTCCTTTATGAAAATATACGCTATGCCATTTAATGCATATGTATTTAGTAAAAATATTGGTTCATTGCCTAGGCCTCTTTTATGCATAATGCAATTTCTTTGATACAGTCATTTTTATTTTTATTTTATCTGATTGGATAATTGCAACTCCAGTTTTTTGGGTTCACTTCATGGGTAATATAATTTCTTCTACTCTTTCATTTTCCTTTTGTATGCATCTTCATTTTTCACATGGTTCTTGTATATAACCAACTATTGGGTTTTCTTTTCTTATCTACTCTATCAATCTTTATCATTTTTTGCATTCTTTAATTCATTCATATATAAAGCCATGAGTTTTAGAATCTTTTCTTTCATTTATTTCTTTTGTATTAATTTTAATCCATTCCGTCTTTTAAGTCAGTACTCTCTGTCATGAATTTTGCTTATACTATTTTGATCCTAACCTATTCCCAAAGGTTGACTACCCCTCCCCCACTTCAATGAACATTTCTTAATCACCTTATATATTCAAGCCACAAAGAAGTAAGCTTGGGGTGACCTTTCCTAATTTTTATAGTATCTATTATTAGACAATCACAGGTCAATAGTGTGACGAATCCTATAGTTTCCATCTGGTCTCCATGTGGCAAAAAACCAAGATCATCTTAACATAAAATTTTCTAATTCTAATGAAAGCTTTTTACAGATTAAGGCACAATTCAAGACAAGAGATCTGATTCAGTCACCACCATTACCTATAGTTGACCCTGGAATCTCCTCAAACGAAGATATATATTGCACCAAGAAAAATATATAGAGAGGGATTATCAAATAATACTCTCACCTTCCCTCCTTGCCCCCTTCTCAAATAAGGACTTTTGTTAGAAGATTCAGAGTTTAGCCTTAGAAGTATCATGGAGCATTGTTTAAGGATGTTTGATTCCCTGTCAATTCCAGATCTCAGATCTCTACCTTGAGAAAGGAAGGCATGGTCTTGTTTTGAGAAGAGAGACAGATACTTGTATGATTTAGCCCTGGTAAGAGGGAAGGCCAGCCTTATCAGCAAGGAAAGAAGGAAACAAGCATTCATTAAGCATCCACTATGTGCCAAATGCTGTAATAAATGCTTTACAAACATTATCTCATTTGATCTTCACAACAACCCTGAAGATAAGTGCTATTATTTTCCCCATTTTACAGCTGGGGAAACAAAGGCAGTTTCCTGAGACAACTAGGTCTGAGGCTGGATTTGAACTCAGGTCTTCCTGACTCCAGTCCCAGTCTTTATCCACTGCACCACCTAGCTTCCTTTGTACTCACTGCTTCATGATATTATTTTTTTTTCTCCAAACAGGCATATTTAGGTTTGTTCTCTGTTTCTTTCAGAATTGATCTTCATGCTATTCTTCACGCTGGACACTTCAAATCCCAATTCTAGGTATTCTCATTGGCTGCATTCCTATGCCTGGAATTCTCTCCCTCCTCATCTCAATCTCTCAACTTCAAGTTCCAGCTAAAATTTCACCTTCTACAAGCCTTTCCTGATCCTCCTTAATACTAATGAATTCCTTCTGTTGATTATTTCCTATCTCTCCTATATATATATCATTTGTATATACTTTGAATGTTGTTACTCCCATTAGAATGTGAGCTTGAGCAGGGACTTTTTTTTGGGGGGTCTTTCAGTATATCCTCAGTCCTTAGTACGGTGCCTGTATATAGTAAGTACTTAATAAATGCTTATTGATTGATGGTAAAGATGTTAGAAGTTAGATTACAAAGGGCTGAATAAGGAGTAAGCGGAAGCAGTGAAACTAGATAGCTTTTTCAAGGAGTATAGTGGAGAAAGTGAAGAAAGATTAAGGTCAATGATGACTAAATACTAACAGATACCTGCTCTTAAGAATTTAAAATGATTTTTTTTCAAAATTCCATGAGACCACCACCCTTTAGTTTTGTCAATATTATCTCATAACTGACTGATGTCGATTACATTTATGGATGCTTATGCTCTACCCATATCTTTCCAAAAACACATCTATTCACAATAACACATTTCTTAGGGACAGTTTATTGTTCAGATGGCAGCATTAGATGGCAGTTTCTTGACCTTACTTGCTGCCAGTTTTGTCCTGTTCCTGCTGTTGCCCCTGGAGCTTCCATAGGGAAGGTTCATTAGTCATTCTAGAATAAGTCCTCTTAGGTTATATACTCTTGGCTGGACAATACCAGCTCTTTCATTAAAAAACAAACAAACAAACAAAAAACTAACACAGTATCAGCTACACTGATGTGTAAAAAACTCAGGCAGCAGAGTTGACTTTTCTGATAGATGGTGCCCATCTCTTAGAGCTTAACTGCCTTTCATTTCTTTTCCTCCTTGGGGAATAGGTAGGCTGTGTTACTCCCTTTTACAACAGGATCAGTCCTTCCAATAAGCCTCTTTGAGGCTGGGGAGTAACACTCACAAAGCTTTCGATTTCTCTGACGTCCAATCTCTGAGAAGACTTTAGAAAGCACTAGAAACACTGGAGGAGAAGGGGCAAGTTGATTCCAACTGTTAATACTCTTGAGACCTCAACAAGGGTCTCTGGCTCCCACACATAAAGAATTGTGTTCATTCTAGGTGCCACAGTTAAGGAAAGATTTAAAAACTAGATGGAACATAACCAGATACGGATGAACTGGATGGTGGAGAGGCTGGAGACAATGCAGTATTCATATCATTTGAAGCACTGTTGATATTTTGCCTGGAAAAGAGAAAGCTAATGAGGAACATGACAGCTGTATTTTTTTTTATCTGAAAAGCTGTTAGGTAGAATAGGGATTAGTCTTATTAAGCTTGGCCTTAGAATACAGAAAAGGGTTAAATATCAGCAACAAAAGATTTAAAAAAAAACTAATATCCAAAATCAATAGAAAATTGACAGAAATTAAGCTAATACACAAAATTTCAAAAGTATAAAAATTTTCAAAAGAATACCAAATATAACAATGCCATGAAACGCTGTTCAAAAATAGCAATAATGAGCAAAATGCAAGTGAAAACAATTATGAGTTGTTTTCACCTCAAATTAGTGAAATGAAACTGTTTTGTTGTTGTTAGCAAGGTTGTTAGCAAGGTTGTTAGCAAGGTCAAATCGCCCAATCAAATTAATAAAAAAAAATTATGGGCTATAGATATACAGATAAACTAACATATCTCAAGTGTACCTGTGAATTGTCTTGATTAAAAACTATCCCAATGATTTCTTACTGATGAAAGGATCTGCATGCCTACATTTTTGGCACAGGCTCACAGATACAATGTAAAAATGAAAAATCCCTCCCCTCCCATTCTGGCCCCAAACAAAGATAACATATCTTTCACACAAGTGGACCTAATGATTGCTATACTGCTAAATTTTGTTTGAACTCTGATCCCAGGAGCCCCATGTAGTACATATCTTCAAAGAGGGTTAAAATCACAAAACATCATAACTCATATCAAGAAGCAAGATTTTCTTCTCTAAATAATGAAAAATACCTCATCTTTGGTTGTCATGGACTTAAGAGGGCATGAAGACACTTGAGGAAGAAGACTTTATTGTACCCTTCTAAGATATTATTTCTTTATAAATGTGAAATGTCTTCTGGAATGACTATAATCTGGCCCTATACTGCTTCTTCTTTCTGTTGATATTGTCCTGTGCCAACTTGGCTCTTCAGTTATCTGGTCCATTGAGAACTCTAGGTGCCATGAAAGGAGGATTATGGGTCCTATCAGTACTGGCCCTGCATAGAGTTCTTGGTATGAAAGTTACATCGGGGTGACTGGGTTGGCAAATCCTTGATGAATGAAATTCAGCTCCTTTATCCAAAGCATTCCCAGCTAACTTTTTATTTTGGTGATTGTGAAGACCATGGAGGGATTTCCAGTATGATAACTCTGGGATGTTTCCTTTTCTTGGGCTTGTTTTGACTGATGCTCAGCTTCTTGTCCTTGACTGCATGCACAGGATGATCTTTCTTGCATCTGCTATCACTTCATTTTGACAATAATTTTGTTAATTTTTTTCATTTTTCATTTAAAAACTAGCTAACGCCCTCTTTGACCCTTGAGCATGTTTGTGGAGGGTCACTAATGTAGGGAATACCTTGAATGAGGCAAAGGAATAGTAGCCATTGTTGTGATCATTTTATAGGGGAGTTTTTTAGGTCTTGTTTTCCGCTGAGTTTCACCTTGAGAACCTCAGTGCTTCTGCTTTTTTCCATACTTCTCATGGAGACGAGTAGTAGAACTTCTGTTCCCTAATCCTGCACGGGCTAGTAATTTCCTGATTAGTACCTATTTAGGAAAAATAATTAATTGAAATAAGAAACTATTTTTCTATATCTCTCCACCCTTTCATAGCCAGAATCCAAAAGAAAGTCATTCACACTTCTTGCCTCTACTTCCTATCTGCTCACTCACTTCTCAACCTCTTGCAATCAGTCCATTGAGATTACTCTCTCCAGGGTTATGCAGAATACTAAAGTTGCAAAATCTCATGGCCTTTGTCAGTCCTCATTTTTCCGGACTTCTCTGCAACTTTTAATTGTTGAACACCCACTCTTCCAAAATGTCTTCTCCTTCCTTAGTTTTCTTGACACTGCTCTCTTCTGGTTCTCCTACCTATCTGACCATCACTTCTTTGAATGTCACTTCTTAGCTGGATCAGCATCTAAATATTGCTTGCTAACCATAGATTTCCCCCCCCCAAACAAGTCCTAGACCTTCTTTACTTTCTCTCTGCAATCTTTTCAGTTCTCATGACATCAATGATCTTCAAAATGACTCTCAGATCAAGAAATAGAGCATGAATCATGGTGTGCTAGTAAGTGTTTAACAACTGGCTCTCCAGAAAAAAAAAATACAAGTGACACACTTTTAAGGTTAATCTGCATTATTACATTTTCTCCTTCATTTTTTAAAAGATTAAATTATTTATTTTTAGTTTTCAACATTCACTTCCACAACATTTTGAGTCCCAAATTTTCTTCCCATCTCATCTCTACCCCAACCCCAAGACAGCGTACATTCTGAATACCCTTTCCCCAATCTGCCCTCCCTTCTATCTCCCCCCCCCCTTCTCTTATCCCCTCCCTCTCCTATTTACCTGTAGGGCAGGATAGATTTCTATACCCCATTTCCTGTATATCTTATTTCCTCCCTCCCCACCCACCCTCACTGAGAAGGCAAGCAACTCAATACAGGTTACACTTGTGTAGTCATGCAAAACACTTTCATAATAGTCATGCTGTGGAAAACTAACTATATTTCCCTTCATCCTATCCCACTCCCCCCCATTTATTCTATTCTCTATTTTGAGCCTATTCCTCCTCAGAAATGTTTGCTTATGATTACCCCCTTCCCCAATCTGCCCTCCCCTGTATCATCTTCCTGCTCTCTTATCCCCTTTCCCCCTATTTTCCTGTAGGGTAAGAGAGTTTTCCATACCCAATTGAGTGTGTATGTTATTCCCTCCTTAAGCCAAATCCAATGAGAATGAGATTCACTCATTCCCTCTTACTTTCCCCCACTTCCCCTCCTCTATAAAAGCCTTGTCTGTTTTATGTGAGATAATTTACCCCATTCTACCTCTCCCTTTCTCCTTCTCCCAGTATAATCCTCTCTCACTCCTTAATTTTATTCTCCAGATATCACTCCTTCATCTTCAACTCACTCTGTGGCCTCTATCTATCAACCTATCTATACATATAATTTTTTCCCTCCAACTACTCTAATATTGACAAAGGTCTCATGAACTACAAATATCATATTTCCATGTAGAAATGTAAACAGTTCAACCTTAATAAGTCTCTTATGATTTCTCTTTCCTGTTTACCTCTTCATGCCTGAGTCTTGTATTTGAAAGTCAAATTTTCTATTCAGTTCTGTTCTTTTCATCAAGAATGTCTGAAAGTCCCCTAATTCACTGAATATTCATTTTTTCCCCTGAACAATTATACTCAGTTTTGCTGCGTAGGTGATTCTTGGTTGTAATCCTATCTCCATTGCCCTCCGGAACATTATATTCTAAGCCTTCTGTTCTCTTAATGTAGAAGCTGCTAAATCCTGTTTTATCCTGATTGTGTTTCCACAACACTTGAATTGTTTCTTTCTGGCTGCTTGCAATATTTTCTCCTTGACCTGGGAACTCTGGAATTTGGCTACAATATTCCTAGGAGTTTTCCTTTGGGGATCTCTTTCAGGAAGTGATCGGTGGATTCTTTCAATTTCTATTTTAGCCTGTGGTTCTAGAAAATCAGGGCAATTTTCCTTGGTAATTTCTTAAAAGATGATGTCGAGGCTCTTTTTTTGATCATGGCTTTCAGATAGTCCAATAATTTTTAAATTCTCTCTCCTGGATCTATTTTCCAGGTCAGAAGTTTTTCCAATGAGATATTTCATGGTGTCTTCTGTTTTTTCATTCTTTTGGTTTTTGGTTTTGTTTTACAATATCTTGATTTCTCATAAAGTCACTAGCTTCCAATTTCTCCATTCTAATTTTTAAGGAAGTATTTTTTTTTCAGTAAGCTTTTGGACTTCCTTTTCCATTTGACCAATTCTGCTTTTTAAGGCATTCTTCTCTTCATTGGCTTTTTGGACCTCTTTTGCCATTTGGGTTAGGCTATTTTTTAAGGTGTTATTTCTTCAGTATTTTTTTGGGTCTCCTTTAGCAAGGTATTGACTAGTTTTTCATGATTTTCTTGCATCACTCTCATTTCTCTTCCCATTTTTTCTTCTACTTCTCTTACTAGTTTCTCAAAATCCTTTTCGAGTTCTTCCATGGCCTGGGACCAATTCATATTTTTCTTGGAGGCTTTGGATGGAGAAGCTTTGACTTTGTTTCCTTCTTGTTGTATGTTTTGATCTTCTTTGTTGCCAAAGAAAGATTCTATGGTCTCACTTTTTTTGCACAATTTGCTCATGAACCCAGCCAATTACTTGAGTTTTAAACTCTTTATCTTGTTAAGATAGGGATCTGCTTCCAGTGTGGAGAATGTACTGTCCCAAGCTTCGGGGGTATTGTGTACTTGTTTTCAGAGATACTTCTAGGGAAGTGTAAGTTTTCAGTTCTTCCAAGGTGGTATGATCAAGGGTGAGGTGTTTATTCCTTTCCTGGCCTGTGCTCTGGTCTGGGAGTGACTACAAGCACTGTTTTTCTGCCTTGGAACTGTGAGGAGGATTCCCTCTCCACCACCACCACAAGCTCCACCATGCCAGCACTCCTCCTTGCCCCAGGATCACCACCCAGAACCGTGATCCAGATCCAAGCACAAGCAAACCAAAAGAATCCTGTCTCAGTACCAGCAAAGAGATCTCTGCAATCCTCCTCTGATCAGTCACTCGATTCCCCCTCAGTCTGTGGGCCAGAAGCCCTGGAAGCACTCACTACCCTCGGGCTGCACCAGGACTGGGGCTGGGACCAAGCTTCTCTCTCACCACAGACACAGACTTTTCCCACTGACTTTCTAAGTTGTCTTTGTCATTTGTGGGTTGAGAAGTCTGGAAACTGCCACAGCTGCTGGTGATTCAGTCCCCTGAGGCCTGGTTTTTGCCTACGAGGCCAGGCTAAACTGTGTTTCTCTCCCAGTCCGGCACAACAGACCTTTCTAATCAACCATCCAGGTTGTCTTGGGCTGAAAATTTGTTTCACTCTGTGTTATTGTGGGTTCTGCTGCTCTAGAATTTGTTTAGAGCCATTTTTTACAGGTATTTGGAGGGTTTGGGGGACAGCTCAAACAAATCACTGCTTTTACTCCACCATCTTGGCTCTGCCCCTCCTTCATTTTCTTAAGTATAAGACAATCAACAAAACAAGAAATCAACCCAATTTGTAGCATCTGTTCATTTTCAAGGTTTAAAAGCTCACATTGAAAATTTAACACTCAACCCTTAGGAGCTTTTCCAGCATACCACTCGACCTACTTTCTCTCCTGAGCTTTAGTCCCATATTACCAACTACCTACTATACATCTCTAATTGAATGGCCTGAAAGCATGTGAAACTAAATACGGGCAAAATGGAAGTCATCTTTTCATCTTTTCCCCTAAACCTATATATGCTTTTACTGTGTTTCTCTATTTTTGCTAAAGTAACTACCATTCTTCAAGTTACTCAATAATCAGAGCTGTTACCTTTGACTCTTCTTCCTCATTTATCATATTCAACAAGCTTTTAAATCTTCTAGAAGCTACCTCTCTTCCGTTCTGCCTTCACACAACTGCCATTCTAGCTGAAACTTTCATTACCTTATTTGCAGCAGTCATTTCTTAACTGGACTTTTAGATTCCAGTCTCTCTTCTCTCCAATCCATTCTCCACAAAGCTATCAAAATAAACTTCCTGAAGTATAAGTCTAACCATGTTATTCCCTGAACAAGAAACATCTTTTGGCTCCCTATTGTCACTAAGAGAGAGAGAGAGAGAGAGAGAGAGAAACTACTCAATTTCGCATTTAAAGTCCTCTCTATTTTGAGCCAGCCTAACTTGCAAAGATTATTTTACATTATTCCCCTTTATGCTCTCTATTTCTCAACAAAGATAGCCTTCCTGCTGCTCCTTGATTTAGGCACTCCATCTCCCTCCCCTGTGCTCCAGAATGGTCTGTTTGTTCCTCACTATCCTAGCCCCACACGTCTTGATTTCTTTCAAGTCTCAGCTCCAGTACCACCACCTCTAGGGAGACTCTCCAGAATACCCTACTGCCTGACTCTTCAGGCTGTCTGCCCACACTGAAACGATCTCATGTATTTGTTCACATGTCGTATCCTGGCAAAAACGACAGAAACCCCTTGAACACAAAGGGGCCATTTTTGTTTGGTTCTGATTGGGTACCCCTGTACCTGGCACAGAGCTCTGCCCAGGGATGGCTGAATTGTTCACACATCTGAGGCCTCTCACCCACATCTGTGGCCCATGGCCTCTTGAACCTTCCATCCTTCTGACATGAAAGCAAACCCAGGAACGGCTGACATCAGCTCTCCAGGCCTCTCCATCAGGCCTGAGAGGCCCGGGAATATCCACCCAGGAGAGTCTGGCTTTCAGAAAAGGGCAAAGGACAGCAAGCACTTGAGGAAGCTCTGGCAAGAAGCACCCTAAGCAGCCCCAAGAGAACAGGAGTCCCCCAAAGAGTTATGGCTCTGGTGGCACCTGCACATGGCTCTTGCAGAGGCAATAACCAACAGTGGAGGTGTGTGTATGGCGTTACAAATGTACACATTCATGAAAATTAAAGCTACAAAGGGTCCTCCTGCATCCTGTGTGCTGTACCATCCTGTGTGTGGCCTACCTCATTTATCCACTCATAGCCTCTGCTTTATTCCTACCTACTCTCTCCTAGATCCAGACGGAGCATTCTAGACCTCTCCTTTCTAGACTTCTCCAGAATCTGTCTCTCTTGTATCTAATGCCCTAAGTTAAATTTCCACTCACCCTTCCCTTGACCCCACACCATCCTTGCACGTTCCAAGGGTAGTCCTGTATCCACATACTTAATTAGCTGTAACAGGTGATTCCCCTGTGTCTTGGGCTGGTGTGAGTCCTGACTCTGCCTCTGCCTGGCTGGGTGAATTTGATAATCATTCTGACATTATGGTATTAGTTTCTCTATTTGTAAAAATAAATAATTATATCTAAAATACAAACTGCATTGGATTATTATGAGAATCAAATATGATAAGGAATACCTGGACAAGTCTTGACAAACCTAAATGCACTGTAGAACTATAGGCCATTTTTACTTCTGTTCATTCTTATACTCCATTCCTGAGTCATCACAGAAACAAGGACAAATCTACAATACATGTGCCTCTTCAACCTTGTAACAGGCAAACCCTTGGTTTTCATTCTGAAAACTGATATAACTCCACAGCTCTATCCTAGGGGTTCTGAATGTTTTTGTGTTATAGACCCCCTTTGGCAGACTGGTTTAGCCTATGAAACCTTTCTCAGAAAAAATGTTTTTAAATGATTAAGATGAAATTTTGACAAGAGCACTAGAGCAGAAAAACTTGGGTCCTGCCTGGGCTAACAGCTAGCTATGTGAGCTTGGGTAAGTCCCTTATTCACTACGAACTCAGCATCCTCACTAACAAATCACTTGACTTTTGGAGTAAATAACCTCTAAGATCCTTTCCAGCTGTTGATAATAAGATGATTACTTTTCTACTGGCAATGTTATGTAAGGGATGAGATCAAAGCTCTTTAGGCTACTTGAAAGAAAAATTTTTTTTCTTCTAATTATAGGGTGGCTTCAGATGCTTCTGGACCATGGCCCTCCATGGGTAACTCCACCCCTCCCAGGCATGTGATTATATTCCACTGTTGCTTCAGTCTCATATTACCAATTTCCTATTGGATATTCAATTGGATGTCCTAGAGATATCTTAAACTCAATGTCTAAAACTGAACTTATAGGGATATCTTTTTCCCTAAACCATCCCTCTCTTTTGGACTTCCCTATTTGTCAAAGGCACCACCACTCAACTGCTTACCCCCTCTCTCTTCCAATACAGTCATTCTTTTGGTAAACTTGGTCTAGATCAGAAGCTCTTCCCATCTTTGTTTTTGTAGTGCCATTTTTACTATCTCATAGGTCAATCAGGAATGGTAATATAAAGTCTGAATATGGTAAAGCTTCTCTGTCTGTACCTTCTGACATTAGAGTTTTCATTATCGTGGGTATAATCTTTTTCCCAAATGTAGTTTACCAAATCATGCATACCTCTGAGACTACCTTGATGAGTTCCTATGACCAAAAAATAAAAATAAAAAATCTAGTATTTAGTATCTGTAGACTGAACTTCTGATGATAAGCTTCCATGAAAGTAGCTAGGATGAGGGAATATTGCAGAAGCAATCCTTTTATTAGTGCAGTTTAGCAGACATATCTTTTGAGATCTCTTCCAATTCAAGGAATTATGTGTATGATTTTGTATTGCAATAGGACAGTATGTATTGTGAGCATTTGTATTTCTTTATACTATGGTTTTTGTTTCAAAAATGTCTCAGTGGTTAACTATTTACCATTGACTTTGAACTTTTCAGACCAGTATGGTCTCTGCTGCTTACTGTTGTTGCCAAAAATGATGAGCTCAAAGATAAAGCACTCAAATGAAAAATACTTCCTTCCAAACTGAGCCTATATAAAGGGAAAAATGTCTTTTTCATATATCTATGTCCAAGGATTGCTATAAAGTTAAATTTTAGGTTTTACCTCTGACTTTATATGTCCTCTATCATTCTTTTAGCTTTCTGTGAATTTTTGTATTGGGTAGAGAAGTTTACCTCTCTTTGTCTTCAGTTTTCTTTACTGGTGTTCCATCTGGGGTCCTTTCAATAGTTGCTTAAGTCTATGAAACAGTTGAATCCTCTATAAATTTTCATGTTGCCATTTCAACTGGAAATGTGAAATTAATTTCATTCTTGGTCATGGGGTTGAAGTCAGAGGTAACAGGTCTTTGTGCATTTAGCTACTCCTTTGGGCTGAGTGGGTAGGGGGCAGGTGTGGGGAGGGATGGTAGAAGAATCTTGAAGAGTGTCTTGTTGGACTTTAGTCCTCCCAGTGAAGGCTCTTCCATGCTAGGTATGTGAACAGAAGAGGGGAGACGTTCAAAAAGCCATTCTAGGGGCAGCTAGGTGACAAAATGGCTAAAGCACTGCCCCTGAAGTCAGGAGAACCTGAGTTCAAATACAGCCTCAGACACTTGACACTTACTAGCTGTGTGACCCTGGGCAAGTCACTTAACCCCAATTGCCAAAAAAAAAGCCATTCTAGCAATCCCCTCTGTGCTCCTGTAAGTTGATTTTTAGGGCTAGATATTGAGGAGACATAAGAATAATAAGAGGAAAATGAATAATAAACTGAAGGAGAAGCAGCTTCATTTCTCAACCAGAATGTATTTGTCTCTTGACTGGATCCTAGACAGACTAGAGAATCTTAACTACATGCAGGACCAGCCCTGTTGCCTGGTGTCAAGGTCCCTGGAAAATATAATAAATAACACCTCAGCTTTGCCTTACTTAGTAGACTTTATCCTCGGTAAACCATCTCCTGCCTTGAGCACCATAAGTAGTTCAGGAAGAGGGTCATTGATGCTCTTACCTTTCTTCCAAGTCCCAGTTTCCCATTCAGGGAATTTCCAAAGAGCCTAGAATGCTCCCTGGGGTCAGAATATTCAATCCATTGACCCAAACCCTTCTCAGAAAACTGATTGAGATGTAGATTTCATCTAGTATGTTGAAGTCTCTTCATTCCAGTCCTTCCCAACACCCAATAATTTCTTTCCCTGTAGTCCTAAAGCTTTATTTTCAATTCAGAACGTAATCATTGAGAACTGAGAACAAGGTTATGCCCAAACCTTTGTTATCCTTCCCTTTTACTAGCAAGTTCTTCTGAAATCAGGTATTCCTCACAAATCTATTCCCAAAGAACTGTCAGATTTTTCCTTGCTCTTCCTTTTTACCCAGTAATATTTCCATGGAGATGATTCTGGGTATTACATCAAAGCCTCAGATCTATCGGAAACCAAAACTTCCTTCCCCAGTGAAGGAAGATCCTGAAGGGTACCTCTTATTTGAAATCTTAATTCAAACTCTCTTCCCAGGACATTAACAATACTCTTATTTCTTGTAAGTTCATCTTTATCAGCAAATATTTATTTTTTGCCAGATCACTGCTGGTGACTATGAAACTTATTTCACCTATGACCTCTAAATTTTAAAGTCTCGACAACTCTGAGCTCAGTAATTCATATATCTATAATGCTTTCCATCCAATTCAATTCAATATACTGATTCAGCATTAACTATGAGTAAAGCACACTGTGCTAGTTCTTGAAGAAGTAAAGATAAAAATAATAGTCTCCATCTTCAATTCTTGTAAGTATAACAAAATATAATGTAGTTTATGAATAAAGGGAGAATTAACAAATGAGGGAAAACAAGGTAGGCTTCAAAGAAAGGTTAGCATCTAAGTCAGACCTCAAGAGAGCATATTGCAAAAAAGAGACGAGGAAGAAGTGAACACTTGGGTAAGATGATACCTGAGAAAGGGAATTTGATTTGGCATAGCAGAAAGAGTACTGGCTGTAGAATCAGAGGACCTGGGTTCAAATCCAATCTCTAATGCTTATGGCAAGCTACTAAACATCCCTCGACCTCAGTTTCCTCATCTTCAACATAAGGCTATGGACTTAATGGCACGGCAAGTCCCTTCCAATCCAACACAGTCCTGTTTCTGGTCTTGGAGGGCATTTATCCTGTTGTTATTCGGACAAGCTGCCATTAAGTCCCATTCCTCACACAAAGTAGGGAGTAGTCCACTCTAACACATACCTGCCCAAATGGGTCTGGCTGGTGCATAATCTCTTGTTCACACTCCCTCCACTTTCCTGTCTTGGCAGAAGGTCACAGCTCCTTGCCATTTCTTGCCTCAGGTGGTTGTACCCACTATCAGGGTCTTGAGGGAACAGTATGTGCCTAAATTTTGCCTGCATTAGATAGGAATAGGAAGAAGGAAGGAGACACGTCTCCTTCCGGAGGACTGAAAAGTGTCAGACTGGCAATGACATTTTCCTTCTAATTCACACTTAGTAAGCAACAATATCTTGGTGAAATAAAGAAGGGCTCATCTATTATCTCTCCTCCCTTTTACAGCCAAACTCCCAGAAAAACTATCTAAACTTGTCTTCTCCATTCTTTACCCTCCCATTAATGACTTACAATCTGGACATTCCACCAAAATACTCTTTCCAAGATTAAATATGATAATGTACATAATACACATTATATCATTTATAATTTTTATCACTCCCTATCCATTACAACCTCCCTGAAGCTTTTAACATCTGACTAAGTTCTTTCTGGATTCTTTCTCCTTTTCCATCTTTCTTGACCCTGCTTCCTCCTGGTTCTCCTTCTACTTGTCTGAGCTTTCCTTCTCTGTCTTCTTTATGAGATAAATACTAAGTCCTGATCCCTTATCTTATTTTTTTTTTCAAAAAACTATTTTAGGCCCTTTTGGCTTTCTCTCTTAATAATAATAGCTAGCATTTACATAACGATTTAAGGTTCTCAAAGAACCTTAAATACATGATCATATTTGATCCTCCAACAACCCTAAATGAGATAGACATTATTATTAACCTAATTTTACCAAAGAGAAACAGAGGCAGAGAGGGGTTAAATGACTTGTCAGAATCACACAGTTGATAGGTATCTGAAGTGGGACTTGAATTCACATTTTTTCTGACTCCCAGTGCTGTGCTCTATTCACTATTCCACCTAGGTGCTCTCTTGTTCAACTCTTTAGCTCCCATGAGATCAGTTACATCTTTGAAGATGAGTCCCAGATTTACAATTCAATCCTATTTTTCTCCTGAGTTTGTCTCACATTACTTCCAGTTGGATTATCTACAGTTGGATGTCCAGTGTTAATATGTCTGAAATGGAACTCATTGTCTTTCCCTTTTCATCATTTCCTCCACAACTCTACTTCTGGTGAAGGCAATGGTCATTCTTCTTGGCACCTGGCCTCACAAGTTCAGCATCATTCTTGACTCTTTCTTATTCTTCATTGCTGTATTTGATTCATCTTTAAGTGTGAAGAGTCTACTTCAACATCTCTTGCTTCTGTTCTCCTCTATACTCATGTCAGCCATCTTAGTTCATTAGGTGATGTTTGATTCATTGCAACAGCTACCTAATTGGACTCCTGGTTTCTTTTCTTTGGTTTCTCCAAGTCATTCTCCCCAGGGCTTGTCTAACCAAGGCAATACTCAAGAACCATCCACATTTCCCTCAAGCCCCTAGGTTAAAATATAATTCATGTTTCCAAGATTATTCTGTATTTCTAGTCTTCATGCACAAAATTATAATTTCCATAAAAATACATATACATTTTAGATTTATATCAATTAAAGCAGCCTAACAGTTATTTCCTAAGCTTGGCATTTCATGTTTTTCCTCCAGTTATTTGCCCAGGTTCTTCCCTGTAACCTAGGGCTCCCCAACTCCTCAGCTTCAGCTCTTAGAATCACTAGCTTCCTTCAAGATGCAACTCAGGCATCACCCACTATTGGAAACTCCACCCCCCCCCCATAGCCTTAGTTCTTAGTGAAGTCTCTCCTACCTGCATGTGTAAATATGAAAAGCTCTTACAGAGGAAAAAAAGTGTGGGTGTGACTTTGCAAATGTGTGTATTTTCCTTCCCTTCTCTGAAGGGGGTGGGGGAGCAGATACTTAACTGGGGGGTTGACTGGTTTGCTCTAATGCTATTTTCTTTGTTACAAAGGACGATTCTCAGGGTAATGAAGAAGTGAGAGAATGAAGATTGTGCACAAACCAAAAAATAGCAATAAGCAATCATGAGAGGCATAACAGGAAAGTGAACAGAGGGCTGGTTTTAAAGCCAGGAGGACCTGGGTTCAAGTCCCACTTATGATATGTATTGTGCATGTGACTCTAGGCAAGTCACTTATTTCTTGGGTCCCTAGACCACTAAGACAATAATTTGCAGAAAAAGTATTGACCTGCATTGATAAAGAAATGTTTCCATACCAGGGAGTTTCCTCTATGAATGAAATCATAGGTCCCATCATTTCTAGGCTACTTTGTCCAATCTACTCATTTTACATGAAAGAAATAGAGGAGGAACCAGAGGTCCCAAGAGGTTGTTCAGTGACATATAGATACTAAGTGTCAAAGGTGGGGTTAACCAGAACCCAGGACTTCTGACTCCACAGGACCTCAGTGTTCTCATAAATGTGCATATTTACATGCATATACATGTCTATGTATGTGTATATATGCATATATGCATTCATAAAAGTTAAAATGTGTACTTATATACTGGAAGCTGCATTTTTAACTACCTCTAGTTTTGCGGGTTTCCACTTAGTCTTCTTCATAACCAAATAGAAATTCTGATGTCTCCAGAAGCAACCCCTCTGAAAATGTATCATTTGAATTTTTACCCAATTCTGCCCCTATGCAGTATACCATTGATGTAAATCATGAGCAGTCTAGATACTCAATTGTAGATTTCCTGTGTTTTAGGATGACTCAAAGAAATAAGAAACCTGCTTAAAATTTAAATTCTTTAAATTTATTTAAAGTGTTCATTTCATTCTTTTACTTATTTACCTATTTCTTCCTCTTTTGTCCCTCCTTTCCTATTACCCAGTTAAGTAAGCAGTTCAAAACTTTCCCTCTCCTCCAGTCTGTCAGTAACTTTCTTTTATTGTGCCCTTTTCTTCTTTATAATTTCCCTTTCTTCTAGTCTATTCTGAATTGTATTTTCTGATTTATGGCCAATACCCTTAATTATGCCTGAATGGTTTTCAGACCTGGCTCATTGGCTACGTGGTTTTGACTATCACCTTCACTCTTGTGGCCTCAGCTTTTCCATTTGCTCAATACCATACTTGTACTACCTACCTCATAAGGGTTATGAGAGTCAGACAAGAAAATGAATGCATAGACAGCTTTTGGCAAACTGGAAACATACTATAGAAATGCAAGCTACCAGTTTTCCTCATCTATAAAATGAGAGGGGTTGAATTATATGACTTCTAAGGTCTGGTAGTTCTGGAAAGCTTAGACATCTTCATTTGGAAAAGAAGTTTGGATGGAATATCTTTTCAGGAACATTCCTTGTCTTCAGATTTCCTTCTCTATCATTAGTTGACTAGATCTCAGTCTGACTGAAATGTATGGAGAACCTTGCCTATTCTGACTGGAGGTTTATTTGGTCAGCTTAAACATTAGTACTCTGAGAATAAGATTTTGAAATATGTGATGTCATGGAAAAAGAGTTCCTAAATTGCCTTTTCTGGTAAACCTCCAGTTTCTTTGGGACTATTACACTGAAGTCTTTTTATCCTTTATTTTTTTCACTGGTCACAGTTGAAGGGCTTTTTGGGTGCTGTGAAGGGTGGTCCTGCCAACATGAGAAAAGAATATTGGAAACTGAGTTTGGTAGTCACATGGCACACATGAATTGTGATGTATGTCAGTAGAGGCAGTAGCCACAGTTCCTAAAAATCACAAAACCTTTGAACTATGGAAAAAGCATATATAGACTAATACATACATAGAAATATTTGGGTAGATATATATAAATATGTACATACATTGATAACCATACATAGTTTGGTATTTGTCAATATTCTCAGTCAGCATTTTTGGTAATAATAAGGTCATAGTGTTTTGCAATTCTTTGGTATTCTCAGTTCTTCTGAGTGACTTGAAAAGTGATAATTCCTTCAAAACCAAGTCACCTCTAGCACTGATAAAATTTCAATATACTTGATCTAGGCAAGCTACTGTTTCCATTTGTATTTTCTTTAGTGCCATTTCTTCTTCACACTAGATTAAAGACTAGGATGATAGTTCTGATTTATTTTGTTTTGCTGGTATATAAATGTGTAGAATAGATTCTCGGGATTCTTTTAATTTCTCATTTCTTATGATTTTATACCTTGATTATTTTTTATGTTGATTGATTCTCCTCCTTCAGCTTTTTTATTAGGACAACTACATTTTCTTAGCCTTTTCAAAGAACCAGCTTTTAGTTTTATTTATAAATTCTGTAGTCTTTTTGTCTTCCTTTTTGTATCTCCTTTCATTTAAAAAAAATTTCTCATGCTTATTGCTTAAAAATTCATTTTCTAATTTTAAAATTGCAGGTTCAGTTCATTAATCCTTTTTAAAAATTTTGTTCATATGTTTTCAGTGGTGATTTTTTTCTCTGAAGACTTTAGATTCATTGCAGAAATTCTGATGTCACAACTGTATTTTCCTATTTCATACAGTTATATTTTCTAAGATTACTTCTTTGACCCATTTATTATTTTGGATATTATTATTAAGTCTCCATTTGGGTTTGTATCCTTAGCTGGAATTTGTTCTGTCTTCCTACATCGAGTTTTAATTTCTCTGTGCACTAGCATAGTCTATTTTTATAAACATATTTTTGGGGACAAAAAATACATTTATTCTTCAATATTCTTTGAAAGGGAGTATAGTGCAATGCAAATGGAATTAGTTCTAGAGTCAGAGAACTTGGATTCAAACACTCTGGCCAATCACTTCATTTCTTGAGGATTCAGTTTTCTTGTCTGTAAAATGGGCAGTTTGGACTAAATGGCCTCTGGAGAACTGTCAAATTGTATACCTATTAGTAATAGCCTTGTGTTTCCTCCATTTATTTCCTTTCTATTTATTCTGATGCCCTTCTTCTTTTAGGTCACTAATATGTCCCTGTGAGGAGTTGTGTTTATAGTACTTTGATGGTAGTCTATTCCCACAGGCCCACCCTACCTCTACTGTTCCTTTTCACCTGCCCTAACCCAAATTCTTTAAATTTACTTAAATGGTTCATTTCACTCTTGTATTGATTTAACTATTTCTCCCGCTTTTTATCCCTTTTTTTTTTTCTACCTAGTTAGGTGAATGGTTCAAAATCTTTCCTTTCCACCACTCTGTTATCAATAGTAACTTTATTTGTGCCCTTTTCTAAGGAGTTTTACTTTTCTTAAGTCTTCTTTATGACTTTCCTGCCAATACACTTTCTTGTTCCTTTTTTATTATTTGTCCTTCATAGGAGTAAAGCTTCTGAAGTACTAGATTTGAGTTCCCTCTTTCATCAAATTTCTATACTGTTGCCTTTGTAAATGTTACTTTATCTTCCCTTTTTTCTCTGCTGTTTCTGGCTCTACGAAATAAAATTTATATGAGATGTTGGATAGCAACAGTGTTGTGTGGTAGGAGTTACTCTGTGTTGCAACTCAAGAAGCTGCTTCTATTTCATTCCTTTACCATAACTGCTCACTATTTCTAAGGCCATGTTATCAAACCTCTAGCTCTATGACTCCTTAGTACTCTGGGTGCTGGCTACTCAAAATAACTGAAACACTCCCATCTTTGGGTGGAGTATTTTTCAGGAGGGTACATTTTCTTAGAGGTAGTCTCTTAATTTGCAAAATCTCCCCAGATGGAACCCATTATAAGGTCTCTTTCTTTTATTGCTGATATATAACTCCTCTCCCACGGAAATGATTTTTATTGGCATCTTTTCCTGTCCCATTTTGGGAAAAGGCCTTTTCTACTCCCTCACATCCCACTCTTCCTCATTTCTTTTACTCAATTTTCCCATAGTCTCCCCACCCATCCTACCACCTTCTTGATAAAACTATAAGAATTACAATCCTTTCACTATTGATCTTTGTATTTGGTGTGGGAATATCACCTGCTCTTCTTAGTCACTTACGTCTCCTGTCCACAATTACATAACTTCCCATTTTTATTCTCCCCCCTCCCCTCCCTACATAGACACTGATGCTCTAAAGGAAATCAAAGAGGTTAGTTCATGGAACATCAGTGTTATTTTTTCACTTTTGCCCCTAATTCTTTGGGTTTCCCCTTAAATCTTTAGCCCATATACCCTCTGATTTAGCAATACCACTACTAGATATATACTCTAAAGAGTTCAAAGCAAAAGGAAAAGAACTCATATGTATAAAAAAAATTTTAGCACCTCTTTCTATTGTGGAAAATAATTGGAAACTGAGTGGGTGCCCATCAATTCAGGAAGGGCTGAAAAAGTTATGCTATATGAAGGTGATAGAACATGATTGTGCTGTAGGAAATGAAGTGGATAGTTTGAGAGAAACCTGGGAAGACTCATATGAATTGATGCATAATGAAATGAACAGAACCAAGAGAATAATTTATGTAACAAAGAACAATTTATGTAACACTGTATATTCAGAACCCAGAGAACAATTTATACAAAAGAACTACTTATACAACATTATAAAGACAAAGAGGTTGGAAAGACTTAGGAACTTTGATCAACACAATAACCAACCACAATTCCAGAGGACTAATGATAAAACATGCTATCCACATCCAGATAGAAAGGTAAAGGACTCAGTGTGAAGACTGGAACATATTTATTTGTTTTGGCTAATAAAGTAATTTGTTTTGCTTGACTTTATATATATATATATATCTGTAATAGGTTTTTTTTTTTTGTTTCTCAATGAGAAACTACCAATGGGGGGTGGGGGGAATTCTGGTCCTGATGGGTTTATAGGAGAATTCTACCAAACTTTGAAAACAGTACCTATAATTCACAAATTATTGTAAAAAATTGAGAAAGTATGTGAGGGACTGTCTATGTTGGCAACTACCAGGTGGGCGCTGTGGCA